>NC_134831.1:46696686-47296686 GCF_004210375.1 Tachypleus tridentatus | reverse complement strand
ATTACTAAAAATTTTAAATATGACACACACAGTAAGACTTATAGTCCCCATATGCAACTCTCCAACAATAGTTGTATTTTGAAGGCTCAAAAAGCTGCTTCACCCACCCCTCCATAAGTTTCTTCATACCTAAATGAACCAATGATTTTCCCAAAGGATTATGGTAAAGATGGTTTACAGAGGAGTTTAAACACTATCCCATTTACTCTTACATATTGTTTCTATGTGTCCTCCCATTCCCATAGAAGAAAGTATAAGTCTTGTTAGATCATTTACCCTTTTTTCTGCTACTAGTGATACCTCTGTAGAAGTCATAAAAAATTCTCTCAGTCTTCTCAACAGTTACTTTAAATTCATTTCTGTATCACTGTGGGCAACAAATACTGCTGCTATTCTGGTCTTTATCATTATGCATTTCTTTGAATCATCAACTTTCATTTAATGAAATTTTGAAACTAATCTTAAAACAAGTAGATAGTACACTAATTTCATTTTGCACTATGGAATCATGGACTCCTGCCTCTTAAGGAATTTGTTGAATTCCCTAATAAACAACACACCAACATAAAGCTCACACTTACTCATCTTATTATAATAGACA
The DNA here is from genome assembly GCF_004210375.1 of Tachypleus tridentatus. Taxonomy (NCBI): domain Eukaryota; kingdom Metazoa; phylum Arthropoda; class Merostomata; order Xiphosura; family Limulidae; genus Tachypleus; species Tachypleus tridentatus. Next base: position 47,296,085 of record NC_134831.1, on the reverse strand, counting down.
CAGCATGTAATCAAAACTACACCATCTACTGAAATGCACCAGAAACAAGAATCCATAAAAAATTTTATACTCTGGGTATTCAAGAACCAGACAATTAGAAAAATAACTGGTGTGTGCAAGAACCATTACTTTATCACTGAACACAATTTTAAATAAAAGTACTCTCCTCATAACAAGAACACAACTTTCATTAGGACTGTACATGAAGGTTTGATTATATTTTTATCTATGTAATTTTTAAATGCACTACTGAGAAACTGGAGTTCTTAAAAAACCTTTTGGAATAAAAGGTAACACTTTTAATTTATAAAAAAACATTACAGCTTATATCAGTAAAATTAATAAAAATTTGAGCTCCGTACATTGAATCACTCTGATGCAGTGAGTTGTGTACGACTAAAAAGAACAATCCAAACACTCTTCCTGTTGAGAACTTCTCAGTAACAACAACAACAAATCCCTACCTTTTTTTAAAACAAAATGTTCACTTTTTCAATGAGGTATGAATATTACAATTTACAATTAGTAGCACAAACAGCTGGTGTAGGACAGAATTTCTGCTTGCACTGATAATGTTCAAAAGTCTGTACCTTTTCTTGATGCCATGGTCACTGTTAATAAACAGCATACTCATTACTACCATATATTCCAAACTATGTATTCAACCCATCAGTTTACACTATAACTTACATAATCCACCAGTTACCAAACAGGGTATCATCAGTGGTCAACTTACCAGAATTGAAAAAAATGGGCAATATTACAGAGAGTAAAATGCAAGCAGGGATGAAACTTCAAAAGCTACAACTGTCCAACAGCTATCCATAGGGTTACATTACAAAGACAACCCACAATTTTGACTTCCAAGATTTTAACAAATGACAGTAAAAAAAAACAACACATAGGAATGTTGTTTCATGGACTATGTCCTTTGAATAGTTACATATATAAAAACCTTGTAAAAACAAAACAAAACTGATGGATATGCTTACTCATTCAGCCTTCAGTAGCAATCCATACAAATTCAAAAAGTACTTGTTAAGAATAATGATTTAGGCAAATACAATACATTCATGAACACTGTATATGAAATGACATGTACACAATGTTTAGCTACACGAGTAGGTGAATCCAGTGATCTAATACATGATTGTTTCAATGAACACAGCTGTGGCACTGCAAATCTTGACAACAAACGAGCCACCGCTAAACACTAGATGAATGTACACAGCATAATTAATGAGAAAAGGTATTGGATTCACATTTCAGAGATTTGTAACAACTTTTGTAGCATAAAATTTAAGAAATCTTTTCTGACTCAATCCAAATAGTCTTCCAATAAAAAATACAATGCCTCACCTTCTAAAACTTATTATTTCATTTAAGATTATCTTATTTTTTAAACATTTACTTATTTGACCTGTGACTCTAACTGGCTCAGAAATAGTTTTAGCATCCTTCATTGTGCCCCATTCTATTACATTGTTGTAGTTTTATACCATTTTCAGTTACTACAACTTAAGACCAGTTTTGTAACCTTTGACATTCATAACCCTTGAAAGATACCTAAGCTGAAACATCAGGTAAAATATAAACCATTTATCTAGTGTTATTTGTTCTCTTTAGTGAAAATAATTTCCATCCTTCAGTTAGCACTGAAAACTAGAAAATAATAAATACTTAGCTTTATAAGAAAAGGCAAAAATATGCTAATAGCAAATTGACTGAAAAATCTAGACAATGAAAAATACAAATTAAATAAAACTTAGCTATATTAATTCAAAAGCACTTTAATGAGAAAAAACATACTTAAGTTAGATTACTTACAAAGTTAAGCATTCGGGGAAATAAAAAAAAGATCAAATTTCTACTAGAAAAGTTAAATTTACAAAATCTACAAAAACAAACAAATCTTAAGATTTAAAAAAATCCAACTTTCTTTAAAACTTTGGAAGTACAGAAGTTAACATTTTAATATGCTGAGAACATATTTACAAGAGATACCTCCACTACTCATGTAGTAGATTTTCCTGCTTTTGTGCAGACCTGATAAGTGCAACTTTTTGTTCACACTTAGGTGTGTCCATCCATGTGCTACTGCTGCACTGTAACATGCAAATGAACATGCAACAACCTTCCACCAATACAAGTGTGACACACTCTTCTAGCATAGCTTGCTCCCTCTATACTAATTGATCAATCATCACTTTGAGATTAGGCATGAAAAGACACCCTGGAAGTGGGGAGGATAAGTACTTACCTCCTCTAACATAATAGCTATAATCTTACACTGAGGTGGTGGAGGGACCAAAGCAAAAGTAGCTTATAAAAAAAAAAACCTTCAAAAATCAAAAAGCACCTGAAGGGAATCACCACAGTGTGTGATGTCCTATGCCATGGGAAAATATTAATGCAAAACTATGGGAAACTGCACCCCTTCAGTATAATTGCTACTCTTTGTCTATAATAAATATATCTGTCACTAATTCAAGCAGAAATCAATCCCAGCACAGAGCCTAAATACAGAACACAATGTGCCAAATTATGTAGTGTGACTAGAGTACATCAGACCACATCCAGGCAGTAATAAAATGAGGAAATACAATTGGAAGGGTGAAATGTACCAAGTTGGTCAACTCCAGTTTAAAATCAAGCAAGAATGGAAATTTTTCCTCCATTCTGCAAGAGGAGAAGGGTTTGCACCAGCTACACAGTCAGAACATCACCAATCTATTCTTTACTAAGTGGAATAAGTCACACAGAAGGAAGCCTCCATGGTACATTATGCCAGTGGATAAGAACTGGTGAGTGGCATGGACTCCCATACTCCACTGCTTAGAGGAATTCAACACCTTAAGTCATGCAACAGATGGCCACAAAACCCTATTTTTAAAAGTAAATTAGTCTGTTTACATAACTAAGACCAAATAGATGGAAATCTATTCTAACACTGTTTTACTCATGACAATCTACGAGTAGGTATGGTCTGGATTAGGCCTTGTTTGGTAAATAAGATACTGTGAGGAAACCTCTTGTGGCCATGTCAAACATCTCATCAGCATTAGAGACCCAAGAGGCTGCAGGGTACACTTATATATGGTAGCCATTATATACCACTTAGTAGGATCCTGAGATGTAATTTAGGACCCCTGTAAAGGCAAGAGAGAGAGAGAAAAAAAACTTACTCAGTTAGAGCAGGTAAGGTCTATGCAAAACAGCAATGGAAAGAAATTGACATATCCTGACAAAGAAGAAAGACTAGACTATGAAGATATTGTATAAGAAAAAATTTGGAGAGAGGTGATTTGAAAAGAGAAATCTATATTGAATGAACCCAGCCTGGATGGATGAGTTGCTGTAGTCTGTAAGGGTAATAGAAGAAATAACTTTGAGATATGAGGAATTCTAAGGAATAAATTGATGGGAGCAGGAACCCCCCCAAAAAAGAGTGATCCAGGTCTAAGTTACAAAGAACCACTCAGGTGAGAAAGAGTAAATGAAGATAAAAGAGAACAGAGAAACAGGATGTGCAGACAGGAAAAGGAAACAGGAGGATGTGAGACAGAAACAAAGAAACAAAACAAGAGACATAGGAAATCAGAGGGAATAAGGAAGAACAATGGCATGCAGCCACAAAATGTGGCTCCATAAATCAAAGCACTCTAATAATATCACACTGACACGTGAGGTAAAATCATTTGAGTAACAAATGCATCAATACCCCAACAAACTCTAGCAAAGATCAATCAAATATGAAATAATAAGGCCAAGAAAGATAAACACTTCACTATACAGAAGATAAGTGAAAACCCCTCAGAGGAATGGTGGATTACCAATAAAAAATATGAATGGTGGAAAAATCATCTGAAAGGTAGAGAGTATAAGACAAAGGTGGAAAATTTAAGCCAAATATAGAATAATAACACAAATCAGAGAACCTGATAACTAAAAGAAGATGAGGAAAACATACAACAAATCTGTGGTAAGAAGTATTCAAATATGGACTTATATAATGTCTCAAGAAGATGTAAAACACAAATAAAAGAAGCAAGGAACAAATTACAAACTGAAGGAACCAAACATTCCTGAAAAATCTAGTCATGATGTTATGAAAAAGGTTCAGGTAGATACAAAAAAAAATTAGTATAAGATTAGGCAAAAGTAGGTGGTATAAAACACTGATAAAAATCACAATTGAGAGACACAGGCAGAGGTATGTCAAGTACAAATAAGGTCTAAGCTACATAAAGGACTCTACAATCCACTGCATAAAAGCTTTCACTTTCCCAACAGACAAAGACAAACCTGATGCCAATATGGTTGTTAGAGCTAGCATGATCTCCATCCTGTCATCTAACACTGGACAAAGTAGAAGTGACTGATACCACTGCACAACAATTTTTTTGAAAAGTTTTTGCTGATTGTGACAGGTACCTGATGGGTATGCACAAATATAGTTTTGGTTTTGCTTCATCATGTAAGCTGAGAAATAGACAGTTAACTCTTTACTGCCAATAACGTATTTAATTGTGTTTATGTTTCTAATACGCTATAAAGTTCAACATAATTAAAAGTGTTTTGCTCATGATTTTCGTTTGTATTCAATGTCTGGTGCATCACATTGCAGTGTCCAACAGTAGTCAACAAGCATTGATGGATTCCAGTTGCCCTGATATAGTTTTTCCATTGTAGCAATGTCCTGGTGAAACCTTTCACCATGTTTATTGCTGACAGTACCAAGATTGGCAGGGAAGAAGTCCAAGTGTGAGTGGAGGAAATGAATCTTGGGTGACATGTTGCACTTCATTGTTTTGTATGCTTTGAGAAGTTTGTCTACCAGCTGAATGTAATGTGGGGCTCTGTAATTGCCAAGAAAATTGTCAACAATGTCTTTATAGGCTTTCCAGGCAATCTTTTCCAGCCCAACTAACAGATCTTTAAACCGCTTGTCACTCATAAGATGTCTCATCTGAGGACCAACAAAAATGCCCTCTTTGATCTTGGGCCTCAGTTATTCTTGGAAACATCTGTCGTAAATAACGAAAACCTTCGCCTTCTTTGTTCATTGCTTTCACAAAATTCTTCATAAGTCCCAATTTTATGTGAAGAGGAGGCAAAAAAATCTTTGCCGGGTCAACAAGCAGTTCATGCGCCACATTTTTTTGTCCTGGAACTAACTTTTTACAGAGTGGCCAGCTCTGTCTAGAATAATGTGACTCTTTGGCACAACTGTCCCATTCACAGATGAAACAACAGTACTTTGTATAGCTGAGCTGCAGTCCCAGTAACACAGCAACGACTTTCAGATCTCCACAGATATTCCAGTTGTACTTGCTGTACAATGTAAGAAAAAACATGACAAAACTGAAGATTTCTATGAAACAGTACATTACGGGAAAATTTGGATGTGATTTTCATGATCAGCAGCCAGAAATCCATAAGTAACACCCAACAGTGTTCAAGAAGCAAAAACTTTGTTGTGCAGTAATAATATGGAAATAAAAGGTTACAAAATTTGCAAGTGCAGAAAATGTTCGAAAATACAATTCCAACAACAAAGATGATCTGTTATTGAAGTATCTGAAAAGTTTGTGTGCAAAAAAACAAGAACATATCATTACACACAAATGCCAAATTGAAAAGTGGTTATGAAAGTGTGTTATCTGCTCATCTGCATGCTATATATAGCACAGCAATAGCATATAGAAACACAAGTTGAGGTGTTTCACTAGTCTCAAGACTAGTGGTGAGTGAAAACTTGTGGATATAGAGGGCAACACAAAATAAGGAAAAGCTAGCAATTACATGAGGAGAGATAAATATTATATCCAAAATGTTTCATTTAATTGTCCAAAATTGTGTCTGTTACAAAACTTCAAAATAATTTCACAATTTTAAGCCAAAATAAATAAATTTTATGAGAGAAAAACATAATATATACACCATTTTCTTAAAACAGTTGCAACAATAACCTCTAATTTACTTAATGTTAAGCCTTTAGAAGCTCAATTACAGACTTGCTAATCTCAACATTAAAGGAACATGGAACAGTTAACCTTACATTGTGTGGTCCATTCTGATTAGCATAAGTGTCAAGAAAGACTGCAAGTCCATGGAACATATCTTTATTTCCAAAAACATCACCTATAAATGACAAGAAAATATTTTTAGCACACAATTAAAAATCTTTATTCTAAGAAAGATCAACAGCCTTAAAACAGACAGTACATGTTTCACTGTCAAATTATGTCAATCTCATGAGCAAGAAATCAAAATTTGTATACATAATAATTAATTGTAATTTTAAATAGTCAGATTGCAGCTAAGAAAAAAACAAACATATACTGCCTAGGCATACATCACGAAGTGGGTAGTTATGCAGTGTGCCCTGATTTCGAGGTACTGGCAGAAGACCCAAATTTCATTGAGTGTGTACCATTTATCTAGTTTAACCTCAGTTTTGCAACTTCACAGAAAAAAAGAAAAAGGAAGAGAGAAGAGAAAAACAAAAAGTAAAAGAAAAGGAGAGTAGATGCAGGTTCTCTAGCCCTTAATGTCCCACATCTTTATCACTTTCGACATCTGCAACCAGATGTGGGAGAGTGGCTACTCAAAAAAATAAAATAATGAAAAAAAAATTGAGAAGAAATAATTGGAATATATACAACAATGCAGGAATTGGTAAAACTGTCCTTGAATTTGGCATTCCAACCTCTATAATGATGTTTGGTCATAAATATCAAAATGTTAAGGTATTACTATACAAGCCCATAGTGTAGCTCCTACCCTCCACCCATCCATGCTACTGTTGAGACCTTAAAGTTCTACAGGAATTACATAGTAGCAGATTTTATATATAGAAAATTATAATCTACATTAATACACCTATACAAGATATAGTCCTAAAAAGTAATTTGAATATTTTATCCTGCAAAAATTAGAAATTTGAATATTCTATCCTACAAAAATTAGAAATTTGAATATTCTACCCTACAAAAAATAGAAATCTTTATTAAGATTTCATTTAAACTCATATTTTTAAATTTATATATACATTTTGTATATTCATTACAAAATGGTTTAAAATATTTAGAGCTAGTTTAATTCTCATCCTCCACTTATCCATGCAACTGTCACACACACACACACAGCCAGTGGTCATGCGACTACCTAATTTACTTAATAAAGTTAAAGGTCACTAAAAAGAATTCCTTCATTACTTTCTAGTCAGTTTTATTTAAAATTACATGATGAGTATTTTGAATGTAAATATATGCAATTATTCAAAATAACTTTCAATGAAACCTTCACAAAGAAATCATGCAAGGATGATGATGTTTAGCACAGAGCTACACAGAGGTATCTAGCAGTTTTAAGAATGCAAACATACTGCTGTGTCAATCAGGTAAATCATGAAAGACATGCAATTCCTTACTCGAGAAAACAGTGAGAATAAAAATGAGTTAACCAGACTTCATTACTTACCACTGTAATATTTTAAACACTGTCTGCCTTGACTCAAATATTCACTAGTATAATTCCAGACAGTGGGAATTCTTTATTCACCAATATAGTATTTCAAAATTCTTAACTAATTTGGGTATACAAAAACAATTCATGTAGTTTTCAAATATGTGTTTTAGAACACCAAAATATAGCAGTGCAAAACTGCTATAACTTACAGTTTTCTAAGTAAGCTATAAATAGAATTTAAAATTCTGTAAGTGCTCAGAGAAACAAAATGCATTTCCCATAAACCAGACAATTCTGCTAACTAATAATAGGAAAATTAAAGGATGATTCCTCAGATTTATGCATAGGATAATCTACTCTTTATACTGGTTACAAATATGTCCATCAGTCATATAGTTGATCAGCAAACTATATCACAAATCAGTAAGAAAAGCTTTTCTGAAATGTTTGACAAATCTGATAATATTCCATGAAATCAAATAGCAGGAGATTCAAATTCAAGATTCTTTATTGTAATTATGTGTAATTTGTTTGTAACTGATTAGTAATTGCAGAGGTCTACTACTGAAGTTAGAAAATTCCGGTAGTGAGAATTCACAGCTAAGATGCATTATGTAACACAAAAAAAATGAAATTAGAAAGAATGGAATCTATTAATCAATTAATCATCAGCACAATACTTCAAGGCAAGGTGAAGGCTGGAGTCACTAAATCACCAGAAAATCATTCATGACCAGTTAAGACTGGAGTCAATCATTTACTAGAACATTTGTTTGTTTGTTTTAAATTTAAAATCAAGCTATAGATTGGAATCCATTAAAACCTACTCAAGAGCTATCTGCGCTAGCCATCCCTAATTTAGCAATGTAAGACTAGAGCTAGTCATCACCACCCATTGCTAACTCTTAGGCTACTGTTTTACCAACAAATAGTGCAATTGACTGTAACATTATAATGCCCCCACAGATGAAAGGGCGAGCATGTCTGGTGTGTTGGGGATTCGAACCTGTGACCCTCAGATTACGAGTCGAATGCCTTAACCCACCTAGCCATGCCAGACCTTCAGTATATATGAATTTATAATTAAATGTTATTACTTTATTGTCCTTTGAATCATGTTTAAACTAATATTCCCTAAAAAAAATTTTAAATTACTTGGCAAATGTACAGCTCATGTTACCCTATCAAATTACATAACACATAGGCTACCTTCTGAAAACATTTTATCATTTCTTTTAACTAATCCAATCTTAGCCAACTTAAAAAGATGCAATTTTTACATTTTAGTTACATTTATAACAATAAATAAAGAATAAAGACAAGAAATGAAGTACTTGCTCAATCTTTTTTTTGCCATCAATTGTTGAGGATTTTTAACCCTACTTTTCTGTATTAATGGTAGTAATGCACTAAATAATTTTTATTTAATTAAATATTGCATCATAGAACATAGATTACTAATGTGCAAAGAAGTATACAATTTCCCCTATCTCTCATGGTTTTTCTTGCTTTGTAACTGCATCAAGGTCCATTACAAATTCACCAAGCTAGTTGTTAAATTTCAAATGGGAATGTAGCTTGTATTCCAAGTGTGAAATTGAATATTATCTGCTAAGAATTGAAGGCTAAAAGAATTATGCTTTGTCCTGGCAATAATGATTATACTGTAATTTACATCTAATTTCATACTTTTTTTCAAGGAATGATAAATAAAACTGAGAAGATACCTAGAGAAAATGTGTTATACTTGGGGAAATTTAGAATTTTTATATATTGCCTTATAATATAAGAAATTTGTATGCTGTTAAAATATGGATTATTAACTGAGATTTTATGCTATACTAATTGAATAACATAAACAAAAGGTAGTCTAATAAAATTTTGAATGTAAGACAAACTTTCTGTCATGCTCAGTACAGCAGTTCACACCCAGCTAAAGAATGGTGGCAGTTAATAATCATCATAATATTTCAAGATCAGGTAAACACTTGGATGTCTGTTAATCAAAAATACAATATAGTTGAAGGATATTGAAAACATCTGTAGACAATCACAATAATAACTCTCTAAATTCATGTATACACTAAAATATAATTCTGTCAGCATATTCTATAACCTCAGAATATGGTTTTCCAGCATAACTCCTGTCAGTGTATTTTTAACTATAAAGTTTGGTTTTCCTATAGAATTCCTGTCAGCATATTCTAGAACTCTGTAATATGGTCTCCTAGTATAATTCCTTCAAGTGTATTTTTAACCTTATAATACAATTTTCTAGTACAGTTTATTTTAATGCATTTTATAACTTTACATTGTGTTACTCCAGTATATTTCCTTTTAGTGTATTTTGCAACCTTATAACTCTCATCTCTAGTTGGAATAATTTAAAAAATATTTCTTTGCACCAGCACTAACTAAATACATATTCCTTACATATAAATTATATGCACAACTGTATATGTAACTGTAACTATCCAATCTTGATGACCTTGATTAAAATGACACAACTGTATAACATGAAAATCATCATACAACTTGCTTTCATAATATGATGGATCTATCTGTATTAAACATAATATACTAGGTGAACAGATATCAGATGGCAAGTGAGCACTTGAATATCAAATTTCAAAATTTAAGTAAAAATGAAATTTTAACTTTATTTCAAGGGTTTTGAACTTCATTCTTTAGCAGCTCCAAGGAGTTTTGTCTTTAAACAACACACCTACCACATTGTTTTGGTTTGATACAAAAATTCTAAAGCATGAAAACCTATCAACCCTTGTAACAAACTATTATAAATTATTTGCATCAATAGTGAGTAAATAAAGTGGAAAGATAGAAAACCTAAGGTTTCATAAGAAAATACCAAGATTCCTTCCAGTAAAAACATGAAAACAGAAGTTTAGAAGGCTCATGAAATAAATCATAGATATGTGAACATTGTAATAATTTTTTAAGCATTATCTATATATTTATATCAGGTAAGTTTAATTTCATTTATAGCAGGCAAATACAAAATATTCAGATGGCTCAAATACATCTTTATTGTGTACTGAAGTTACATTTATCATATTCAAAATTACATAAAATGTTATTTATTGAAATAAACTAAATTTATTGCACATACATTGATCTTAATCACAAATATTTTAGCAAACATACTGTTACTTAGTCTGACATTACATAATATTGAAAGGTCAGGCTCTAAAATACTGTTAAATCTTTGCTTATGCAATGTTGTTACAAAGTCAGTCATGGTGAATAATGTAATCAATTTGAAAATAAAACATAAAATAGAACATTTCTGATCTATAATAAAATCATCAATTTTAAGAGAAACTAATTTTTTTGTTTTTTACAAAAACAGTCTCCTAACAAATTTTTGGAAAAATGTATGACATAAAAAGTATAGAAAACCAAATAAATTTACATTAACTTTTTTTTTAAAAACAGAAGCAACAGTCTATTGGAACTATCCCATCTCTGTGAAGTTATACAAAATAATAATTACTACTATAATTTGCAATTCTCTAAGCATATCCTCATGAAATTTGGCAAGTCTTAGTAAACATTATTTCTGTTGTATACAAAAAGTATTTTTAAAATTTTGAATTAATTTATGAAGTCAGTCTGAATGAATGTTTATTTTATGGCAAAAATAAAAAAACACTGCTTCATTTACAGTTTTCATATTTCATTTGCAAAGAATAAAACTTCCTGAATAAATACAAGTTTTATAAATAAAAACTTTATATTGTATCTCTTTATTTGATCTACCAAAACACTAACTGTAACAGAAATATCCATAAAAAAAATTAAAATTAAAAAATATAAAGTTAAATTAATAATACTTTTTTTAAATCTGGGATGATTGCAAATCGTAACAGGTTGCTTGGTTGGCTTGGTGTTTTATAGCACAAAGCAGCCAGGCTATCTGCACCAAACATCCAAGAAAATGTTAAAATTAAAGTAAATTTAGTAAAATTCATTAAAGTAAATTAAGGCAAAAGAAAACAAAGTTGAAAAAACACATAAATAGTATTAAAACCAATGTTTATATATAGTCTACAGTGGAAAACTACAGTAATACAGGTTCTAAAGGACTTTCTGTAGCACAATTGTAATTATCATAACTCGCCAAGAAGACAAGCAGGTAGGTTAAAAAACCACCATCAGTCGCTTGAAGTTGGCCTTTCCAGTCCTGGCTCCGTGTTATTTAACATTACAACCATTTTGAGAAAGTAAAGTAATAAAAGTTTTAAAAGACTTGTAGCAAAATTTTAATTATAACTTGCCAGGATGACTAACAAGTAGTTCAAACAGCAGCATTAGTCACCTTAAGTTGGTCTTTCCAGTCCTGATTTCAAGTTATTTGACTTTAGAGACATTTTCCAATTTCATGTCAAACTAGATGGAATTTGATTCTTTAAAGGGAATTGCATTAAAAATGTCTAATGTATAAATTAAAAACCTTAAATAGCATTAAAAAGATTAATGGCTATTAAAAAACTAAAACATTTCCAAGGTGGACAGTGTCACCATCACCGATAACACTGTCTAACATTATGATTAAATTTAGGGACAGAACATGTTTAAAATGGTGCTGTTGTTGAGAGTCATAATGACAGCAAGACAGTAAAATCTGGCTTACTGCGACCCGAGTGTTACACAGACAACACAATGGTGCACCAGTCCCATATAAAAGAAAATGATGAGTTAAAAAACTGTGACCAAAGCATAGTCTATTTAGAACAACTTCCTCTTTGAAATCATTACAGAAGCAAGACGGCCAAGTCCAATATAGGGTTTTATTAGGAAAAGCTTGTTTTCACGTTTCTCACTCCAAATCCACTACCAACTGCCACAGAGCCAAGCCCTGAATACAGGACTATAGTTCATGTATGGAACAGGCACAGCAGTGGCATGAGGTGTAACCTCAACAGGTATATCCCCAATCACTTTTGAATGCAAGAGGAGTTCACTGTGTTGTCAACAGATCAAAGTTTCTTTACTGACTTTGGAGAACCAACAAGTCCCTCTAGACCCTTCTGAAGGAAAAAGGGAAACATCTGCCCTAAAGGTTTGTCTGAAAGAAAATGTAGTATAAGAAAATGAGATACAACAGATGTTATAGGGGTTAAAGATTGCTGCTCAGAATCTTCAAGAGGTGGTCGTTCACCTAAGGACTGATTTTTTTACTATTTTATTTAAGGTTTTATTTGGAGGATCCATAATAAAACCCACCATAAAGCCCTAAGAGGGGACACACTACAATGCCAAACAAGGACACTGAAGCAAGTATCTCCATAAAATCATTTATGTTTCTTTAAAATATATTTTAGAACAAAAAGAAAATACAGTAAGCATTATTATAGAATGCTACAAAGTTACTGTAATTTAATTGACTTTCTGTGCTTTAAGTAGGTTAAAAAGATTTTGTTACCTGCTTGGAATAGAAAAACAATTGCAAACAATAAAACTGAGGTTAAATATATACTTATAGGAACTAAAATGAAATAACAATAAAAGGAATCTTGTGACAAGAAAAGCTGCTTTTTTCATTGATTATATGTAATTCAATAACTGTCAGAAAGAGTGATATTTTTTGAAAAACAGGCTGAAACGGGAAAGGTTGTGTAATACGGTTTTGAGACTTTTTTATATTTCAGAAATACAAAAATCATAAACAACCCTCCACCAGTAGATGCACAAAATACTCTCCTAATGCAACTGTCTCCACCTGTATTTTAGAACCTAGCCTCACATCAAGATAAGGCACTCACAAAAAAAAAACTGGCAGTGGGGAGGATGGTTGGGAAGTGTGAGGAAAGGTACCTATCAGAAATATATTTTCTGTGTTGGAAAATTATAACTTCCACTGCTGCACTTTACCTCTTTTCACCTATAAACTAGAATCCCACATTGATCTGGTGGAGTGACCAGTGCAAAATTATCCACATGAGCCTCCTTCAGAATGCATCTAAACAGAAACCATGAAGTACATCATCACTGAGAAAATAAAACATACTCATGGGAGATGGCACCATATTTGAACCATGTATACTTTACACCCTTGATGAATGACAATGTCACTAAATGGGCAGCCAAGAGGCACAAACAACAACTAATTGTGTATACTATAGTTATAGCATGGACATAACACATCATACTAAAGTCAAAAGATTAATTCCAGTCCAATCCAATGAAACCAAGAATGGATTACTCAATTCATGGTAGGAATATGTTTTTGACTAACTGAAGCGAAATGTGCCCATGGTGCAGAGTGGCTAGGGCACTTTAGACTGAAGTGAGAGATTAATGCAAACCTAAAACCGGTGCTGGGAATGGATCGTCTGGCTCATGATAGGATGAGATCACTTACCAGCTTATTTATGATGATCAACATTACGAACAAGAACCTAAAAGCATTCTTGTGGAAAAGTCCATCTCAATGATGGGCATTAATAACCTTATTGGCTACTCAGTATGAATTTGAAAATTAGTATTCTTGAAAATGCATCACTCACCACTGTGGGAAATCCATCAAGAAGGAATAGAAAATCTCATAAATAAACTTACCCACTTATAGCTATAATGTACCATGCAAGACTACAACAGGAGGCAGACAAACTCCAGTTGAGAAGGAGACAGCCAGAGGATACAGATCATTTGAAATAAAAGTTTGAGAAGTCATCCAACATGCCCAACAGACAACAAAAAAAAGCAGCCAAGGACATGGTGAGTTGACCAATCTGTTAAGAGAAACTTACAGAAGATAATGGTCATATAAGTAAAAGGAAAAATATGCCAAATAAATAAGCTGACAAATATAATCTACAAGGGTTACTGGGTAAGGGTTTCTAGATAATGATTTGGAAATGGAAACCTCAAAAGGAAACTGAGCATACCACATTACATATTAACACTCAGACTGGACACAGGAGTTACATGCATTTTTACAGGTATACAAGAGAGAAATGGAGGATAAGGAAATGAGGTGAATGCAAAACTACCCTCACAAGCTTCTGAAGTCTTGAGAAGGAAGGACCTATAAGAATAAATAAAGGATGATATGAGTGTGTAAAGGATGCATGAGACATCAATTGATGTCAAATACACCCAACTAATGATTCCCACAGACTTAAAAAAAGGAGGAAATATGTTTCAAAAGGTAAGTTGGTACAGAGAACAAGCCACCAAAGGTTCAAAAGGAATAAGAGAAAGCCAAAATTCAGATTTAAATTTTGAAGAGAAGAAAGTTGGTAAAAGGTAGAGGATATTAAAGTAACAAAATAAAAAGGGAGATCAAAGAAAGGGAAAAAAATATGGTGGAACTCAGAAAAACAGAAGGCCACCCAGTAGAATGCAATGGTCAACTCAGAAAAAAACCACACCAAAAACCAGAATTTAATACCCATGCTAGGCAGATCATAGATAGTTTACTGTGTAGCTTTGTGTTCAACTTCAAAACAAACAAAAATCCATTGTTCAATAGCCTTGTTAAAAAAGTGAAAAGATGATAGATTGTGAGGCGAGAACAAATGAGACCACAACAGAGCAACCAATGGAAAATAACACACCATTTGTGCTGATACACAGATAATGAAGAAGATCTGACTGAACAGAAAATATAGGATGATACTTATGTGGAAAGATAAGTTGTTTTTGTAAGGATCAGGACAAAAGCTACACATGAACCTGAAGAGTGAGAATGGACAGATGGAAACTGGAATGCACATGTCTAACTTAAGAGAAATGGTAGTGAAAACTTTATAGGCTGTAATAATGGAAACCAAGTCTGAGCAGGCCAGAATGACACTACCAGAAGAAAAACTAAACATGAAGTGGTTTGACTGATGGAAGTTGACAGTGAGAAGGATAGGTATAAATGTAACAGTCCTTCCAAACATGACTGAAAGAACATACTATAAATACTGAATGATGCAGAACTGGTAACCCAAGAAGAGGAAGTTTGATGTTCCAATGAGTGGTAAATGTATCCAGTTAGTACATACCTAACTGAGAGCATAAACACTGAAAGACCTGTGGATTGATGGACCACACCATGTGAGCATCTGTAATATGGCAGTTCTGAAGGTGAACATGGCAGCTATAAGCCTAGAACAGAAGATCCAATATTTGCAAATAAAGGGAATGAGAATGGGTGTCTCTTTGTCGAGTGACGTAACAGATCATTACCGAATTGTCAAAATGGATTACAGTTGACTAGCTCTTCATAAAGGGAATGAAATGGTCCAATGTTCATTGAAAGGCCAAAACTTCTAGGAGACCGATATGAACTCTTCCACTTCCCTGAAATTCCTTGAGAATCCAATGATACTCCTCAACCCATCAGAAAGATATCTGAAAGAAAAGGTGGTGT
This sequence comes from Tachypleus tridentatus, assembly GCF_004210375.1. Taxonomy (NCBI): domain Eukaryota; kingdom Metazoa; phylum Arthropoda; class Merostomata; order Xiphosura; family Limulidae; genus Tachypleus; species Tachypleus tridentatus. The sequence goes on along the minus strand of NC_134831.1, from coordinate 47,280,226 downwards.
AAACTTAGTCTGGAAGATGATTAGGAGCTCCAGTTATTATACCATCTTTGTTTAGCCATTAGGCAAAAACATTAAGAATAAAAGTTGATAAGAGAATCCAAGGAATTCCTGGTAAGTCCCATTGATTACGTGACACCCACCAAAGAACCTTCATGTGGACCCAACCCAATGGAATAAGGGCTTTCAAATATGCCAAAGTCCCCAAAAGTGATAGAACTTCCTGTGTGGATAGGGTAGAAGTGGTCTACCAGCTCCGTAAACCATAGCTGAACTGAAGAAGGTGAAACAACTGAGGTAAGAGTAGAATAAGGACCCCAAGATGAACAAGATATTGTGACTGACTTCTCTAACTTGATTAACCAACCCACTCCAACAGCTTCTATAAGAAAAAAAAATGAGTGTGGCAGGAAGAAACTGCTAATGAGGGAACTAGAAGTTGCCAGTTATCAAATGTAACTGATAGAATACTGGGGAAATGGGTATGTGGAGGTATACATCAAACACATTGACCATTATCCACAAGCCTGGAGTAAACATTCACTAGAGAGATAGGAGTGACTCCATTTTTTTTTTTTTGGGGGGAGAACCAGAAATAAGACCCTCAAAGGAAATGAATCACAGGTCCAAGAGTGCCTTTGAAAAGAAAGTCCTGATCTGTCTTGGGCAGTCACTGGCAAGATACTGGATCCCAAGGAGGAAAGGAGACAAGGAAAGAGGTGTGTGGAAAAGAAAAAATAATTCTCCTGATAACACTTGTTGAACTCAAGGACCTAAATTAAAGGTTCTTTATACTTGGACAAAAATGTAAAGCCTGGCCACTACATGTCCTGCACCAACCAGGAAGTCATATATACCATAACAAAGATGGTTTAGCAGTAAATACTATGGTGACTGCTCCTAAACCTGAACAGAAGGAATAGTTAATGACCAGGAGGTACAGTATACAGGTATAGTAGCAGGGGAGGATTGAGATAGGCAAGTGACAAGTGCAGATAGAGAACAATACAGATGGCACACTCCATACAAGTTTCTAAGGACTCGGGAATACCACTGAAAATGGACTGATGCAAAAAGGATGACATACATAAGTCTTTGAAAGATGTGGGGGCAAATTCACCTGTACCAGAATGACCTGTCTTCCAAAAGATTCCAAAACAACAAAGAAGCCAAGTGTGTAGGGACAGATCCAAGGAAAACAAATTCACCAACAAGGAGAACAATAAGACACTCATCCCCCTCAAAACCACTCAGGGTAACGATGGAGTGAAGTCAAGTTTAAAGGATGGCAGAAGAGCTGTGCCTGGGAGAAAAAGACTGAGGTATCAGGGTTCAAACCACAAATTTGTATTAAAAAATCTAATAAAGGATTTGAAGCCTCATGGAAGACCAACCATGAACTTCAGAAGAGCAAAGAGAATGCAGCATGCTAACCTCTAACAGAATTGGTCAATAAAATATTCAGCATGGGCCTTGATATTGAGAGGAGGAAAAAAAAACCTGGGAGCAGGTGTGCCACGTAACAAGGAAGGGGAAGATCATACAACACTGAGGTTAAAGGAAAAACCTGTGTTACACAGTAAAGAAAATCTTATGAGGTCTAGATACATCAACCACAGCTAAATGTGACTGTACAACAAAGGAAGGATGAGGGAAAAGGCTATCCAAGTCTTTGTTTTACTGTCCATCTTCTCCAGAACAGGATAGAAAGAACTGGCTGAGGGTCAAAAGAGTGCCCAGCCTGTATATGACTCCATTTCCAGTCAGACAAGTACCATAAAAAAAATCACACTCATGGTATAAGTTGATGTTGTTGTGATAACAAATTGCTAATTCATTACTAAAACTGAGTAGATAAGTACATCAAGACAAAAGTCTTGATAAAACAAGTTGTTTTAGAAAGATTAAAAAATTCCCAAAATAAATTCAACTCATACTGAATAGCCATTACATTATTGGAGTTTGACATTTATATTTACAAACAAAGCACAAAAGTAACAAAATGTGAAATCCAAACCATTGTAAGTAAAACATTCAATCACTTTAGTGTCTAGTAGAGAAGTAAGGTTAAACACTGTAATCCAGGAGAAGACAGATTCACCAGGAGAATGTGCCATATTCTTATTGGTGTAGAGTTGTCACATAATTCTTCATGTTACAGTCCAGTTGTACCATGTTAATCTTCTCTCCACAGATGCCATTTTTAGAACTTATGAAATTTTAGTGAGTTACATTCAAATTTTCATTAAACTAGGTTATTTTCATAGCATACCAATAAATATAGCATACAAAATACATAATAATCCATATTTTAATAATATATATGTTTTAAGTTCTTACATTATAAGGCAATAGTAAAAAGAATCCTCAATTTCCATCAGTACAAATTGTGCCATTTGCTCTTTAGGCATGCCCTCTTCTCTAATTTATTTATCAGTATTCCAAAAAATATGAAATTTAATGTAAATTACCATAAATAATATTGTCATTGTTCAGGCAAGGCATACTCTTCACAGTCTTCAATCATATTTTGGTTACATGTAGAGTCATGAAATAGACAATTGGATCCCTCTTGCTATGTCCATCTGTTAGATCCTTTCTTTCAGAAACTAAAATTAGTTTTCTTTGACATTCAATACCATACTTTCTTAAAGCCAATAGGAAGCCAAGGGTTTCATATATCAAATAATATATTATATTACATTGTATTCTCTAAAGGGAATTATAGATTTTGCTTTCAGTTCAAACTTGATCCATAAAGGAAACACACTGATTAAATTAGATGAAGTTTTAAGAGTTTATTGTTGCATAGTTACAAAGCAAGAAAAAAACTCTTAAAACTTCATCTAATTTAATCAATGTTTTAAGAGTTTATTGTTGAATAGTTACAAAGTAAGAAAAATTGTAATATTTATTGGACACTGTCTGCTTTTTGGATGTTATTATTCTGTGTTGTTTTAGTGAATTATTAAACCTTATTAGGAAACCTGCTTAGATAATAAGTAGATGGCATATCTCTTATGAAATGTCTTTCCAAAAATCAAACTGATAAAAAAAATTTGAAATTTGACAAGAAGTCTTCTAAAGAAAAATTTATTTCCTATAGCTATTTGCAATTATATTTTGAATAATTCATATTTCATTTCTAGAACCTCATAAACATATATCAATTATACATTTATGATGGTCTAAATATTATGCATAATACTAAATGTATATCAAAAGTTTTTCAAAGCTAAACATTTATATCTTATTTTCCATTTTCCCTGCCTTATCACTAACTACAGATATTACCACCAACACACATTATAATGAATACTTTGTATCTGACATTTTAGTAGTTCATACAGTCATTCATTGCCCTCTAGACACTCATGTACATGAGAAGTCTTTGTTTCAATATAGCCCCTGCAAATGTCAAGTTTTCATAGTATGTGGATCATGTGACAAGAAAACTGCAGCTGAAGTATTTTTTAAAATACTGGAAAAAAAACATTTGAAATGTATTTAGGATGTTTCAGAGTTTACACAAATAACAGTTGAGATTTTGGGGATGATAACAGTTTTTTAATCATAACATAAAATCACTTCACACCTTACTTGCAATGAAAGAGACTTGATATTGTAACAAATAAGTTTTCAGTAAAAATGTTTCATTAAAAAATTTGATTTTTTGTGTACAAAAATTTGTAATATTTACTAAAATCTGCCCTATTTTGAAGATATACATACTGTATCAAATGTTAGTGTAAATATTTAATGTATACAAATGTGTAAAGAAACTCATGCATGTTACACCAAACCTGTTGCAAAAGTGTTAAACTGACCAACCTTTATATAAAGCTATGGCAGTTAAAATATAGTTTTATTAAAATCAAAATGTTTGAAATTTATTAAGGAAGTTTTATAGGTTATTCAGCTAAAATCTTGAAATTTTTCTCTCCTGACCTTATTAATGCTCTTGTGGTTGAATAGGAGCAAATCCCTGCAGCTATGTTCCAAAATCTAGTGAAAAGCCTGGCTCACAGTCAGCATTTCAATTCATCCTAAAGGTGTTTGATGAGATTGAGGTCAGGGCTCTGTGCAGGCCAGTCAAGTTCTTCCACACCAACCTTGGCAAACCATGTCTTTATGGACCTCGCTTTGTGCACAGGGGCATTATCATGCTGACACAAAACAGGGCCTTCCCCAAACTGCTGCCATAAAGTTGGAAGGCCATAATTCTCTAGAATGTCATTGTATTCTATAGCATTAAGATTTCCCTGCACTGGAACTAAAGAGCCCAAACCACGAAAAACAACCCCAGACCATTATTCCTCTTCCACAAAACTTTACAGTTGGCACTATGCATTCAGGCAGGTAGCATTCTCCTGGCATCCACCAAACCCACATTCTTCCATCAGACTGCCAAATAGTGAAGTGTGATTCATCACTCTAGAGAACACATTTACACTGCTTCAGAGTGCAATGGCAGTGTGCTTTACACTACTTCAGCAAATGCTTGGCATTATGTATGATAATCTTAAGCATGTGTGCTGCTACTTGGCTGTGGAAACCCATTTCATGAAGCTCCCAACAAACAGTTCTTGTGCTGATGTTGCTTCCAGAGGCAGTTTGGAACTCAGTAGTGAGTGTTGCAACTGTGGACAGATGCTTTTTATGTGCAATACGCTTCAGCACTCAGCAATCCTGTTCTGTGAGCTTATGTGGCCTACTCCTTCATGGCTAGGCTGTTATTGCTCCTAGATGTTTCCAATTCACAATAAAAGCACTGACAGTTGACCAGGGCAGCTCTATCAGGGCAGAAATTTGACAAACTGACTTGTTAGAAAGGTGGCATCCTATGATAGTGCCACATTGAAAGTCACTGAGCTCTTCAGTACGACCAATTCTACTGCCAGTGTTTGTCTATGGAGACTGCATGGCTATATGCTTGATTTTATGCACCTGTTAGCAATGGGCATGGCAGAAATAGCCAAACCCACTAATTAGAAGGGGTGTCCATATACTTTTGGCCATATAGTGTATATATTCCTAGAGAGATCTTTACTAAACTTACTTCATTATAAAATTTGCCAAATTTTGTGAAGATATACAAAGTGTATTAAAAGTCATACCAAGAGAGTTAAATATATGGAAATAGATAAGAGCATGAAGGCTAGTGGCAGGCACAAAAGATGAGCATACACAGATATCTTTAATCATTAAAAGCCAGTATGTAAGAGGAAGTATCATGTTGATACCAAGGTTATTGAGATGCAGTAATAATAAAGTTAAACATAACTGTGAAATGTTGCAACATGTACACTTGTGCACATAGGGATATAGAATATCATTGGCCCCACTCCCACCCAGAAAATGTTAAGTTACTGGTAAAAAATAACAGGTTTTAAATACAGATCAATTTTAAATTCCCCTTTTATTGTTTTGATTTTTTTGCTTAAATACATTTGGTTACATTAAACACACATTAATTTTCAATTATTTATGTTGCAATAAACTGTTGTTACTATCATACATGGAAGGGAGGATCTTTATGAACTAAATGATTTACTTTAAACATTTGGTTTCTTCCATTCTTAGTTGTAATATTAGCAAGGAGTTCTTGTTATGTTATTCACCACAACAACAATTCAAACATCAATTAAGTCCTGAATTAGTTGAAAATTCATAAATAACATAAAAAAAGATTAAGAAAATGTGCCTACCCATCTGAAGAGATTCTTTGGCATACCATATAGCTAAACCATCACCAAAAAGATCTTTTCCTTGACCATGAACTTTGAAGTGAACTTGTAATTCCCAATTCCTTACAAAACAGGGCTGTGAAAAATATATTAGTTGATAATTTTTTAAAAGATTATTTAACTAAGTTTAATATACTTTTCATCTTCATAAAAAATTAGAATTCTGTAAAGTTAAACAATGTTCAAATTTTAAAATTACCTTTAGCTTTAATCAAACATGCTTAAGTAATAAGCTACCTATAAACTTACTTTGAAAAAAATTTAATGGATACAACACACAATAAATTAATATTACACAAATACGATGCTTAAATACTTACTTTGATATTTTTATGGAGAAATAAAGTATGCATTTTCTTGCATTTTAATAAATTTTTCTTGTTGGATAGATTTTCAAATTTCTCACAAAAATTTGGAATTTCAGATAAATTTTAAATCCATGAACCTAGAAGTATTGCAATTAAACAACTTTACTGTAGGTACTGTTTTTAAACAAATTTTAATTTCAGTTTCATTCAGACTTTAGAGAACAAGTTTTCATGTCTTAAATATCAGACAAAAATCGAATACCAGAAATCAGGTAGAGTAAAAATATTTTTCAACTTGCTGAACCTTGAAATAAAAGCTACTATGTGTGCTTTTGGTTTGACCTGTATATTTCGTGAAGTAGAGGTTAAGCTTTCTAATACCATCCAAACAATCATTCTCTCAAGAACAAAATAAAATGTAGACCTGGAATTTTAAGAGGCTTTATAAAGTTGGGAATGCAGTCTTTAGAAAACACTTGTTAAAAAAAATCTTGTATTTTTTATTAATAAATCCCAATCATTTTTTCAAACAATAATTATACAATATGGGTGCTCTCTTCAACAACAACTAATGAAAGTTTATTGCACTTTATATGAAAACTTTATGCATGTGTTGTGAGATGCAAACTGCAACATCACAGGTGCCATACTTAAATATTTCATTCACTGCAAATTTACAAACAATGAACACTGCAATGTCACTATAGGTACACTTATTATTGTAACATAGTACAAGTTTAATAGCCATAAGTAAGGAAGAGATGCATGCATAAATATTTTTAAATGACGTAAAGCCTTTAGGATTGCAACAAGTTTGAAAACTGACTTAATGACAACCTGAGGCTATACTCAATCTACAAAATGAAAACTCTGATTATGACAGTGAAACCGCATGCACAAAATGACACTGTGATGTAGCTGGACATATCTCCTGATACCATTAACAATATGATAAACAGAGATTTGAAATTGAAGAAGGTTAACCTACCAGCCACACTTCAAAATCAAAGGATATTTTCATAAAAAAGTTGTCCAAGGAAACTGGGTACACAGCAAAATACCTTTTCAGTTTCTCAAGGTGCAGTCATGTGCAAAAGCATTAGGGCATGAGAATATTCTATCATTTTTTTTTTTTTCACCTTATGGGGCTAATTCTTCCATGCCATTCCAGAATGTAAATTTCAACACCATGGTAATGCTTCATTAATTCCTATTGGCAACTGAATATTTGAGCCATGATGAGAATAGTTATTCTTTATTTAGAATTCTCATATACTTGTACTGAGGGCATTTCATAAACATTTACTTGAATGCACATAATGATGAAATTTAGAGTATAAAATAAGTCATGATACCAATGCAGTGTCTTAACTATATGAAAAGAAGCTAGCATATGATATTGGTATATGTCAGAAGAAATCAATTTAATAGCACTCCACAAATAAAACTTGATAGCAACAGTGTATAACAATATATATTAAGTTGTATTGTCATGCCATGGCCCATAAAGTATAACAAACTGCCAGTATAGCAGAAAGGTCATATAAAAGTTTTGTGATGCTAGTTGGACTTCCCGACAAATTGCTCGGCTTGAAATGTTCTCCAAACACTGTCAAGTACACCTTAGATAGTAAGACCAAGACAGGTAAATATGAAAGTAGGAAAGGAGGAGGTAGAGCTCCTAAACTCAAGGAAACTGATGTTCAGTATCTTCATTTATGCAGCCTTAGGAATAGAAGGAAGACTGCCACTGATCTCAAGCATGAGATAAATGACCATGTACTAAATGACACAAAATGTCAAGATCTACAGTATCAAGAAGACCTGGTCATGTAGCAGTTATAAAACATTTACTTCATTCTTCAAGTACTGTGAAGAGACTGAAATTTACTAAATGCAAAAATCGGACTGCTAATGATTGGAAAAGGATGTTACACACAAATGAGTCCAAGATTGAAATATTTGGTTCAAAGTGCAAGTTTTACATCTGGTGGATGAAAGGTGAAAAATACCTTTTTTTACAGCTTTAATAAATAGGGATCCACAGAAGTTTTAATATAAAATGAGAGCAAGGATAGTTTAAAATAACTGAGGAAAATTATTTAAAAACAAAGTCCATTTATAATTATATATAACAGAAAAAACACCTTCAAAGCATGAATGATTAAAAGGCATGTGCACTCTCATTAAAACATGCATACAATGTATAATGTAACTTCATACTAAAACAAACTAATTTTACATAAAGTTGGACTTTTAAAAAACAAAAATGCATATAAAAATCATGTTTACTTTTGAAACATAAATAGCTTTAATAAGAATGATTACCACTTTATTCCAGATAGCCCCAGTTCTACTCTGTTCATCAGCTGTAAGTCTGATGTAATTACTTGTTACCATAGTACTTCCAACAAAATCCCAGTTTGGAACTGTCATACCTGATCCTGAATAACAAAATAAAAGTCATATTTACTATACTTTTTCTTTTCAAATAAATTAATCAAAATTTTTCTAAAACAGCAATTGTATCTGTTGTATATCGACTAGATTAAAAAGCCCTAACACTGAGTGAAAAGCCTTGTTGGCATTTTATATAACAGACTTACAGTGGTTAACATGTTATCATTCTACTTTTGTTTGTTTTTTCTCTCATTAAGGTCTTATTAATAATTAATTATGTATTATTTCCCAATTTATTCTGAGGTCATTACATATGATCTAGAACCTTGGTTTGCTAGCTCTTCAAAATAATAAGCAAATTAATTTAAGAAAATAATAAAATGATAGCTAATAATACATAGTGTTGAAACAAAAAAACAATTTAAATGTTCTTTTCTTAATCCTAATTTGTTGTGGCATAAAATAACATTGATGAAAAATTATACTTCACTAACTTAGTTCAGTTTACACCAGGTTCACACTGGATCTGAATGAAAAATTTCAAGCATTTTTCAAAGACTATTCCATAACCTACAACCTTAATTTCAAATACTCTTGCTGAAAGAAACTGCCATCAAAAAATTAAAGTACATCTACATTCAACAAGGATTACCTTTACATAGAACCACTGAAAGATTTAATTAACAGATAATATAGACTGTAGTCAAATATAAACATTCAAAAATAACATGCAAGATTAAATAATAAAAAAAGGTTTGGCAATTTTATCATGCCAGTTAAATCAGGCCTCTTCATAATTTACTGTTCTAATAACTTTGAATTTTTTCTAGTTTTGCCATTTCATCCTCCAATTTCTTTTTTTCAGAATTCCCTCTTTTATCTTTCTTTTCTTATTTCCTCACTTCTTCTAGATCTCCTTTTTGTTTTCTTCAAAGTAGACATAATATTTCTGCTTAGCTGACTTACAAGAGAGCCTCTGTGACTTGTCAGTCCTCACATTCAAAACACCTCCAATAGTCTTGATGTGATGCACCACAATACATCAAGCAACAAGTTCTGCAGTGGAGGGATTATTATTCATCAGCTATTTGTTAATTAAGAAGTCTAACTCCACAGATGCTTGGCCATGTGACAAACACTACCGCATTTTCTTGACTGATCAAAGTCAGAATAATTATATGCAACAAGCTGAATATAGAGGAAACTGTCTAGCTTCACAGCTGGGTTATACTTCTTGAAGAAAAAGTGGTTTTCCTTCACTACAGTCAAAAGGAAATCTTAGTATAGACAAAAGTTTGTCACAATCTTGTTCTTGAGCTCTACATACTTCAAACAGTATCTTCATACCCCTCTTAAAATGCTTCTGAGCTGTGTTTGCATACCTTGCCACTTTTCTTAGATACAAACAGTTCATATTCCTCAATATTCTGTATTTTAATAGACATTTACCTTGCAATATTTTCACAACTTTCACTAATATTTTCCTACAATCCATACAAAATTTCAAAATATTTCTGTCACTAATTTCCTTCTTCCTGTGAAGTAGGTGAATCATATTTTCACCAATTATTCCAATGCCTACATTTTTGTAGGATTTCTACAAACTATTGTCATTCAAGTTGATGCTCATTATATCAGTGGTATTCCTGCCTTTTACTAGATCATCTTTAACATAAGGTCAATCATCACATTTGTCAAGTCAGTTGCACAGAAGGGGATCCAAGTCTGAAAAAGTACAGAGGTAAGAAAGAAATTGAAGGAAAAAGATGAAAGAGAAAAACAATAGAAATTGAAGGAAGAGAGATGAAAGAGAAAAATAATCATCTTTCCAAGCTGCTTAATTCTTGGGAAGAAATGTCCAGTTGACATAAAGACGTATGGCAAAAGAGAGTAGAGAAAGCACTTGTAGCATATACGTTTTAACAATGATAATCCTAGATGAGAAGAATAATGTTTTCTGAGAAAGATGGTGTATGAAACATGAAACTAACAGCTTAAACTGAGCAAACCTAAGAGTATACAAAACTACACTAAGGTACCAGACAGGCATGGGAGTAGGACAAGGAGGTAAATACAAAAAGAAGAACTTACACAAAATGGGAAGGACAGATAAATTAAAAAAAACATGGTAGTAACAGGAAAAACAAAATGTGGTTGGTAATGTTGCCCAATAACAAGCAATGATAGGGAAACCAAAAATACTCTACTGAATAACTGATCTCAATAACTGATCAACAGACAAAGTTGATGGATAGCAATAATGGGATAAGAAAAAGATACACAGTTACAGAAGCTATCCCTGCAGTAATCAATTAAACAAATCCCACACATAAAGGTGAAGGTACAACACTCCTGGATGAAGGAAAAATGCATGTGGTTGGAACAAAATAAAGCAGGAAAAGAGCAAATGAATAGGGATAGGGGAAATTGGAAGTCTTCTGACAAAACAAAAGAAATCAGGGTTATTTGGCTTAAGACACAATCAACAGGATCAACAAGAAGTTTCACATTTTGAAGGAAGGACAAGAAAAAGGAGAGTAAGCATATAAAAGGTGAGCCCAGTCCTGACTGAAAGCATCAACTACCAAGGTTAAAGGATGAGGAAATGAGGAGCAAAAGAGGGGAAGTTTTTGTTAAGAAAAGTAGCAAAGACAGTGACAAGAGATATGTCCAACTGAAAGCAAACTCCACAAAAGATCTAAGGGTGAAGAGACCATTCTAAAGGTAGAATCCTGTTCAGCTAACAGAGGTGGATCCACCACCAAATGTAGAACCTCCGAGCACATAACAAGCCTGATGGGAATGAGCCTAAAACTGCATATTTAATGTGTGTGGAAATAATCCTGGAACAAGTATTCCCTTATGGTTGACATAAGAAATGATTGTAGGATTGTCAAAGTAGATCATGACCAACTGATCAATGAGGAAATGGAGGAAACAGTAACATGCCTGACAGAGATGAGAAGCTGGAGTACACTGATGTGCTATAAAGCCCATATACCCAAGCTCGTATTGTCATTCAGAAGCATTCCCCAACCCAGCAGAGAAACATCTGTGAACAGATAGAGATCTGGTCAGGGGTAGTAAAGGGATATCCAGCCAGTATTGATATCTTCAAGCCATCAAGACAAGTCTTCAAAATAAAAGAGTGAAGGTGCACAATCAAGGCCAATGGGGCCAAAAAAGGTTTCAATACTTCTCCCACAAATTACAATGGAGGAAGCATATGTATGCATGGCTTAAATGAATGTGTGGTTAAAAGATACCAGAGCTTATAAACACAAAAGAATATCACATAAAAAGTACAGAACTTGGTGGTAAAACATTTCATTTCTCAAAGGTGAAGCAGTGAAGGCTGAGTGTGACAGAGATGGGAATTAAAGAACACATTCAGACACACCAAATAATGAACAAGCCCAAGAAAAGCACAAATTGACAGGCCAGCAAACCTGAGCAGCATTCAAAAGAATAATAAATGGGCAAGGAGAAGCCATGTTATAATGGAATTCTTCCCCAATAACCCAACAGATGTCCTAATGATAAAACTGAAAGTTTATAGAGCATAGAATTAGAAGACATTATCCCAATGGACAAAACCAACACCTGTAGGAGGAGGTAACCAGAATGAATAAAGAAGCATCCATTTCTTGTCCCTCCATAAGAAACCCTCCATATGAAACTAAAGGATGATAAAAGCCTGGATAAAAGATGAAAAGTTAATAACTAAAAATCAGTCCCCATTCTTCTTAGATAACACAAAGATATGAGAGTAATGGCTCAGAGTACAAGTAAATACTTGTTTGACAGGATTTTTGGCCAAGATATCTGAAATTGCATCCTTGCAACACTGAAGGTCAATGAGAAGATGAAAAGAGAAGTGAGAGGGATTGTCTGTTTAAGTACAAAGCTATACAATGGGTTATCTGTGCTCTGCCCAAAATCATATCAAAACCTGGTTTCTAGCATTGTAATTCTGCAGACATATTACTGTGCCACTGGGGGTAGAATGGGAGGAGAAAGAGAAGCAGAGAGATAAACCATGGGGAAAACCTGTAATGCCCATTGGTTAGTCAAAAATGGAGACCAGAGGCTGGCAAAGAGAGACAGATGTATCCCCTACAGGATCAGACCTAACAAAATGAGCAGGGAACCTTACATCAGGCAGTAGAAGGATTAGAAGCAAGTTTTAAAAGCTGGAAGGAAAGACTATATTCAGCAGTTTTAGGAGCAAAAACTAAAAGTATGCAAAATCATTTTAAGAAACAGATTAGAAGGATGATGATTATCCTCCAAAAATAATGCTGTGCCCAGAGCAAACCCTGGTGGAGGAATAGCTAGTCCAATTCATCATCATCCTGATTAGGTTCAAACTGGGAATAAAAAATGTCAGCTGATTAGATGGAGAAAGTAGGCCTAGTATGCATATGGAACCCATAACACATTAAATAATGGCTGTTACATTCTCCACAAAAATTAACTCCTCAACAGCTACAGTAGATCTGTTCCATGTTATTAACATCATCACAAGACAAAGTTACCATCTCTTAAAGATTTCATTATTGCAGAAAATTGCTTTTTTTTTCTATGTGAGATTTTAAAAAATCAGATTGGTTATGTGAAATAAAAACATTATACCATCTAAACTTGATTAAATGTTACTTAGTTGTAGGCTGCTGTAAGTCTTAGATCAAATCTTGCAACACATCCATTCTAGACAATTCCAAGAAAACAAATAAAAGCTAATTCATGCAGAATGCTTAGAGGAAACTACTACACATGGAGGTTGTGTTGTCCTCTTACTGATGTATGGCTCTCACAAAATGATGATGACATTATTCACAATTTCATGGTGAAAACAATTTGTATAGGAAATACTTCAAGACTGGTGGCATACAAATCTCATAAGCAGATGCACAAATAAATCAAACCGTTCTGTGTGAAGATGTATTTTTCAGAAACTAACAGCACATATCAGTTCATTAAGTAAGACATTCCACAAGTCTGTAACTCTCATTACAGTATAATACCATCCATCATTGCTTTTCAAAATGTTTTCAGGCCTACTCAAGTTTGATACACAGCAGCTGAAGTCTTCTAATTTTAAAAGTCTGATTATTCTTACAATACTTAACTACCCTTGAACAACACAGCATCCTTTGATTATTAACCTTATTTTGATTTTGAAAAATATGGTAATCCTAAACTCTGCACCTATGCTTCTAAACACTAAACATTCTACATCTAATATTCAAGTCTGCATTTTTAATTGTTTGCTTTTGTCAACTAAACATAGAATCCATTTAACCCTATTACAACAGGTCATGGGTCAAAGACCATTTCATCTTGTTTGTTGATGTGCATTCAAAATTTTATTAAACTAGTACTGTAAGAATTTGTCATTAAGTTTGACATCACATTGTAGATCATAATTCAGATTTTAGTATTATACATTAGTTAATTTCTTAATTTAAAAGTAAGTATTAAAAGAACACACCTAAATATCATTTTCTGTGAGTCATGTGGTCTGTTGAATGGAGTACCAATTAAAATTAGTTGTTTGTAATATTAAAATACTAAGTATATAGTTTTGTACAAATTATGAACTCAAATTACCAACATTGACAAGCTACAATACAAAATAAGAACCTAATAGCTTTTTATTTTGCTGATATATGGCTAATGCACTGAATCAAACACGATGGTACATTTTTTATTTTTGGAAATGGTCCCTTATATATATACTTACTTTAAAATATGACATGTGAATAACTAATCACAGCTTAAAATGTTTTACTAGTGGTTTTTCTCAGTCATTTTCATCTGTTAAAAAAGCTGCCACTTTCTTTTGAAGTGAGACTTCAAGCACATAGATCATGTCATTAGTCTGCTCAAAGTTTTGTTGTGTTTTTAAACCTAAATGCTATTTAGTTACTAAGCTTGGTAAATTACAATAGAATTATATGGTATTTATATAGCAATTAATGATTTTGTGGTTATTCAACTGTATACATAAAATGTTAAAAAAAATCTGTTCCCTATTCTCCATGTGCAAATTTTAAGAGGCTTAGTAACCCATATTTAGCAGCAAAAGTTCATAGGGTTTAACTAGAAGAGATAATTGTTTTTTACTCCTTTACTTACTGTTCTATAATATATGAGAAATACATTTAATAACCTATTTCTAAATTGTATAATCTGTATGCTTGTAAAGCTATTTAGACAAAGCATTAGTACTTTGATGTTATAATTTGCAGTCATTCTAGAACAAAAAGAGTACAATTTATATTTCATATTTTTATGGTGGTTACAAGGTCAGTCACACTCATGCCCCACATAATAAGAGTAGAGAAAATAACAGACACAGACACAATATAAAGTCTTACTGAAAACAAACATCTGAAATGCATTTACAAGGTTTTTGATATTACACAAATAATGAGATTTTCCGAGACAAAAAATAGTGTTTTTAATCATAACATGAAAATCACTTCACACTCAAACTAGTAACAAAACAGATTTGATATTTTCACAGGCTCAGTATAATATACACAATTTTTTCTACACACTTGCACACATTAAGTATTTGCATTATAACTTTTGATACAGCATGTGCATCTCATAAAATTTAGTAGACTTTTGGTAAAGATTACAAGTTCTTGTACATAAAAATCAGATTTTTAATGAAATATTTTTACTAAAGATTTGTTTGTGAAAATAGAGTGTGTTTCATTAATACTCTGAGTGAAATGTGATTTCATATTAAGATCTGCATGATCTCTAAAACCCCCTGAATACATTTTAAATATTTATTTTCAGTGAGACTTCTATTACTTTCTATACTCTAACTATGTGATGTCTATCACTTAACCAGTCATATATCATAAAAAAATTAGGAAATATAAATTATGCTTTTTTCATGCTAGAATGACAACATATTATTAAGCAAAAATAGAAATGTTTATTCTAAGTAGCTATGGTCTTGTAACACTATATATGGGAACATTCTTAACTATTTACTAATTATTCACATGTCATACACATTCACTTCAATATATAAGAGACAGTTTCTAAATATGGAAAGGGATGAATGGGACAACTGCATTTGTTTCAGTACATAAGCCATATTTATGCAAAATAAAAAAATATGAGGTTCTTATTTTATATTCTAGCTTGTCAATATTATTAATTTGAGTTCCTAATTTGTACAAAATTATAGAATTAGTATTCTAACACCAAAAACTTATGATTTTAAACAGTGTTGCACTTAACATACCACACAACTTGCTAAAATCTATATTTAGAAGTGTTCTTTTAATATTTACTTTGTAAATTAATTAACAAGTAATATTAAAGTTTGAATTACAATCTGCAATGTGATTCCAAACTTGTTGACATAAATTCATAAAATAGCAGTTCAATAAAATTTTGATTGCAAGTCAACAAATGCAATGGCATGGTTTTGACCTGTGACCCATTTCAAAAGGGTTAACAGTAAGATCACATGCAGAAACATTTTAATGCTACATTTATTTTTATATTCTTCCTCTTGAAGATCCATTCTTCTTCTTGATGACTCTTTTCCTTTGAAGTTTCAGAAAATAAAGACAAACAGCAAATTTTTTAAGTGACTGAAAGGTAAACAAAATGATAAAATGAAAGATTGAGCACTTACATTATGCTCATGGCCTAGTTTTAATTGAATACTATGTGATGGCTGAACTTTTATTATCATTTTTGTTTTGTTTTTCACAAAATATTATAAACGTTCCTGAAGAATATGTTGTAACTGACCTGAATTTAGATCTGAATACCACAGTGGTAAGTTGAAGGAGTGAAAGGTTAAAAATAAAGCACCATAACTACCAGACAAAATTTTCATTATGATTTTAAAGGAAGTCAAACATAAGATGTGTGAGATTCTCTTTTTTTCATTTTTGTTATGTTAATAAACAATGAAAAGGTGCCTAAAAATTGCCAAGTTACATTAGAAATTACAAACCAATAGCCCTACTTCTTTATTGAGAGAAATTGTACAAAATATAACATTTCTTAACACACAGACAACATAAAACACTTTTCTTTCGGTGCTGTCTCTACATGTAGACACATACTCTACAAAAGAAAGTTTAAAATTTTACATCCACCCTGTATTTTTCAAACATTTCTCAATCTCACTTTTAAACTCTTGTAAATTAAATGCCAACTTTTACATTTGCTAATGGCAACATGTGTGTTAAACTAATTACTCTGCTAGAAAAATAAAGTTTTCTAAAGCATGGCCTGTCTTTTAAATCTTGAACATCTGTCCTCTAGTCTTAAAGTTTTCACAATATAACAGATATCAAAAGCATTTATACTCTTGATGACCCAAATAATCTTACAAACTTCAACAAAATCATCTGCTACTCTTTCATACTTTGTCAAGGAAAAACATGAAGTTCTAAGCTACCCTCATAAGTCTTCTAACCTCAGAATATCCTTGCTTACTTTAGATTATGACTGTACATAATAATTCAAGTAATATCCAAGTAACTTATATACATAAAAATACACAAATAATTTTAGGAGAAGGGCCCTACTGGTCCATCTATGATTTCCAACCCATTAAACTTAAATCACAGCCAGTCCTTGTAAAACAAATTCCAAAGGACAAACAATCCTGATATAAAAATATAACACTTTTAGCTGAAGATGACTGTTGTCTTTCCAAAATTAGTGTGTTTCTTAGTCCTACCATTATCACCATTAAACATGAAAAAAAATGACATTGATGTTATAAATTCCTTGAGAGATAACCTAACTTATGATCAACATCTGTTAATACACAGCCAGTTTCCACTAGCATTGCCACTAGAATAAGAGCACTGTCCTAATGACTTGTCTACCATCATACTGAAGTCCTTTTCCTACAATCTTGCTACTGAATGGGTTCACAATCACTGTAAAGAGAAGTTTTAACATCTACAAGTATTCAATGTATAATCTAATAAATCCACAACATACGAAAAATAGTAGTCTTAAAAATAATTTCCACATAATTAGAGACTTGATGGTCATGTGTTATTGTTTATGGTGACATTTTTCTTGTTTTTATAGAGGATTTTTGTTACATTATTTCTATTTGAAAACTACAGCAATATATATTTTTTTAAACTTAAAGTTAGCATTTCCACTTCTGGTTTCGAGTTATTTGATGTCACAGCCATTTTCTAATTTCAAATCGAACTAGATGGACGTTGTTTCTTAAAAGGGAATCACATTAAAAAAGGTCAAATGTATAAATTAAAAACCTTAAATAGTATTAAAAAGACTAATGGCCTTTAAAAAATTAAAAACATTTCTAAGGTGGACAGTGTCACCATCACCAATAACACCATCTCACATTATGGATAAACCTTGGGACAGAACATGTTTAAAATTATGCCATTATTGAGAGTCATAACGATGGAAAGACAGTAAAATGTGGCTTAAGTGTTACATAGACAACACACTGGTGCATCAGTCCCAGATGAAAGAAAATGATGAGTCAAAAAACTGTGACCAATGCATAGTCCAGTTAGAACAACTTCCTCTTTCCAATCTTCACAGAACTAAGATGGCCAAAGTTCAATGTAGGGTTTTATTTAGAAAAGCTTGTTTTCACGTTGCTCACTCCAAGTCGACTGCCAACTGGCAAGGAACCAAGCCTTGAATACAGGACCATAGTCCATGTATGGAGCAGGCACAGCAGTGATAATGCCAAAGCAGATAGATTTAGCTGTGGTCTCAGCAAACTCATTCCCACAAATACCAACACAGCCTGGTATCTACAAAAACTGGATAGAAGTAGATGTTAAAGAGAAATGGGCAAGTTGGTTTTGAATATTGGCAAGAACAGGGTTTGAACTCATGTGAAGCAATTTCAGGGCCAGTATAGAATTAAGTGAGTCAATATAAATAGTGCAGTTTAAGTACTGCTTAGCTTCTGTGTGATTCAGGGTAAGAAAAAGGGCGTACAGTTCGCAACTGAACACAGAAGCTGTAGAGGGGATTCTGCCTGCAACCACCAAACTACAACAAATCATGGCAGAGCCCACACAGTCACCTGATTTCAAACCATCTGTATAAATAGGAATGGAAAGATGGTTTGAAAGATGTTCAGAGAATAACAGACAGTATTCCAATTGGGAGTGTCTGCTTTTCTCAGATGACTCAAAGTTAGGTCACATTTGGAGACTGTAAGAAGCCATGGTGGGATAGGCTAACCAGGCTAACAGCAATGTTATCCAAGGACAGACACAATTCATCCAACTGTGCCTGGATATGAAAGCCAAGAGGACTAATGGCAGATCGTCTGTTCTGAAAAAGTATGGATATTTGAGGAAAAAAACACAACCCCAGGTGGGATGCTTTGGTAAGGAACAAAGTTTCAAAGAATATAGTAAAGACAGTTGCAAATGGTGAAGGTGCAGATATGGTTCATGAGATTCTATGTATAAGCTCTGAACTTGGGAAATGAGGAAAGCCCCAGTGCAGAGTCAAAGTCCTTGATGATGAATGGGGTACAGTATCTTGAAACCCAAGAGTCTGGCAGAGCCATAGACCAGTGATCCATAGTCAACTTTCGATCGAATAAGAGTACGATATATCTTTTAACATAGGGCATCGATCCGCTCCCCAACTGGTGGTAGAGAGGATACAGAGGATGTTCAGTGCTCTTGTACATTTGACCCATAGCTGCTTGATGTGTGGTATAAAGGTCACCTTACAGTCAAAGATAAACCCCAAGAATTTTGTCTCAGGGACCAAAGTGGACCAACTTTACCAATACGAAGTTCAGGATCAGGGTGAATACCCCATTGGCTACAAAAGTGCATGCAAACGGTTTTAGAGAGAGAGAGAAGTTAAAGCCATTTGCTGTGGTCCACTTCAGTAAATGACTGAGAGCAGTCTGTAGCTGCCTCTCAATATACCTCATGTTCAACAACTGATAGGAACTGTGAAAATTGTCAACAAAGAGCCCATATGCAACAGTAAGAGGGAGTTGTTCAATGATGGCATTAACCTTTATACTAAAAAGCGTGACACTCTAAACACAGCCCTGAGATACACTAAGTTCCTGTGTGTGAACCCACACATACTTGGAATCTCCTGTCCATTAAAAATTATTTAATAAAAATAGGCAAATGGCCATGTAACCCATATATATATGGAGGTCTCGCAAAATGCCATACCTCCATGTTGTATCATAAGCCTTCTCAATGTCAAAGAATATTGATCCAAGATGTTGTCGTTTAAGAAAGGCTTCTCTGATGATGTTTCAAGTTGAATCAGATGGTCCATGGTGAAACGATGTAATCAGAACCCACACTGGGTTGGCAAGAGGAGGTTGTTTGATTCGAGGAATCAAAAAAGACGAGCATTAACCATCCACTCTAAGGTCTTACAGAGACAGCTTGTCAAAGCAATTGCATGGTAGTTTAAAGAAATCTTGGGATCCTTCCCAGGCATAGAGAAAGGTAGGACAATAGCCTGGTGCCAGGCATCAGGAAAAGCATTCTCCTGCCAGATCTGGTTAAAAACAATCAAAAGAACAAAACGAGAAGCAGAAGATCGATAGCACAGCATTTCATAGTGTACATCATTAGGTTCAACCAATGTACTGCCAGACTGATGAAGGACCAGTAGGAGTTCCACCAATGTAAAGGGATGATTATAGTCATAGAGACAATCAGCTCGAAATGAAAAAGGTGATCTCTCTGCCCAAGTCTTGATGGCTAAGAAGGTGGTGGAAGAAGCACAAGTGTTAGATACCCAGCAAAACCTTTCACCTTGAGTATTAGAGATGTTCCAGGAATCAGCAACTTCCTGGCCATCAGAGAGCAAGATCAAGAGGGGGAAGAATTATATTGCCCACTGACCTTTCAAATCTTGCCCCATGTTACTTTGGAACTTGTGGTAGAAGATATGCTGTTGTGAACTTAATCCAAGAGTCCTTCTGGCTTTGACATCTTACCCACTGAGCATGTGCATGGGCCTGCTGGAAAGCAATACAGTGCGAGAGTGTGGGATACCAATGAAAAGTATCCTAGGCCCATTTTTTTTAGCCTTCTGTGCTATGTGGCAGGCAGGACTTCACCATAAATAAGAATATTGTAGAAAACGTGTTGAGGTTTTGGAAATACATTGAGCAACAACTTGTGTAATACAATCAGTTACTGCTGCCCCACAGACAATGGCAAGATCAAGTTTTGCAAGAGCAACGAAAGAGGGCCAGTTTGCTTGATCCAGCTTCCACCAAAGCATGTGAGTCAGGTGATATCGACCATGGCCAGTCTCTTTCAAAATTATTGGAAAATGATCACTGCCTCATGGATTATGGTCAATCCTCCATGAAAAATGGGAGAATAGTGAAGGGGAGCAAATTGAGAAATCAATAGCAGTAAAGAACAGATAAGGTGCATGAAAATAAGTAGAAGAACGAGTATTGAAAAGAGAAAGGTTGTGATCAGAGAGCATACGCTCTACAGAGCAACCCCTTCCATCAACATCAGCACTTCCCCAAAGGAGATTATGTCCATTAAAGTCCACCAGGAATAAAAAGGGAGATGGCAACTGTTCAATGAGAGTATCAAGGTTTGATTGATCTCATGTCTCTCCAGGCAACAGATAGAGAGAACAAAGAGTGATGGTACAACTCAAGGAAACACAGATAGCTACTGCCTCCAAGGGTGTGTTGAGTGGCAAAAACATGGTGGGCACACACTGATCAATCAATAGTACCACCCCTCCATGCACTTATCCATCACACAGCCTGTTATTTCTGTGCAAAGAAAGCTGCCTAAAGGTGACTGTATCAGCAGGCTTCAGAAATGTTTCCTGTAAGAAAAGACATACAGGATGGTTGGAAGCAAACAGTGTTTTGATGTCATCCAGGTTATAACATAAACCTCGAAAGTTCCGCTGTATCAAGATGAGCATTTTAATTTATGTGTAGGCAAATTGGGTTGAGAACCCTTCTGTTTACGACCATGTCTTTTTTCTTTATTGTCTTTATTCAAGGGAGGTCTATCAACCTCTATGGATCCTGCCCTGGGTTGACTGGGCAGGTCTTTGCTCTTGGAAGAGGATTCCAATAGCTGAGAATGTGAACAAATGATCATTTTGGGATGGGAGAAGATGTATCTGAGGAAATGCCTGTGCCCAAAACCAAAGGAATTGGATCTTGGGATCATTTGGTTTGAGAACTATTCTTTTGGAGGCACAAAAACATCTGTCTGCACTCCCACTGTAGTAGTGGAATGAAGTGCAGCAGCATATGTCCGAGATGAAGTGGTGGACACCAACTTTCGAGCCTCGGGGTAAGTAATGTTATGAATTGTTTTCAAACACTGCACTTCTTTTTTTTCCAAGCATTTAGGGTAAGAACAAAAGTAAAATGGGTGAGAGCCATTGCAATTGATGTAATGAGGGCCCGTTTCACACTCACAGACATCGTGGTCCTTGCCAATGCATTGAGCACATGTTAAAGAACCATGACATGATGTCTTCGAGTACCCGAACCATTGACACTGGAAACATCTGAAAAGGTTTAGAATGTATTGCAGTGCCTTGCAGTTAAGAAAACCTGCCTTGATGGCAGCAGGTGGACATGGTGATGTAAATGTCAGAATGAGGGCATTGGTCGGCATCGTAATTCCATCTTTGCAAGTAGAGACACAGCTCACTGCAGAAACTCCTTGGGTGAAGAAACCAGTGAGAATCTCTGACTCAGGGATGTTTTTCAAATCCCTCTCAACAATAACTCCTTGTGATGAATTCAAAGTAGCATGAGGTGTAACCTCAACAGGTATATTCCCATTTGCCTTTGAATACAAAAGGAGTTCACTGTGTTGAGGTATGGATGTTTCCACCAATATGTAACCATATCAAAGCTTCTTTACTGACTTTGGAGAGCCAGCAAGTCCCTCTAGTCCCTACTGAATGAAAAATGGAGACTTTTGCCCTAAAGGTTTCTTTGAAAGAGAATGTATTATATGAAAATGAGGCATGACAGGTGTTACAGATGCTGAATCCAAAATAAAAAAGGAATACTTCAGTGCCCACTGACCCCACCCACCATGGAGCCCTATGAGATAATGCACTACAATGCCAAACAAGGACACTGCAGCAATGCCAGGGTTTTGTGAGCAGTATACCCAAACATCAGCATCAGATACAATGTCCCCAACACCTGTTGAGAACATCCAACAGTGATACTTGATTGACCCTAGCCCAAGTGGACCAGCCAAATGACCCTGGGAGAACCACCCCAGGCTGCCTGTCTACAGGAATTCATGGCTAAAGTGGTGTGTTAGGGTTGAACCCCTCAACTACCAGGATCCTCTCCTCTTCTTCATGGGTCACAAAGCACGGCAAACACGAGGGTAGATGCTTAGATCTCAGAGGAGGGAAACTTAAAGAACAGAACTTTCTTTGGGAAGGGCCCTCTCACATACAGGAATCCACACCAAGGGGAGTAGAAACTTCTAAACAATAAGTGATTAACTCTGTCAATAATGGCTTGGTCAATTTAACAGACCCCATAACCTCTTTGTATATGTTTAAAGTATTTTTAGATATAATACTTCTAACTTTCAATATATTGTGTACATATATTGCAAACTTTGACAGTCTTTCAGTTAATATTTTAAGTATTTCACATATAAAAAAATCATATTTTGTAATGTATTTTTAATAAAATCAATGTTGGTATTCTGAGTGAAAATGACATTTAACCATTCAGAACATAATCATTTGATAGATGAAAACCTTGACTTTCTATTGGTTATGAGAGATATATAATTAAATGTAAGAGAGAACTATAAAAAAATCCTGGAAGGGAGAAGGTGACAGGTAGGTGTGCCCAAAGGAGTCTCACTTTGTATTTGATAGCTCTGTAACAAACAAAATTGAAAACTTTAGAAAACATGGTTTTTCTGAGTAATGACAATTTCATAGAGTAATTTATATTTAATTTTGTACTTTTCTGAGGGATGGCAAATAAAATAAAGAAGATGACATGCTAAGAGAAAAAGCATCACATTAGAGGAAATTAATGATTTGTTTTTTTAAATATTGCCTTCCATAACTAAGAACTTAAAACTTAATAGTACTTTACTATTAAAATATGGATTATTAGCTGAGATTTTATGCTATTCTAACTGATATAATATAAACAAAATGTATTTTATTTTGAATGCAAGACACTAAAACTTTGTGCCATGTTCAGTACAGAATAATGTAATTCAATAGCTACATATGTCCCTAGTGATTTACAACTTATAATAGCACAGATAGTAATACCTACTTGAAGTAAAAATATATTCTAGAGATGGCTGGTATGGGTATTAAAATTTTAATAAAAATAAGGTACAGAACATTGTTTCAACATTCTTGGGTCATCTTCAGGTAAACAAAGAGAGTTTGCAACTGACTGTCTTAGAAATGAGAATATGAAAAGCCAATTTAAGCTAACAAGCTTAATTGTATAAGATGTCACTAAGATATGAACATGGTGTTTTGAAAAAGAAATACCATCTTCCCATACACCTATGTTTGTTTTTTTCATAAGCTTTCATATCGAGTATCAATATAGAAGTTCACTGTTATTGTTATCAATAACCCTGAAGCATCACCTTTTCCTTCCAGAATTCAAAAATACCAATAAATTTCAAACAAAGGATATTTAACTATACTTACATGAAGGGCTAAGGGAAGTTACCATATATCCAGTGCTAACAGTTACATATCTAGCGCTCTCACTTAACAGGAACAGTTTATAACATTTTCTGCACATTCTATGTAGTCAAACTAATAGCAATGTGTAAACTACAAATTTATTTTCAAAACAAAATTAACAATTTTCCTGACACAAAAATATGCTCTAGTCATTATGCAAGCATATAGCTAAATCATTATGGAGAAAAGTTACTGCTAAACAGAATAAACCAAAAAAACAGCAAGGTGAAATGTAGGATGCAATTTCTTCACACTTTCAGGTTTAGTAAAAGCTTTAAAAACTTATACATAGATCACATTAGGGTTTTAAAAAAGTGCATACTGTGAATACACAAGTAACCATGAAATGAAAAAGAATCTTTCAATTAGCAGCAACAAAACTACAATAAGAACTGTACACACAAGCTGCTCACTCATTCTGCTTCAGGTAACCAGTTCAGTCCTTATTAGCCTATGTCTGGTCTCAGTATACTGAAGACAGATACATGACAAAATTTCACAAAATGAGGAACTTTGACTAATATCAATTGTATCATGTACACTGTATGAATTAACATCATGTTCAACAAAAACATGAATGTCAAAACAATAGCAAACATTAAATCTGGTAGGAACAGTTTGACACTTGTTTACACACAGGGTTTTTTTGTTGTTTTTTTGTGAAGTACAAGCACAATTTTCTGTCAGTGACACCTATGGTCTTAGGTTGCATGCATACAAAAAACATAGAACAGTGCACAGTGTGACCAGCTGAGCCACACAGTCAAATATCTGTAACTAATTCAGGATCCCAATAATTTCACTTTGAAAGAATTAACACAAACAAATAAGTATTTTGTGTTTGGTTGCAACTCTGCTGCATGATGCTGCTGAACAATGAACACCAAAGATTTAATTACTTTAAGCATTCCTGAAGCAACCACTGCAGGACCGAAACATCACTACAATACACATGTGTATATATATATGTTATACAAGCTATGAAAGAAAAGTGGTAACTTTCAACCAGAAACTATTTCACGTTACAAAACCAGTGTTCACAGTTCCAGTGAGAAGAATGCAACCACTAATACTATGCACAATCATGCTCTCGACAAACAAGTTTAGCCTTTGATTTTGAGAATATTTTGACTTTGAGCAGCAATTATAGTATTTCATGCACTTTTAACAGTGTTGCTGGACTATTTTACTGTAAACATGCAACTTCCTGCTTGCCACCATGCTCACCTTAATACACTGCTCATATATCTAAACATTTGGTGTACATGCAAGACTTAAGTTACATTATAACTTAATTCATAAATGCACACCAAACCAAGTTATACAACTGAAGTTGAACATGAGTTATGCCCCCTGCTAGTACAGCGGTAAGTCTACGGATTTACAATGTGGCTTTGCTATAAGAAAACACACACAAACACGAATTAGTTTTTTATTAGTATTAGTCTGTACTCATATAATCAACAAACTCCATTAACTTATTGAATAAGTTTTAGTTGTTAATGTTTCAGGAAAATGTTTATAATTTAAACCTCTCGAACAAATATAATCTTGCAACTGTTAAGATCTACTTGACAGAATTAAAAGAGTACCGAATATGTCAAAATCTTATGACACACAAATTTATATCATACTACTACGGCTTCAATAACTTCATAACATTAACAGCGTTAAGCCTAACAGTACCAGAAATTACCTTGATAAGGTTTCATAAGCGAGTGTTCTTTTTTCAAATAATTATTTGTGTTCCACTGAGCACAGGCTAAATGTTTCGCATGCCCTAATATCGCTATAACAAACCAGAATAAAAATATGTTACAATGAAGTTTAAAATATTTCCTCTTCACGACTATATTCATTTTCTTACGCTTAATCCAAAACACCAACGTTATTACACACTTTTTGTATCACCAACACGTTCGAATGATGGTTTTGCGACTACTCAGAGGTCTATTCGCTTCACAAATCGCCGATTTTTCAGAATGAGAACATTAAATGAGTAATTATTATTACTATGAGAGAAGTATATGCAAAACAATTTGAAATTTACAGTAAATCAACTCAACTTTATTGTTGAAAACACAAATCGGAATCCGCTAAGATGCTCAGCATGTTTTAAAATTGTTTCTTAATTACCTATGGCATATTCTTATCTTTACTTTGGCGTTTTCCATTTTGTTTTTTGATAATCAACAAAGAATATTATAATATTATTCTTTAAAAACAATTTTTATGGTGTGAATGCCATTTAGAAGTCGGCGGAGCGTGATGTAACTAATTAAATTTGTCATAAGATATTAAGTTAAGCCTACATATTTTTAACACTACATTCCTAATCTAGTCCCATTGGGATATTCAAGAATCAGAAGAACATATCACAAAAGAATTTTATCAACACTATATTAATCATTTCCATTACAGACAGCGCACTTCACTTAAGCCAGAGCTCTCCATAAACCCTGGAATACACTTCTAATTATAAATAATCCGTATGGGACTAGATTAGTAATATAATGTGAAAAATGTAATAGGCCTTAAGTCATGATTTGATTTGTAGTTTTAACTTTCTTTACATTCAAGTAAGTTTTTAGATCGTCACTTGGTTGGTTTTGTTTTGAATTTCGCGCAAAGCTACATGAGGGTTGTCCCTAATTGCTCAAAACTAAACAAAGGCTATCGGCACTAACCATTCCTAATTTATCAGTAAAAGACTAGAGGGAAGGCAGTTAGTGATCACCACCTACCGCCAACTCTTGGGCTACTCTTTATTAATGAATAATGGGGTTAACCATGACATTATAATGCTCCTATAGTGGAAAGATCAAGCATTATTGGTGGGATGAGGATTATAACCCGTGACCCTCAGTCTGTGAATGAGTTACTAACTTACAATTTCTTTCAGTATCAAACTCAGCCAACTGAAGCCCAAAGCTATTTATTTGCTTACTCTGTAGGAATAATAAGCAGATTTGTCATATGTTTTCCACCTGCTTTAGTGATACAGAAAATTTTACGTTTTTCGTTTATTTGGTTTGTATGGACATTCCAAAAAGATCATCAAATAAACTAGATAATAACTCCTACACTAAACAGTCTTGTATGTTCTCTCTTTGCATAAAGATCCCTTGTCATAGTATTAATGTTATGCTTTCCAAAGTCTATCTTTCCTAATTTATTTGTATACTGACACAACAGATCTTGTACCCCTTTATGCTTCTTGGTAATAAGTTCTTCACTTATGTCGACTTCCTTGAATGTCTCGTCTCTACCTAATGGTGTTTGGCTTAGTAGATCTATATCATCTTTTAAAAAGTCATCATCTTTATACTCTACTTCTATGACAGTCACATCTGCTATGTCCATCTTTACCTTCATAGATACACATTCAATGTCTTTTTCCCTCTCAAAATATTCTTCACCAGATTAGTGTGGTAGACCTTGGTCATCGTGTCCACTTTCACCTTATAGTGTATTTTGTTGACCACTTTCTGTACTGCAAAAAAAAAGTTTGTTGTTGGCTGTAAGTAGTAGCACTAAGACTTTCTCTTCGACTTTGAAATGTCTGTCTCTGACTCTCTTGTTATGGAAGCATTTCTGACTGTTTTTGATGGGTTTGACTTCCCCAGTAGAACTGTTTTGATAGGTCTAGTTCAATACTCCTTTCTGGGCCTCTATTTTGTAAGTCTCTTTCTATTTTGTATTATATTCGACTTCCTCTTGGGTACTGTCCTGAATTTTATACAATGAATGGTCTTTCTTCTGCACTTCTTTTAACTCTCATGAACCTAGGGATTTCACTTTGAGACTTTAAGAGGCTTTGATATCTTGCTTTCTCTTCTTCTCTTGAGTTCTAGTGGTGACTGCTGATATTTTATTCATCTTTCTTCTGTCTAGTTTCTACAAACTTCTACTGCCTGATATATTTTCAGTCACAAAGTGTCATTGATTGATGCCTTTTTGCAAACGGTTTCAGAGTGTCTTATGTAGTATGGAGTATCTGTCTTTACCTTTATTGTGGGAAACTTCCTCAATTAGAACACACATATGCACCCCTGTCTGTCATTTGGCAATTAGATACTGAACTGGTTTTTGTCCCTGACACAGTTTTTCTATTGACATGTGATTTGTTGACACCTATTGATGCTTGTTATATGCTCCACTCCCCACTGGCGCTATTGATTCGTTTACTAACTTGAACTGATCATCAAGCATATGCTATTTAATCATGATGATTACACTCTCTTCTTGTGGCAAACCTGACGAGTTGTCTTGATTCTGTTGCCTCTGACAGCAGCATCCATTGTGATAGTCACCTTTTTCTTGTTTCTCACCAGAAACACCTTTGTAGGCAGCTCCAGCTGCTTTATGTTGAGATTTCTGATATTTATTGTTGGTGACAGATTTGCACTTACTCACAATATGCTCCATTTTATAAGAAGCATAGTCTTTCTCGTCCAATTTGCCTTCTAACCTCCTGTCACCTCGAATGGATTCTGCTTCTGGCCACCTACCACTGGGTTTGACGTTAACTGATGGTTCTTTGGTTTGCCGGTTGTACTCCTCTCATGGGCTTCAATATACTGTTCTGCCAGTTTGACATATCATCCACTTCTTTTGAGACACTATTCTTGAGTGACTAAGTGACAATGGCATCAGTTGAGAAGATGATCATTAAATGTTCACATATTAGTTGGTCTACCAGTTCTTCATAACCATTTTCACACCTGGCCATGTCAGTCCATCTTTACAAGTATTTCTATAGACGTGCCACTAAAGAAAATACAGTTTCTTCAGTGTCATGTTTGACTTCTCTGTAAGTTCATGGTATTTTAGCAAAACCACTATTAATTTGTCATGGTTCGTGGCATATCCTGACGTCATGCCTGTGTATATTTGTAGGCCTTTGTTTGAAAAGTTGCCTGAAACAGACTGCCCAGCTGTTTTTGTTTCAGTTTTTACTTTGGTTTAATCTTTCATACATTTTCAAGAAAGTATCAGTCATACTTTCTGTTCATAAATTCAGAGCAGCTTGAGTTGGTTGGCATTATAACATTGTCTCTTTTTTTTTTTTGCTGGGTGAGTTTTGAAGTCTTAATTTGTCTCTGACTTTCTCTATTTTTCAGGATCTCCTTTCTCTCTTTTTCTTGCTATAGCCTTTGTCTTTCCTTTTCTTCTTTTAATTTTTCTTCCTCTCTTTTTCTGCTATGCTCTCCTCTTTCTAGTTCCCGTTGTAATTTAACAATTTCTCATGGTTTGCCATCTTTAAACCCACGGCATTCAACTCTTTCCATCCATTTATCAAAATTTATTGGCATAGCGATACAACGTGAATGTTATCTCTATACTTTTCGCCAACAATACCTTTATGACATAAAAGGCCAACTTATTTCCGTTGTCGTTCACGTCTTTTTCTTCCGCCGTTTACTACTCCCGGCATGGCCAGGTGGCTTAAGGCGTTCGACTCGTAATCTGAGGGTCACGGGTACGCATCCCCGTGGCGCCAAACATGCTCACCCTCCCAGTCGTTGGGGCGTTATAATGTTATCGTCAATCCCACTATTCGTTGGTAAAAGAGTAGCCCAAGAGTTGGCGGTGGGTGGTGATGACTAGCTGCCTAGTCTTACACTGCTAAATTAGGGACGGCTAGCACAGATAGCCCTCGTGTAGCTTTGCGCGAAATTCAAAAACAAACAAACTACTAATCTTATTTAGTTCGCCAAATTTGTGATGAATGCACTTAAGTTACTTTGTGAATTACCACACTTGTATCCAGAACTTTAAATAATTGTCTCGTTTTTGTCAAATTTCACAGAAACGTGTTCAATTACTTGAAACCATTCTTTCACAAGATAGATTGATCTCCTTTATCACAGTAATTACAATATCACTGTGACACTTATTTTAAATATTACCTATTACAACTAAACTATTGATCACATAATTTAACTCCACTTTTATTAACTTAATTTTTTCTTATTTAACGTTTTTATTATCTTCTTTAGATATCGTCCGCTACAACTAAACTGCCAGTGACTCAGTTTCGATCTGTCTAATTATGTCTCACTTAACTGATAAGGATAACAGTTAATGCTTAAATTAAAATTTTACAGTCCAAATTAACATTACACTCACTTGGAAGAGTCCTTCTCATAGCCTTGGACTTAAGATTGAGTGACTGAAATTTTGATGTGGGAAACCAGAGTAACCAGAGAAGACCGCTTTCACTGAACAGGTGCCAACAAATAGATACCTACCCAGTGCCAAGACCTGACAATGAGATATTCAGTTTTTACATAGATACGTTTTTATGATAATCAAGCTTCACGTAAAATGTCAGGTTGGACGAATTCTTGTATTTGTGTGTTCCTTACTGATGTGCATTTCTGATATTAGTTTGCAAGTTGAAGAAAGTTTTATTTTAATAAGGGTTGTTTGGCTAGTGAGTGGGGATATTCCGGTGGAGGGTGACTGGAGAGTCTATAAGTTATTTTAAATGCGCTTTTCTGGAGATTATGTATTTTGTTATATTAATTATTTGCCATATTAAAATGTTATTGTATTTCAAAGGGAGCTAATGTAAGTTTTAGATGATGATGATGGTTTTGGAAGAGTAACCTTCACTGATACCATCAGTTCGTTTAAGGTAATCATTTCTGACACTGGATTTTGCTGATAACATTATTAAAGTGTTTGCATCAGGATAGGTTGTACAAAAAGGTAAGACCTAGAAAATTAATGGACGTAATGAACTTGATTGATGTGTTATTCGGCCGTAGCTTCAAATTTCTAAATTTCTTCTTTACTTGTTCATTCTTTCACAAAAGACAATAGTTTTGGTTAGGTTACAGGCAACTCGCCATTTATTGCACCACTGTTGTACAGTATCAAAGGAAATTTGGACTCTCGATAAGGCGATGGGAGAATTACAAGAGAAGATCCAAATCACAATGTCATCTGCATACTGGATGTTAAAGTATATGTTAATGGGAGGAAGAGGAAGTCGTTGACAAACATGTTGTACAGTGTCGGCTAAGTACCGATCATTAGGGGACTCCTGCTATTATAGTAAAAGGGTTTAATATAGAAATGTTAATTTTCACTTTAATATAATGGTTAGAGAGAAAACTTAATACTCAGCGAAATACTGGGGCTAGTAAACCAGTTTTGTGTATTTTAAATCACAAGCCATTATGCCGTATGGAGTTAAATGTTTTGTTCATCTGAGAAGATTGCTATAGTAGTATATTTCCTATTTATTACTCGATAAATAGATTCAGATAGTCTGACAAAGTGAGCTAACATCTGTGCTTTTTATACCCACATTTTGATTGTTAGTTAGAAACACTTTGGTTTCACAATATGTGTTAATTATACTAGTTTGTAGTTTTCCATCAGTTTTTTAAGAGTGTTGAGTAAGCTAATCAGTTTGCAGTTTCAAGGGTTCTCTTAGTCATTGTCCTTTTTTGGAGATGGCCCTTATGAATGTTTATTTCCATATTACTGATAATATATAGTTTTATATTTTGCGACGACGTGCTTCAATATAGAGTCTTATAGGTGCTTGATAATCACGTTATTCATATTATCTTCCAGAGGCATTTTGCATTTTAGTTTTTTTAAGTTTACATTTAATTCAATCATTGATATTGGCCACGTAAACAGGTTAGAGGTTTGATTGTTTTGAGTTATTGAGACGAAAATTTGGGAGTGAAAATGCCACGGTTGTTGCTGATGTGGTACTTTATATTGTTAAAATGTGTTGCATTGAAAGAAGCGAGATTAGATGTCACAAAGGTACTGTATCTCTAAAACACGAGGTGAATAGATTAGCTTACTCATTATTAGATGCAGCGATGACATTGCTACATTGCAGCTTCATAATATTAATCTTGGGCTTGTTGTTGATTATAAAATTTTTTTCCCAAAAAATAAAAAGATCTGGTGGGAATTATCTATAGTTCTGCAGAATTGCTCTCATATTTATTCTGTTTGTTTTACGAACTTCTTGATACGATAATTTTTATCATTGATAAGTGGCTTTAAAGCTGGCTCGCGGGTCCAGATAAACTCTCACCTGAGTTTTTTTCTTTCTAATATGTTTTCGAGAATTTCAGTGGTAAGTTTCCATAATCTGAAATCAGGATTTTGTGCTTTGCTTGGCTGCGTTTCTTTGTTCACTGTTGTTATTACATTGGTGATGTCGTTTGCATATTCTTCCATATCTGTGTACATCTAGGTTGAGGTAGGTGTTTAAAAATGTTTATGTTAATGGTCTACTCAATTAGTGTGGAAGCAGTAATAGACTGGTGACTGCTGCTGATCACTTCCTTATTATCGTGTACCTGAAAAATGTGTATGACAAACTGTGGCTGCACGTCTTAGGAGCCATTCATATACTGTATGTGTGCCATGTCAGCTGTGTTTATAGTGACTAGATTGTTATCTTCTAAGTGCTGGTAGAACGACAGCTAAAATTTATGTGTTTAGTGTTATGATCGTCGATGATGACTGTATTGAGGCACTGGTTTTACATACTTTGTAATAAATCTGCGTTGAATTGTGAGGTTGAATAAACGTATAAATTAACTAAAATAATTTAGGATGAGTTATAAAGTTGTATCTGACACAAAGCTTTACCGTTATCATTTATTAGCCGGAGTTATGAAACTGTTTGTTTGTTTTTGAAAATCACGTAAATCTACACTAGGGCTATCTGCGTTAGCCATCCCTAATTTAGCAGTGTCAGACTAGAGGGAAGGCAATTTGTCATTAACGCCCATCGTCGACTCTTGGGCTACTTTTTTACAAACGTATAGTGGGATTGACCGCCACTTTATAATGCCTTCATGGCTGAAAGGGAGAGCATGTTTGATGTGACGGGGATTGGAATCCGCAATCCTCAGATTATGAGTTCAGAGCTCTAACCGTCTGGCCATGATGTGCCATTGTGGAAGTGTAATCTTTAAATCTGCATGGTAAAATAAAACAATTCCTCAACTTATGGCTAATTTGGTTAACGGACAATTTTGAAACTAGGTATATTACTATTCCTTTTTTTTACGTAAGGTTTCACTAATACTTATAACATCTGCTTTAATGAATATACATATCTGAAATAGTTCGAATTTTAATAGTCAACCCACCTTGAATATTAATTTGTAAAAGACTACCAATTGGCCTGGCATGGCCAAGCGCGTAAGGCGTGCGACTCGTAATCCGAGGGTCGCGGGTTCGCGCCCGCGCCGCGCTAAACATGCTCACCCTCCTAGCCGCGGGGACCTTATAATGTGACGGTCAATCCCACTATTCGTTGGTAAAAGAGTAGCTCAAGAGTTGGCGGTGGGTGGTGATGACTAGCTGCCTTCCCTCTAGTCTTACACTGCAAAATTAGGGACGGCTAGCACAGATAGCCCTCGAGTAGCTTTGTGCGAAATTCCAAAACAACCAACAACCAAGACTACCAATATTAACTTGAATGAAAGCCGAAAAACGTATTTTACTGGAATTTTCTGCACAGTCCTGGGTCAGCAGGATCGGTTTGTTGAAGTTGAGGGGATTTAAAGGGGATATGGCTTCGAGATATATCTTTTGGATGGTACTGGGGATGCTTAATGTTTTAGGAGCTGGTTCGTGGAATCAAAGTGTCTTCCTGAGTTTGATTGTGGCAGGACTTGAGGGGACATGACCCTGGGAGCCAGACAGAACCTGGAATCTCTGGCAACCGAGGTAGGAGGTGGAGTGTGATCCATGGCAGCTGGCACATCTGGTATGCTTTCCTGTATTTGTACAATATATCATTTAGTGAGGTCCACTACACTGGACACAATGATCAACCACTGTACAAGCTACTTTTGTGTGCCCGAAAGGATTACACTTGAAGCACTGCACGATCTTGGAGCCTCATTCCTTGACTACTTCTACCAGATAGTGAAAGAAGTGAAGTAGAAAAACCAAGTTGATTACTTCGTTAGCTTTCTTGATATCTGTGAGGGTGAACTGTTCCACCTTAAGAAGCACTTCAATCTCCTTGGTGGCCAGTTCCTTCCAGACCTCATCTATGGTAATGTCAAAAGGTACACTTCTGATATAGGGTTCTTACCAGGCAGGCAGTTACTGGCTATTTTGACTCCAAAGAAGACAAAAATGGGGCTGGGCTTCAGGATCATACCATAGGATCTGGAGTGTTGACATTTGATCACGACTTCTCTTCTTTGTAGGCAAAGTAGGTAAAAGAAGAAAACAGTAGAAAAGAGACGATGAAATTCATTATCGATATCAGGCTGGCAGAGCATATCTGAAGCATTTTGTGCATTTCAAGTGCTTCGAATATTGAATAAGGTTAATCTTATTTTGAAAAGTTTCTCTTTATCACATGATTTGTTTGTAGTTCACATTGAGGAAGAGTGCATATCGGTAACTAACTTGATGCAGAGACATGGATGCAAGGTAAATCTAGTGTCATAGCCTTATTACCAGAAAAACCCTGTGCATTACATGAAAATTATTAAACAAGAGGCTTAACTTTTAGTAATAAGGATAGTAGTTATTAAACCGCCAAGAAGTGAAATTTTTGTTTCAGGACTTATTAGGAACGTATTTACTACTTGTGGTTGTAATGTTCTTACAGCTATGAAATGTCATAGCTTACATGACGTGCTCACGGGATGTCAAGATATTGTGCTTTCGTGAGCAACATAACTTAGACCAAAGAAACAATATATCATAAGATTGATATCAGTGATATGGACTTAATACATCATTTAGACAAACGGATGATAATGCAAAACAGTCTAAGATTTTCAAATATTTTGAAGCCATGAATGCGCAAAGAGTAAAGGAGCAAATTATCTGTCCTTGAACATGAATATTGTGCTTTTGAAAAAGAATGAGGATAACAAAAGTCTTTGTCTGGACAGATTAAAGGTGAATGAAATCAGAAAGAAGAATGTTTACCTACTAACTACCATGGATATTTTGGATGCTCCACCTGAATCAAAATTATCTTCAACTTCGAATTTGAAGAGTAAACATTATCAAGTGCGAGTCAATGATGCAAGTAGAGAAAATACAGCCATTAATGAAGGAAATAATCTGAGGAAATGTGTTGCATTAACATCTGAATAATGGAATGTACTTGATAATTTCAACGACTATTTGAATGTACTCTTTTTGAACTACCATGATGCATCAAAATAATATATTAAGATCATATAGTCTGAGATGGGAATACCTTCGATAGCGCTTATGGAAAGATTTGAGTTGGTTGAAGAATGGGAAACTTTAACAAGCTTTCAACAAATGTGCATTATTCAGTTAGCAGGTACGTTTCTTGGAACACACAGTGAGCAAAGAGAGAGTGTCTACAGACTCATCTCAGACTGAATCTTTTCAAAATAAACCAAATCAAACAACTTGCATGAAATAAGGAGAAATTTTTTTACTATGCTCTTATTTTGTAACACCATTTTCTGACATAGCTCATTATATACAAAAATTACTGGAAAAACACACAAATTTGTTTTTGATCCTAATTGTGAATAAGCATTCACCAAATTGAAGAAAAGATTAACCACTACTTCTGTATTTGTATACCGAACTATTCAGATTTTTGCAATGGAAGAAGTGTTATCACAAGAACAATATAGAAAGTACTTATGATTGCCTATTATAGCAAAGTGATGAATGATACAGAAACGAGGTACAGTACAGCTTGGAAAAAGACACTAAATGTTGTTAGAAATTTAAATAATTTACATTATTAGTTATATGGACAAAGGTTTATACTGTTAATAGGTGGTGTAACAATGGAGTGACTGATAAGTTTTCACAATATTGAAAACCAAGCAGCGAGATGAATCCAGAAACTTCAGGATTACAACTTTAGCATGTTGCTTTGCCCACGATGGAGCAATGGAAACGCTAATGTTAAAGTGTTCATGGAAATTATTTTGTACTCACCATTAATAGAAGGAATCAGAAAATAGTAAACATCCACAATTGATAATGATGAGCTAAGTGAAAGATGTTCAGGCAAAATATGTGAGTTTGAAACTAATTATTTATTGAATTAAAAATAGCACAGAAAAACTAATGGTATACATTTGCATGACACAGTCCATAGACATATTTTCTGAACACAATAGGATTCATTATGTGTACGAAAGGGTTTGTTGTATCGGAAATGGAAAGACACCAATAGATACAACAATAACTACAATATGTACTTTCTTACATTTTATATTATAAAGCACTTTTTTTTTTATCTCCGCAGCTTTCTAATAGCTAGACAAATGCTACAAATAGACACAGGATTAGAAGTTCCCAAACATTACTTAATTTTCCAAACACCCCAAACTGACAGAATAAAAGAAATTTTGAAACATCCCCTTGGGCTTAAAAACAGAAATTTCTTTACACTACAAAAAGGGAAGTTACCAAACCACTCACATAAGGCCAAGAAGAGCAGTTTTGAAACAGTCCAAGTATACACAAGAATGCATGTCCCTAAACACAACATAACAATGGTAACCTGTCAAATGCCGCCCATACAGCTTTAACTATCTGCATTAATATAACTGACTAAAATAGGGAAACAACATATGTTTATTGCACTTCACAGAATAATTATCTATCTAAAACTGTTTAAGTAAGAGAAAATAACATAGGTTCCATATTAGATTTATTTTATTAATGAAATGAAAATGTTTGAACTTGCGAAAGACAAAACTGGCAATGAACTCACAATCGAACCACGTGCAAGAATATCTGTAAAACCAAATTCATTGACTAAATTCTCACAAATCAACCATCATGCAAGATATTTGTCTAACTGGTCTTATTATTTTCAACTGAATGAAAGTTTGTTTTTATAAGAGCGATGAGAAAATGATGGAATCAAGAAGTAAGCAAAGGAATGAAAAACGTAGTATAAGCTGCTGCACGCAACTTGTATTTTTCAATATGTTTTTATGCACATGAACTGCATTAACAACAAGAATTATTCGAAGAAATAAATTTTGAATTACTTTACAATATATTTTGCTAAACCTCCCATCATGCAATTGCAATGGACCTCTTTGTTTGTTTGTTTGGGAATTTCGCACAAAGCTACTCGAGGGCTATCTGTGCTAGCCGTCCCTAATTTAGCAGTGTAAGACTAGAGGGAAGGCAGCTAGTCATCACCACCCACCGCCAACTCTTGGGCTACTCTTTACCAACGAATAGTGGGATTGACCGTCACATTATACACCCCCACGCCTGGGAGGGCGAGCATGTTTAGCGCGACGCAGGCGCGAACCCGTGACCCTCGGATTACGAGTCGCACGCCTTACGCGCTAGGCCATGCCGGGCCGCAATGGACCTCTCACAGTTATTTCTTTGAGAAATTGCCATTAAATAAAAACACTACACAATGACTAAATTTTTTAAAATCATTTATACTTTCGGAAAATCATTACTTTAATAAAAAAAAGCCTTTTTAATGTTCAATAATACACGAATGAGTATACAGTGCAAAATTCACATTAGCAGAAAGTAGGAAACTACGAAATAATATACCCTCTGGTCACAGCACATAATTTTTCTTCTTCCTACCTTCTTTTTTGAATTCAGTAAGTAAATAGAATGAAAGAAACTAAACAACATTCTTGATCAACATTTCATATGGAAATTGCACATGTCCCTGAATAAATGAAAAAAATTATAAATGTCTACATCAACACAAAAAATTAACAAAATCATGGCGTACTATTAAAGAAAATAACTATTCAATTTTTCTGGAATATTGGGAATTTAGATTTTTTTTTAAATATTTAATTTCTGCTTTTCATCTTCCTTTTCTTATAACTTTGCAACTTTACTCGTGTGTATGTTAGTATTTGCTGGTTTAGATCAAAATTTTTGAAATATCTATTTTTCTTTGGTATTATTATGCAGAGTTTTATATAAATTAGTTGCATAATTACAGGCATGTTATTTAAAACCGGTAGCAGGCTTGATAAGCTATTGACGTGTATATATAGGACATAACTATAAGAACTTAAGTTTAAACAAACAATGATGGGTTAATTCATATTTTGGAAGCTGAGTTGATTTTAGTAATTTTTATATATAATTCGAATATAGTGCAACTATAGTTTGAAAATATTTCTCTGGGTTCTGGGCTGAGAGAGATGGCAGTCATTACGTGAATCAAGTGTTTCTCAGATTTATATAAACTGTAATGTTTGGGTGTATTCAAGTGGTGAAAACTTTTCACGAATTAATCTGTTTAATTCCGTTTCAATTGGATATCATAAACAGTTTCAAAAGATATGACAAAGGAGACACAAGTAATTACATTTCTATTCTTGCCACATGATGTTCTGTGTAACATCATGTGCCATTGCGACGTAAAAACGTTAGGACGACTAAGTTTAGTATGCCGTCAGCTGAATCGACTAGTAAGTGAAGAATGTATATGGGTTAATCGAAGTAAAACACTACTAGTGACGAATCAGGAAGCACAATGTTTCAGAGAGAGGTGAGATTAATTCATAGGTTTAAAGTTTGGATGGTAAACATGATTTTAGTGGCATGTTACTAATATTTTGGAATTCTCTGAACATTAAACCTTGATTTTTAAGATATTAGGGTTGCTGCTTTTAACTGTAAGTGCTTATGTCTTGAACAGGTCATGTAGAAGAGAGTAAAGAGGTAGGTTTTATGTATGTAGGTTTTCAGAATTAATTTCATAAGATGCAATATAAAATTTGTTAAAGGACTTGTCAAACATCTCTAGGTGTGAGGAATAAGTAGGCTAATTAGATAGAAAATTGGTTGTGTAGAAGAAAATGGTTGATTATAGTTAAACTTAATTACTTTTATAAGTGGAGTACCTCAGAGCTCCATTTTAAGACCTTCGCTTTTTTTTTCTTATATCAATGACAGCTAAAGAAATGGTTAATAAATTATTTAAATTTGCTGAGAGTATTCAAGCCTTGTGTGTGATTGTGATTTATTGTGCAAGGATGTTGCTAGTTCACTAAAAGATTTAGATCATTTGGTGATTTGGATAAATAAATGGCAGCTGGTCTTTAATTACAATGAAAACAAAGTAATACATGTAGGTCGTCATAATTTGAATTGCAAGTATAAATTTGATGGAAATAATTTTGACAATGTTATAGAAGAAAAGGATTTTGGTTGATTAGTCCTTCCAATCAACCTAAGCAGTGTGACATTTTTAGTGAAAGAGTAAATAAGACTAAGTTATATCTACAGGAATGTTGAATTCAAGTCTTAAATAAGCTATAATTTCACTGTATAGATCATTGGTTAGGCTACATATAAAGCATTATGTTCAGTTGTGAGCTTCTGACCATAGAAAAGATATTAAATTGTGTTAGTTTTTAAACTATTAATAATAGGAGTATTGTCATGCCTCAAATAGAGAGGTGGAAATATAAGGACAGATTAAGAGCTCCGAAATCTTTTATCTTTAAGTTAGAGGTGATTAAGGTTGGCAACGGAATTGATAGTGTCAATGCATCATTTTTATTTAAACTTGATGTTGAGAATGGCAATGTCACCATTAGGTGACACACAAATTTTGGCAGGGGAAATATTATTTTCAGCAAAGACCCCCACCCTTCCAGAGGATAGCTGACCTGTGGAATGGGATGCCTTCAGAATAGTGGAAACAGTTCATTTAAAGGAAGGCTTGATAGAATATTTCATTTGTTTTGAATGATAAGAGCTGGATTGAGATGTTGTTTTTCTATAGTTTATTAAATGGGATGGCCTAAATGGACTATTATATCCCTTGGCCTTAAATGGGAATCAACTTGAATGGCTAAAGAAAAGGATCATGTAATGGTTTTAAACTTGTGCTTTTACAGAGTGAGAGGAAAGGGAAGATTGTGAAATGTTTTAGTCAAAAATTTGTAAATTATATGTGCAAATGTTTTTGTAGGGGAGTACAAAGAAGAATAATAAGAACTAGAAATTGCTTGCCAGCTGCTTTAAATAGGACATAACTGATAAAATATAGATACATTTGGTTTTTGTAGAGCATATTTTAGAAAGTAGTGTAACTAATTTCTTGAAAGTTAGCATTAGCCATTTATTTTCAGAAATGCTACTTTGCAAAAGTTATTACTTCACCACATTGCTGTGTAAATTTCTTTACATGCTATAAGCCTCGAACAAAGCTCCCATTTTCACATACTATCAACAAAAGAGCAACACATCTTCCAAATACAGCAATCTCCATGAGCATTAGTGTGTGAACACAAGCTTGGCACTGCTTGTCTTCAGATGTGTTTTCATAAGATTTATCAGAAGTTTTGTGCTTGTTTTGTTTTTAATGTATCCTTACTACATTAAGTGGTCTTTCATTAATATTTTGATTATTTGGAAGAATGATAGTAAATTTAAACTTATCAATTACAGCTTTCATTTGAATTATATTCAGTTTTGATTTTGATTTTCTAACTGAACTTTTACTTTTGAGGACATGTCCAAATGTTTGTTCCCATTGTTTAATTCAACAAATGGAATTTGTCAAATACTTTTCAAAGATGTCATTTAGGTTGTGCATTATCACTAAGTTGTATAATTTCTTTCTAATTGATAACAAACAAACAGATGTTGGTATGGTCAGTTTTTTTTGTATTTTTGATATAACTGGATTTTACATTCATATTCCTACCTTCTCTCAAGTTTTTTTAACACTCCTTCACTGAAATCCAACACTGTAATAGTGATTAGACAGTTTCAGTTAGTGATACTAACACCATTGTGCAAAAGTTTGGATCTATTCTAATCTTGGATCCAAGATTCTCGAGTTACTGCTTTTGTTACTTCAGCTTAGCTTGTTATATCTTGTGTTTCATTCCTAATGTTCCCAAGTATGCTTTTGTTTTTTGTTCTACCTTTTTGACATGGATCAGGTAGTTCCACTTTTTTCCTTCACTGATTGCATTCCATGGGTATATCCTTTGTTTTCTCTTTCTCCAGTATTCTTTTGCTGAATGTTGGGCTGTTTCTTTGTATGATTCTCCTATCACCTGATTCTTTTCTTTCAGTTAAGGGATCTTTTCTTTTTTCCTAGCTTTTTCATTCTTTCTTTTTACTTATCTTCCTTTTATTTAACATGTTTGCTCATTCTTCAGAATCATTTTCATTTAGAGGCTTTCTGTCATGACCCTGTCAGTTTTACTAGAGCAACTATGTTTTAAAACTATCCTTTGTCAGGTTACTTTACATTGTGACTCTTGTCTCATTGAATATCCTCCTCTTTTTTTTTTTTTCATACCATTACCATGAAATTGAGATTCTTTTTGTTGGCTATATCATTCTGTACCACTTGACCCAACTTTGGTTATTCCTCACTTCCTAATGGGTAGCATTCTTTCTTTTCAGTAAATACTCTTAAAGTTTTGGACATTTTCTTGCCATCTTGATTTGTGTGTCTGCCTTTCCCTTTCTTCAATTCATCTGCTGTTGTCTTTATTTTGGTTCAGTTATTCTCTTCAAATTGACTAAGGCCCCTTTATTTTCAATGGGTCTCAGGAAGGTTTTCCTAGAGATTATACTCTTGAGGCTTGTTATTCCACTATTAATGACTTTTAGCTCCTGTTTTTCTTTCCAACATGGCTTCCACTGTCATAACCTTCTTGTTTGTAGTAATCTCACTTGGGATGGCTGCTTTGGCCATCCATCTAAATGTTGCCCCTCACTTGAGGGTATCTCACTTTTTACATGGGATAGGTTTAGCTTACTTCTTTGCCTGTGTGACATAGATCTCCTGGTACCAGAGGATCTTGTGTCTTTTTCATTTTCTGTATGAATTTTTGTAGGGGCTCTCTTTTGAGTCATTCTTTATGGCCCCTCGGTGTGGATTCCTGCACATGGTGAAGGGACTCCCCAGAGAAGGTTCTGTTTTTTCAGTTTATCTCCTCTGGGATCTAAACATACACCCACATGTTTGCCAAGAGTGGTGGCCCCTGAAGGGGAGGAGCAGTTCCTGGTGGTTGAGGGGTCCAACCCTAACACACCACTTTAGCCTTGAATTCTTGTAGATGGGGAGCCTTGGGGTGGCCCTCCTTGGGTCAGTCAGCTGGTCCACTTGTGCTAGGGTCAACTAAGTACCAGTGTTGGATGTTCTGAACAAGTGTTGTGGACATTGTATATGATGCTGGTGTTTGGGTATAGTGCTCACGAAATCCTGGCATTGCTGCAGTGTCCTTGTTTGCCATTGTAGTGCATCCCCTCATAGGGCTCCATAGTGGGTGGGGTAGTGAGCATTGAAATATTCCTTTTTTAATTATGGATCCTCTAAATAAAAACTTAAATAAAATAGTGAAAAACAGTCCATAGGTAAATGACCATGTCTTGAAGATTCTGAATTGCAACCTTCATCATATGTATCTCATTTTCTTGTACTACATTCTCTTTCAGACAAACCTTTAGGCCAGATGTCTCCCTTTTTCATTCAGAAGGGACTAGAGGGACTTGCTAGCTCTCCAAAGTCAGTCAAAAAGCTTCACTCTGGCAACATACTGGTGGAAACATCTACATCTCAACACAGTGAACTCCTCTTACATTCAAAGGCAATTGGGGATATATCTATTGAGGTTATGCCTCGTGCTACTTTGAATTCATCATGAGGAATTATTGTTGAGAGGGATTTGAAGAACATCCCCAAGTCAGAGATTTTCACTTGTTTCTCCACCTAAGGAGTTTCTACAGTGAGGCGTATCTCCACTTGCAAAGATGGAATTATGATGCCAACCAATGTACTCATTCTCACATTGACATCACCACGTCCATACATTCCAAACCCTCTCGGATGTTTCCTTTGGTCACTCAAAGACGTGTCATGGCGCCTTGTCATGTGCACGTTGCAGTGGCAAGGACCATGATGC
This sequence comes from Tachypleus tridentatus, assembly GCF_004210375.1. Lineage (NCBI taxonomy): Eukaryota > Metazoa > Arthropoda > Merostomata > Xiphosura > Limulidae > Tachypleus > Tachypleus tridentatus. The sequence continues at coordinate 47,237,107 of NC_134831.1, read as the reverse complement.
TTACGAGTGTGAAACGGACCCTCATTCCCTCTGTCCTAATTTTGTTCTTGCCCTAACTCAGGGGGTTTCCAACTTAAGAATGCCCAAGTGCCACAACTATCTTCACAAGTCTAGTGGCAGGCAGAATTATATTTGTCATATTAGGGCTTGTTGGCATGTTACATAATGCAAAATAGAGTAAATAGATCCATGTTTGGGTTAATTTATGTCCTTTCAACATGGTAAAATAAGTTACTATTGGGGGAGAGAGTTAATCTGAATGTGACTTACTCTAGGTTACATTATATTTGCACAGGCTTATTTGTGAAAAAAGATGTATTTTATTGTAAAAATAAAAGAAAATGTAATTTAAACGTTACATAATAAATAAATTTAATGAAAAAATGCTGTATATAAAAGAAACTAGAATAACAAATATATCTATGATGTTTAACATAGTAAGGACATAAAATTTTCAATGCAAACTTATCACTCAGCAGCACTGACCAAAGCAGGTATGTCGACATGGGATTCTGTTGTTGCTACTCTCAGGAGGTGAAGCAGAGAAGAATCCATGTGACAACTTATTTTGTGGTTCTTAATGAATTTCATTGTGGAGAACACACTTTCACATATGTATGTGCTACCAAACATTGATATCATTTTCTGTCCAAAAGCATGCAGATTTGGAAATAATTGTTTTTGAAGTAGTTTAAAGAAATCTGGTCCTTTTTCTTATCTGGTTTGGATCAGCTTGCAAATCACATAATTCACGTTGAAAGTCAGCCTGTTGATTTTCTATGTTCACACAAAGAGGATTATTGAACAGCACTATTCTGCTTTTTAGCATTTCAAATTCTTCGAAACTTGAAGATATTATGGATGAGTTTAACACAATATTAACAAAAAAATTTTGAAAAATCAAGTGGCTCATCATCTTAGAACTGTTCTGTTAATTGCTGACAAGTTTGAAAAGTGGGCCAAGTCATTATTTTTTAAACAAACTATGAAAATTCTTAACTTGTTTCGAAACCCATTTTATGTTTCACATTAAATCTGATACCATCTGATTCTGCCCCTGGCACATCAGGTTGAGATCATTATGGTGAGTGATGATGTCTGTGAGAAAAGCCAGTTGTTTCAGAAAATCCTTCCTTTTCAGCTCTTCTTCCAGTTGTGTTGTATCCGTTGAAACAAACTGATCGAGGAGTACAGGGATTTTTTTCCTCTTTCCAAAGAATCATTCAAGACACTTCTTGGCACACCCCTCTGTGTGGATTCCTGTACATGGTGAGGGGACCTCCCAGGGAAGGTTCTGTTCTTTCTTGTTACCTCCTATGGGATCTAAACATCCACCCACGTGTTTGCCATGCGTGGTAACCCATGAAGGAGAGGAGAGGATCGTGGTGGTTGAGGGGTCCAACCCTAACACACCACTTTGGCCTTGAATTCTTGGAGACGGGCAGCTTTTGGGTGGCCCTCCCTTGGGTCAATCGCCTAGTCCACATGGGCTAGAGTCAACCAAGTACCAGTGTTGGAAGTTCTCTACATGTGTTTTGGAGATGGTGTCTGATGCTGGTGTTTGGGTATAGTGCTCACAAAACCCTGGTATTGCTGCACTGTCTTTGCATGACATTGTAATGCATCCCCTCGTAAGGCTCCATGGTGGGGGGGGGGCAGTGAGCACTGAAATCTTCTTTTTTTTCCTATGGATCTTCCTACAAAAAATTTAAATAAAAATAGTGAAAAACAGTCAATAGGTAAACGACCACGTCTTGAAGACTCTGATCAGCAATCTTCAATGTCTGTACTGCCAGTTGTACCTCATTTTCTCATTCTACATTTTTTTTCAGAAAAACCTTTAGGGCAAATTTCCCCCTTTTTTCTTCAAAAGAAGCTGGAGGGACTTGTTGGCTCTCCAAAGTCAGTAAAGAAGCTTCGATCGGGAGAAATATTGGTTGAAACATCCACATCTCAACACGGTGAACTCCTCTTGCATTCAAAGGCAATTGGGGATATACCTATTGAGGTTACATCTCATGCTACTTTGAATTCTTCACGAGGAGTTATTGTTGAGAGGGATTTGAAAAACTTCCCCGAGTCTGAGATTCTCACTGGTTTCTCCACTCAAGGAGTTTCTGCAGTGAGGTGCATCTCCACTCGCAAAGATGGAGTTACAATGCCGACAAATATCTTTGTTTTGACATTTACATAATCACATGCACCTGCCACCATCAAGGCAGGTTATCTAAATTGCAAGGTTTGGTCGTACATTTCAAACTCTCTCTGATGTTTCCAATGTCGGAGGTTTGGCCACTCAAAGACGTCATGTCGTGGTTCCCTGACATGTGCTCGTTGTGGTGGCAAGAACCATGATGCCTGTGAGTGTTAAATGGACCCACATTGTGTCAATTGCAATAGTTTTCACCCTTCCTACTTTCATTCTTGCCCTAAATGGTTGGAGGAAAAAGAGGTGCAGAGTTTGAAGTTAATTCAAAACATTACTTACTCGCAGGCTCTAAAGTTGCTGTCCATCACTTCGTCTTGGACATATGCTATTGCACTTCATTCCACTACTATAATAGGAGTGCAGACAGATCTCTCTGTGCCTCCAAAGGAATCGTTCTCAAAACAAATGAAAAGCCTTTTGACCTCCATGGTTAAAGTTGATGAGTCAACTTCTACACCCATTTCTGTTCCTCTCGTACATTCCAACAAACCATATGATCCAAATCCTTTGGTTCCAGGTACAGGCATTCTTCAGATACATCTTTTTCTCCCATCCCAATTTGCAAAACAATCATTTGTTCGCATCCTTAGTCACTGGAATCCCCTTCCAACAACAAAGACCTGCCCAATTTACCCAGGGCATGATCCATGGAGGTCGACAGACCTCCCCCGAATAAGGACAGTAAGTAAAGATGTGGTTGTAAACAGAAGGGCTCTCCAGCCAATTTGCCAACACGTCCTTAAAAATGGCCACCTTGATACAATGGAAACATTGAGGTTTATATTCTAATGTGGATGATATCAAAACACTGATTGCTTCCTACCATCCTGTATGTCTTTCGTTACACGAAACCTTTCTAAAACCTGCCGATACAATAACCTTTCGCCAGTTTCTTCTGTACAGAAATGACAGGCTGTGTGATGGACATGGAGGGGGGCACTGTTGATTGATCAGCATGTGCCCACGATGGTTTTGCCACTCGACACACCCTTGGAGGCCGTAGCCATCCGTGTTTCCTTGGGTCATACCATCACTGTTTTTGTTCTCTCTACCTGTCACATGGAGAGACATATGATCAACCAGACCTTGATGCTTTCATTGAACAGTTGCCATCTCCCTTTTTATTCCTGGTGGACTTTAATGGACATCATCCCCTCTGGGGAAGTGCTGTTATTGATAGGAGGGATCGCTCTGTAGAGCGTATGCTCTATTTTCAATGCCTTTCTCTTTGCAATACTTTGCATTGCTTTTCAGTGGGCCTGGGAACATGCCAGATGGGTAAGACATCAAAGCCAGAAGGAATCTTAGATTAAGTTCACAACTGGCATATCTTCTACCACCATTTTGAAGGTCATATAGGACAGAGTGTGAAAGACCAGTGGGCACTACAATTCTGCCCCCTCTCGATCTTATTCTCTGATTGCCAAGAAGTAGCTGATGTCCAGAGCATTGCTGATACTCTAGGTGAAAGATTTTGCCAGGTATCTAGCACTTCTCGTTCCTCCACCTTCATGGCCATCGAGACTCAGGCAGAGAGTTCACCTCTTTCCTTTCAAACTGACTATCTCCTTGACTATAATTACCCCTTTACACTGGAACTGAAACTGGCCCTTCATCGGTCTGGCAGTACATCTGTTGGACCAGATGATGCACACTATGACATGTTGTGCCATCTGTCTCCTGCTTATCTTCATATTCTTCTCATTGTTTTTAATCAGATCTGGCAGGAGAATGTTTTCCTAATGCCTAGCACCAGGCTATTATCTTACCTTTCTCTAAGCCTGGGAAAGACCCCAAGATTCTTTCAAACTACCATCCAATTGCTTTGACGAGCTGTCTCTGTGAGACCTTAGAGAGGATGGTTAATGCTCATCTTGTTTAGTTCCTTGAATCAAACAACCTCCTCTCACCCACCCAGTGTGGGTTCCAACGACAGTGCTCCATCATGGACCACCTGATTCGACTTGAAACATCAATCAGAGAAGCCTTTCTCAAACAACATCTTGCATCAATATTCTTTGACATTGAGAAGGCTTATGACACAACATGGAGGTATGGCATTTTGCAAGACCTCCATACATATGGGTTATGTAGCCATTTGCCCATTTTTATTAAAACATTTTTAATGGACAGGAGATTCCAAGTCCGTGTGGGTTCAACACTTTCCCGTTCTTTACTACAGGAACTACAGCCTCAGGGCTGTGTTTTGAGTGTCACACTTTTCAGTATGAACATTAATGCTATCACTGAACATCTCCCTCTCGCTGTCGCAAACGGGCTCTTTGTCGACGACTTTTGCATCTTGCGTCTGTCGTCGAACATGAGATATATTGAACGGCAACTACAAATTGCCCTCAATCGTTTACTGAAATGGACCACAGCAAATGGCTTTAACTTCTCTGTTTCTAAAACTGTTTGCATGCACTTTTGCCACCAGCAGGGTACTCACCCTTATCCTGAACTCCTCATAGGTGAAGGTTCACTGAGACCAAGTTTTTCAGCTTATCTTTGACCGTAAGCTAACCTTTATACCACACTTAAAGCAGCTATGGGTCAAATGCACAAGAGCACTGAACATCCTCCGTGTCCTCTCTACCACCAGTTGGGGAGCGGATCGATGCCCTATGTTAAAGATATATCGTACTCTTATTCAATCGAAAGTTGACTATGGATCACTGGTCTATGGCTCTGCCAGACTCTTGGGTTTAAAGATAGTGCACCCCATTCATCATCAAGGACTTCGACTCCGCAATGGGGCTTTCCTCATTTCCCAAGTTCAGAGCTTATACATAGAATCTCGTGAACCATCTCTGCACCTTCACCATTTGCAACTGTCTTTACTATATTCTTTGAAACTTCGTTCCTTACCAAAGCATCCCACCTGGGGATGTGTTTTCCTTCTTCGGTGGGCCATACTTTTTCGGAACAGACAATCTGTCATTGCTCCTTTTGGCCTTCGTATCCAGGTGCAATTGAATGAATTGGGTCTGTCCTTGGATAAAATTGCAGAATCCACTGGTCAGCCCATCCCAATCCATGGTTTCTTACAGTCCCCAATTGCGACTTATCTTTAAGACATCTGCAAAAAGTAGTAGATACTCCTGATTGGAAATGCTGTCTGCTATTTGCTGAACATCTCTCAAACCATCCTTCCATTCCTATTTATACAGATGGTTTGAAGTCATGTGACTGTGTTGGCTCTGCCATGGTTTGTTATTCTTTGGTAGTTGTGCACAGATTCCCCTCTACAGTTTCTGTGTTCATTGCTGAACTGCATGCCATTTCTCTTGCCCTGGATCATATTGAAACTAAGCAGTACTTCAACTGCACAATTTATACTGACTCACTTAGTTCTCTACTGGCCCTGGAATCGCTTCACATTGGTTCACATCCTGTTCTTGCTGATATTCAAAACCGACTGGCCCATTTCTCATTAAAATATACTTCTATCCAATTTTTCTGGATACCAGGCCACATTGGTATTTGCAGGAATGAGCTTGCAAACACGGCAGCTAAATCTATCTGCTCTAGCACTATTACCACTGTGCCTGTTCCATACATGGACTATGGTCCTGTATTAAAGGCTCAGCTTCTTACCAGCTGGCAGTCGAATTGGAGTGAGCAACACGACAACAAACTTTTCCAAATAAAACCTTATATTGGACTTTGGCCGTCTTGCTTCCGTAAGGTTCGGAAGGAAGAAGTTGTTCCAGTTAGACTACACATTGGTTGCAGTTTTTTAACTCATCATTTTCTTTTATGTGGAACTGTTGTACCAGTGTGTAGTTTGTGTTACACTCAGATCACTGTAAGCCACATTTTACTTTCTTGCCATCATTAAGACTCTCAATAGTTCAATTTGAAATTGGAAAATGGCCATAACGTTAAATAACTCGTCACCAGGACTAGAAAGGCTAACTTCAGGTGACTAACGCTGCTGTTTGAACTACCCGTTTGTCATCCTGGCAAGTCATTATTACAATTTTGCTGCATGTCTTTTAATACTTTTATTATTTTACTTTTTGATACTGGCTATAATGATACATAACCCGGAACCAGGACTGGAAAGGCCAACTGCAGGTGACTGACGGTGGTTCTTGTACTTACCTGTTTGTCTTCCTGGTGGGTTATGATAATTACCATTATGCTACAGAAAGTCTTTTACAACTTCTCTTACTCTGGTTTCTCTCTTAACACTCCTACGAAAAGACGTTTCTAGTCCTGATTTCTCCAAGCCCATTCCTCTGGCTGTGGTTTCGCTAGATAGTAGATAGGGACAGTGGGAATCTCATTAATCCATTCATTAATGGATTTAAATGGCAATTTCATTTAAATACAAAATTATTAGCCTAATATTAATAACCTTTCAAGTTGCTCTGGAGCCTATTAGGCCCCACTTTTCGTAGGAGTGTTAACATTTTAGACTAGATGTAAACATTGGTTTTATGCTTTTTGTTTTATAATTCTGTTTTGTTTTACCTTCATTTCTTTTTATGAATTTTACTACATTTACTTTATTTTTACCTTTCTACTGGACATTTGGCACAGATAGCTGCTTTGTGCCATAAAACACTAAATCAACCAATCAACGAACCAACTTGCTGGAACTGAGCAACCCAACTTAGTTGTAAAGAGCCAAATCCCCATATCCTGCCTCCATGTCCTCCAAAAACTGCTTCAGCTGCCAATGTAAAATAACTGTTTCCTCCTCTTATCATGTTAATAATGTTAACAACAAGCTTAAAAACTTCATTTTTTTTCACTGATTTCCCACACAAAGCTTCTTGATGAATAACACAATGAAATGTTGGAAAAGTTACTTCATTTTCCTAAGAAAACCAGCAAATCCTGATTTTTTTTTGATTTTTTTTCCAGTCATCGTAGGTATGCCATCTGTCACAGTTGCTGAACACTTATTGAAACCTCTGATTTTATCAACTGAATTTTTCACTGCTTCGAAGATATCCTTTCCTTTTGTGGTCCTATGAAAAGCACATACATTTAATAATTCCTCTTTTGTTGAAAAATCTTCATGGAAAATACATACAAATATTAACAACTAACTTGTATCTGCTTGATCAGTACTTTCATCAAGACAAAGCAAGAAATATGTACTTTTTTCAATCAAACCAACAAATGAGTTTCTGATTATTCTCCCATATCAGTGTCCCTTCTTTGTATGGTTTGGTTGGAAAGTGGCACTGATTCAAATTTCTCAGCAACTTTACCATCCCCAAATGCCTTTGCCATTTCAACAGCATATGTCTTTACTAAACTGCCATCAATAAAAGGTTTCTTTGCTCTTGTAAGTTCAAGAGAAATGACATATGAACAATTCAAAGCAGATGTCTGGCTTTCTGACAATGTGCTAAACATACTGATTTGTTTTTTAATTTCTTGATGAAATCTGCAATCTGAACACTTCAAGTTTCTCCTTAATATTTTTTATATTTTTCTTCATGCATCATTGAATAATATCTTTTCACATTAAATTCTTTGGGCACTGATATAATTTACATGTAAACCCAACATTACAACTTACTGTTGTTTGTAATTAAATAATCAAGTTTCCAATGTTCCTGGTACTCTATATTTTCACTGTGAATCTTACATTTCTTAAACTTTACTCATGTTTATATTTACCACAGAACTGAACAGTGATAATTTACAGCATGTCAACCTCCACAACATCAAATGGTTAGACTGGCAACAGCCACCAGCTGGGCAAATTCACTTTGTCTAGTAGGGGGAATGATAGTATAATATGCTGTGATGTATGTGATATTATTTAAAAGCAATTACTATCAAGTTATGGCTGTAAAATTATAGAGGCATAAATAATAAACATATAGATGCACACAAATTAAAATTTTATTAGTGAATGTCAGTTGGAGCTTTCATGCATTTTTTACCTTGCAAGTCAGAATTTTTCATTCCTTCACTGCAAAAAAAAAAAAATAAATAAAAGTAGGTTATTTTTCAATAGACTTTCACGGGCCACACAAAATCATGTCGCATGCTGCATGTTTGAAATTTCTGTCCTAAATGGTTGGAAGAAAAAGAGGTGCAGGTTTTAAAAACTTTTCAAAATGTTACTTGAAAGTTGTTGTCCACCATTTCATCTTAGTAGTATGCATCTGCACTTCATTCCACTACTACAGTGAAAGTGCAGGTGGATCTCTGTGCCTCCAAAAGAATCATTCTCAAACCAAATGAAAAGTTTTTTACTTCTATGGTTAAAAAGGTTCATGAATCAACTTCAATACCCAATTCTGTCCCTAACATACATTCCAGCAAACCCCAAGATCCACTTCTTTTGGTTCCAGGTACAGGTATTTCCTTGGGTATATCTTCTTCTCCTACCCCAGGATGCAAAATAATCATTCGTTCACGTCCTCGGTTGCTGGAATTCTTTTCCAACACCAAACACCTGCCAAATATACCCAGGAAGGGATCCATGGAGGTCGACGGACTTCGCTTCAATAAAGACAGTAAAGAAAAATCATGATCATAAACAAAAGGGCTCTCCACCCAAATTGTCTACACATAAATAAAAATGGCCACCTTGATACAATGGAACTATCAAGGTTTATGTTCTAATCTGGATGACATCAAAACTGATTGATTCCTAACATCCTGTATGTCTTTCCTTACAGGAAACATTTCTGAAACCTGCTGATAGTCACCTTTCAGCAGCTTTCTTTGCACAGAAATAACAGGCTGTGTGATGGATAAGTGCATGGAGGGGTGGTACTATTGATTGATCAGTGTGTGCCCACCATGTTTTTGCCACTCAACACACCCTTGGAGGCAGTAGCTATCTGTGTTTCCTTGAGTTGTACCATCACTCTTTGTTCTCTCTATCTGTTGCCTGGAGAGACATGAGATCAATCAAACCTTGATACTCTCATTGAACAGTTGCCATCTCCCTTTTTATTCCTGGTGGACTTTAATGGACATAATCTCCTTTGGGGAAGTGCTGATGTTGATGGAAGGGGTTGCTCTGTAGAGCGTATGCTCTCTGATCACAACCTTTCTCTTTTCAATACTCGTTCTTCTACTTATTTTCATGCACCTTATCTGTTCTTTACTGCTATTGATTTCTCAATTTGCTCCCCTTCACTATTCTCCCATTTTTCATGGAGGATTGACTGTAATCCATGAGGCAATGATCATTTTCTTATAATTTTGAGAGAAACTGTCTATGGTCAATGCCACCCAACCTGCATGCCCCAGTGGAAGCTGGATAAAGCAAACTGGCCCTCTTTCACTGCTTTTGCAGAACTTGATCCTGTCATTGTCTATAAGCCATCAATCAGTAGCTAATTGTAGCTGACTATATTATACAGGCAGCTGTTGAGTGTATTCCTAAAACCTCAACATGTTTCCATGATATCTTTGTCTTTGGCAGAATCCTGCTTGCCACATGGCACAGAAGGCTCAAAAATGGGCCGGGATGCTTTTCATAGGTATCCCACAATCTTGCACTGATCACTTTCCAGTGGGCTCGTTCACATGCTCAGTGGATAAGACGTCAAAGCCAGAAGGGCTCTTGGATTAATTTCACAACCAGCATATCTTCTACCACCAATTCTAAAGTCATTTGGGGCAAGATTTGATAGGTCAGTGGGAAAAATATTTCTATTCCCCTCTTGATATTGCACTCTGATGGCCAGGAAGTAGCTGATACCCAGAGCATCACCAATACTCTTGTTGAAAGCTTTAGCTGGGTATTTAGCACTTCTGCTTCTTACTTCACCTTCTTAGCCATCATGATTTTGGCAGAGCATTTTTTCCCCCTCTTTCCTTTCGAGCTGATTGTCTCTGAGAGTATAATCGTCCCTTTACACTGGAACTCAAACTGGCAGTACATCGCTTGGACCTGATGATGTAGACTATGAAATGCTGCACCATCTGTTTCCTGTTTCTCTTGCTATTCTTCTGATTTGTTGTTAACTGGATCTGGCAGGAGAATGTTTTTCCTGATGCCTGGCACCAGCCTATTGTCCTATCTTTCTCCAGGCCTGGAAAGGATTGCAAGATTCCTTCAAACTACTGTGCAGTTGCTTTGATGAGCTGTCTCTGTAAGACCTTAGAGAGGATGGTTAATGCTCATTTTGTTTGGTTCCTCGAATCAAACAACCTCCTCTCACTGACCCAGTGTGGGTTTTGATGACAGTGCTTCACCATGGACCACTTGATTTGACTTTCTCAAATGACAACATCTTGTATCAGTATTCTTTGACGTTGAGAAGACGTTATGATGCAATATGTAGGTATGGCATTTTGCAAGACCTCCATATATATAATGGGTTATATTGCCATTTGCTTACTTGTATTAATATTTTAATGAACAGGTGGTTCCAAGCTCATGTGGGTTAGATGCTTTCCCATTCTTTTCTTACTGTTGCAAACGGGTTCTATGTTGATTACTTTCACATCTCTTGTCAGTTGTCTGGTATGAGTTATATTGAGTGGCAGCTACAGACAGCTCTCAATTGTTTACAGAAGTGGACCACAGCAAATGGCTTTAACTTCTCTCTCTCTAAACATGTTTGCATGCACTTTTGCTTCCAATAGGGTATTCACCCTGATCCTGAAATCTGTATTGGTAAAGTTGTGCTGCTTGTGTTTCCTGAGACAAAGGTCTTGGGGCTTATCTTTGACCATAAGCTGGCCTTTTACACCACACATCAAGCAGCTACGAGTCAAATGTACAAGAGTACTGAACATCCTCTGTGCCCTCTCTTCCACTGCTTGGGGAGCTGATTGATATTCTGTGCTGAAGATATACAGTATTCTTATTCAGTCGAAACTCAAATATGGATCACTGGACTATGGCTTTGCCATGACCTCACTCTTAAAGAGGCTGGACCCCATTCATTATGAAGGGCTCCAGCTCTGCACTGAGGCCTTTTGCACTTCCTCAGTTCAGAGCTTATACAGTCTCATGAATCTTCTTTACACCTCTGCCATTTGCAACTCTCTTTACTATATGTTTCAAAACTTTGTTCCTTACCAAACCATCCCATCTGGGATTGTATTTTCATTTCACAGTGGGCCATACTTTTTGGAACATTGCTCCTTTTAGCCTTCATATCCAGGCACAGTTGGATGAATTGGGTCTGTCCTTGAATAACATTGCTGTATCTACTGGTCAGCCCATTCCACCATGGCTTCTTACAGTCCCCAGTTGTGACCTATCTTTAAGTCATCTGAGAAAAGTAGACACTCTTGATTAGAAATACTGTCTGCTATTTGCTGAACATCTTTCAAACCATCCTTTCATTACTATTTATACAGATGATTCAAAATCAGGTGACTGTGTGGGTTCTGGCATGGTTTGTTGTGGTTTGGTGGTTGCAAGCAGAATCCCCTCTACAACTTCTGTGTTCACTGCTGAACCATATGCCATTTCTCTTGCCCTGGATCACATAGAAGTTAAGCAGTACTCAAACTGCACTATTTATACTGACTCGCTTAGTTCTCTACTGGCCCTGGGATTGCTTCATGTTAGTACACACCCTGTTTTTGCTGATATTCAAAACTGACTGGCCCATTTCTCTTTAACATCTACTGATATCCAGTTTTTCTGGATACCAGGCAATGTTAGTATTCATGGGAACGAGCTCGCTGACACCTCAGCTGAATCTGTCTGCTCTGGCACTGTCACTGCTGTGCCTGTTCCATACAAGGACTATGGTCCTGTATTTGAGGCTTGTCTCCTTGCTAGTTGATAGTCAACTTGGAATGAGCAACATGGAAACAAGCTTTTTCAAATAAAACCCTCTATTGTACTTTGGCTGTCTTGCTTCTCTGCAGATCAGACTACGCATTGGTCACGGTTTTTAACTCATTGTTTTCTTTTATCTGGTACTGATGCACCAATGTGTTGTCTGTGTAACACTCAGGTCACAGTAAGCCACATTTTACTTCTTGCTGTCATTATGACTCTCAACGATGGGACCATTTTAAACATGTTCTGTCCCAAGGATAATTCATAACATTAGGCAATGTCATTGGAGATGGTGACACTGATGACCTTAGAAATGATTTTAGTTTTTTAAAGGCCATTAATCTTTTTAATGCTATTTAAGTTTTTTTTAAATTTATACATTAGAACTTTTTTAATGTGATTCCCTCTTAAGAATCAAAGTACATGTAATTCGATTTGAAATTAGAAAATGGCCATAACGTCAAATAACTCGAAACCAGAAGTGGAAACGCCAACTTCAGGTGAATAATGGTGGTTTTTGAACTTACTTGTTAGTCTTTCTGGCGAGTTATAATTATATTTTATGCTGCAGGAAATCCTTTACAACTTTTATTACTGTAGTTTATCTCTTACTGCTGTAGACTAGATGTAAAAATTGGGTTTAATGCTATTTATGTGTTTAATTCAAAAATTAAACTTTTGTTTTGTTTTACCTTGATTTCCTTTTATGAATTTTAATAATTTTACTTTAACTTTTTACTGGATATTTGGCACAGATAGTCTAGTTACTTTGTGCCATAAAACACCAAACCAACCAATCATTCTTTATGGATGTGATCCCTTTAGCTATAGCTTGTGAATGCATAAACATCCAACCTGTTCTGCTCTACATAAAACAAAATTGAGAAAAGCAGCACTGGATGTGTGTGCCTGTCTTGTACCTGGTCCAGTGTGTGACAATGGTCTATACCTTTCTAGTATTTCCATTCTCCACCATTCATTTTGAGCAGTACAGACAAAATCTTTGATTTCCCAGTTTACACCTGTTGGGCAGAGTCATTGAAACTCAGCTGGGACAACCTGCATTTGTAAAGTGGAGGTGGTAGTGTAGTACAGAACACCCCACCAAATTATGAACCAAGCCTGATTTTGTGCTAACTCTGGGAGATGGGTTTTTTTCATCATATATGGTCTTAAGGAGTTACCTCTTCTGTTTCTTATTGTGTTAATATCCATTGAAAGACTTGTATGATTATATTTTATTTCATCACCATTGAAGAATATTATCTGTGTAACATTGTTGCAGTTTCTTATTGAATGCTTCCACCAGTAGACTAGCTATTGCCCACCTCACAGGTATCACATTGTTTTTTTCCCCTTTTGCCACTATTTTCAGGAAGAAACTCACATTTGTAATTTCTCTATCAGTCCTGCCACCATATTTGGGTTGGGATTGTAGTTTTTTTGTCTGCATATAGGATTGAGTAATGATTCTGAAGTTAAGTACATCTTCAAGCAAGGAAAATGTTATAGGTGCTCACTTCTTTGCATCTCCTCCATGCTTCAAACATATTTAGTTTGTGTCATCCAAAAAGGAGCCTGTGTTCACATGCTAGTGCTTGTGGAAATTAGTATACATGAAGGATATTGCCTTCTATTGGAAACTTCTGCAAGCAGAGGAGGGAGAGAGGGGGCATAGCTAACTTGTCATTATTTAAATATTTCATCATTAAATTTTGAAGTAGTTTTGATCCAGTCAAATGGTTATTATTGTAAGTTCCTGGACTTGAATATGGATAACTTTTTTTCTTCATTAAATTACGTACAATTTGTTTGCATTTGTTAACAGGTATAGGGGTGAAAAGACTGCAAACATCAAATGAAATACAGTGGAACCCCTCTAAGTGGCCACCCCTCAGATTTGGTTACCCCTTGAAAGCAGTCATTCAATCACAGTGCCTTTTTTTGTTTACATAATCCCTAATTATGTACAGTGAAACCCCTCTAATCAGGCCAGTTTGTCTCAGTCCTGAATGTGGCTGTTTTAGATGGGTTCCACTGTAATTTGGTGTTCATTGTCTATACATTCTTGATTTTCTTTTTTCTACAAGTCCACAGAGTTTTTATATCAAATGTAGGCTAAAACCAGATAGACATTTTTAAAATGTTTTTCTATGCTAATTGTTTGGTAAGCAACAGGCTTGATAGGGATATTCACTTTGTGTTGTTTAGACATGGTGGGAAAGAGTTCATAACACTTAATGCCTTAGCTTGAAGTTCATTACGTAAGCTTTTCCTTTTGTTCAACAAACCTTTAACATCATGTTAAAAATTTTGGTGGGGTCTATTTAGGAGCACGAAACTGCTAGCATCAAAAAGGTATTGTTTTGTTTTCCATGATGATCTTGTTTTTTTAAGTGTAACAGTCATATTACCTTTTGATTGCTTGTACGATGAGTAGCTTGTTTTTAATTGTAGATTTCATTTTTTATTATTGGCTTGGGTTCATCATGTACATTTATAGTAATGTTCTCAGAAGAAGTTTGATATCAGAGCATATATTCTTTATTACAAAACCATATTTACCATTAAGTGTTAACTTTATCTATTGCAAGAATGTTGAAATATTTAACACTTAACCTGGTTTAAGAATAATATTTTGAACCTTCACTTAAGTAGATTAGACTTGTTTTTTGTGAATTCGTATTTCCAAAGTTTAATAACTTGGGATGGAATTTTAAATGGTAATCTTCCCCTGTATTTGAAATATTTTAATGTTTAGTCATATTATCCAGTTTTTCTGTTTCAAGTAAGTAATGTTTATCAGCTGACTTACATTTTCACATGTGTGTCCACTAGATCAAATTCCACTGGATGAAGTTGGAAGCATAGTTCAGTATGAATGATCTTGAGGTGTGCAATTACTTTGTCCATAATACTGTCCCACTGTGTAACAACAAAGACAGAAGTAAAAAGTACAGCAACTGTTTGTCAGTTAACATGTCAGAACTGCAATTAAGTATACATAGGTCAAACAGGATGTCTCATAGAAACAAGAATTGCACAACATTCTAAAAGATAGAAATCAAGAAACAATACATCAAATGTTTGCATCCTCTCTTATTGAAACTAATTTTATTAAAAAACTGAAAAATTTTACATATGTGAAAAAGGTAAAATAAGTAAACAGCTAGGAAATCTTAGGAATAAATGGAAGTCCAAAACAATTCCAAAAACAAGTTCTTCCCCCTTGTCCCTAGGTGAGTGTCAGGGTCACATTTGATTCTTTGTTTAAACATGTATAAATCTTTTACAAAACATTTCAGTCTGTATGTTATGATTGCTTCACTGGTAGAACCATGGTCATGCATAAATGATGAATTTATGAAATGTGCAGTTGTTTCCCTCAGTTTTGTTAATTTTCCATGTTATTGTTTTACCCATGAACACCTTTTTTGAGAATTATACTGAAATTTATTTAAATAATAATGTTTTAGGATAAGTTAGAGTATAATAAACATGCAAATTTACATATGTAATATTGCAATATACACAAGCTATTTTTCAAGTTTTTTGAAGTTTTAGGAATACCTTCTACAATCTTGCAGCTGTATTTAAGTATGAAGGAGGTATATATTAGTTAAGTGAATGAGGAAAACCTGGGCTGTCCTGTCCACTGAATTAAACTAAACCATAATAACAAGTATAATGAAAATAATTTTATAAAGACGAGTAGAGATTGATCTCTATGTAACTTAGCTAGCTTTGTAATAGAGAGAGTTTTAATGATTCAAAAAATACTGAAACAAAGTCAAACTGCAAAAAGTGAAGAACTTAAAATCTTAATTTTCTTATTACACTTGTTTTCTTTTTATTTGGTATAATTCTGTTTATCAATAATACTAAGTATGTGGCACACATACACAGTTCAATTTTACTAATCATCAAAATTTATATCAACCTTTCCTCAAATCTAATTATGTGCCAAAAACAGTACATTTTTTCCTATCCTGCCGAAGTTTCTATTTATGCCTTTTAGTCTTGACGTTTGTGCATGATAAAGTTGATTAATATTCATATTGTAGTTTTATAAAACTATCTTATTGGTTTCTGAACAATAACAATACATTCTGGTGTTTTAATTTGTAAAATTTTATGTAGAAAGAAATAACAAATGTACCAATGGTGATATACAGTGGATGCAGTGCATTTTAGTTTCAAATCTGTAATGGTATACATTGAATTTCAATATGCACATGCTTAAATTGTACCTATATGAATGTTTTGTAAGTTTGAAAATTCTGTATTTGTATATTCTTGTCTGTGTGGATGTTTATATACCTTTATTGAAAGAAAGAGTTGTCAAATCTAGTGGATGTTACTGAAATGTTCGAAGTTGTGTATGCTAATTGCAGATAGCACCAAACTTGAATTATGTAGCAACTTGTTAAACCAAATTATAAGTTCACGTGCTGTTAATGTGCTGATATCTTCTTGTCTGCTTCCTGTTAGGTCATTCCTGTTGTTATCTTCTAAGGAAAAGTACAAAGTATCACTGAACTGGAGGAAATCGAAATACAAAGAACTCGGTTTGATTTCTCAACGTACAAAGTAAGAATACTCCATATTTTTGGATTATATTTGAACATATCTTTTTATCAAGGCTCTTTGTTTAGTGTTGAATAATTACTAGAAATGAAACCTTAATTATCACACTATGCACAGATTATTTGGTAATGACAGTAAATTATTAGTTTCCTAGCCAATAATTCAGTTATTAGTGTGTATGAAAAAGGATTGAAGAGTGTTTTATTTTACTTACTTTTTAATGCGCACACACTAAGAGAAAGCAAATATATTGTCAGTTTGTATACTTCACTGGTCAAACTATTTTAAAAACATAATTGCTCACAAATTATAAGTTAGAGCTACAAGCATATTTGTATATGAGATATGCTTCTAAATTGCTGGTGTCAGTCTGACTTAGACTGACAAGTTGAAATGCAAAATGATGTCCATGTGAAGAAAAATACTTTTGTACATTGTACTGTTTGCATGTTGGCTCTGAAAATTTCTGGATGTGTTGTAAACTGTAACCACAGATTCATGAGTACTATGTCCTTGAGTCAGGAGTAGTCATTCAGTTCCCATCTTTTCACCACCCAACCTCTAATGTTTCTTTCTTACAATTCCTCGGGTTTTGGAACTTAGTTTCAGGTCTTTCAGAGTTTAGTTGGTTTAGGGGTAGAGAGAAAATTGTGCAAGTTCTTTTGGGGTTTTATTCCCATCAGTTTGTTGAGCTTAAGAAGACAGGAGATTGGTGTTCAGCCATAGATTTTGTCTTTTTGTTTATATCAATTTCTAGATTCTCCAAGGTTCACAAGTGATTCAAACCTAAGACATCTATTCTTGCTAAACTTAATGTCATCAGTCTCAGAGTTTTCCATCACATATATTAGTTGGGTTTAGGCAAGTTCCATCTGGCTCCACTCTGTTAAACTGGAAGCTCAACTCTTAGTCACCTTTCCTTCTCCCATTACATGGAGAGCTCTTTTTCTTGTGGGCATTACTTGAATTCCTCATGCCCTTTAAGATGCACAAGAGCTCCTTTTGAAGGTTCTTCATATGACCAAGAGATCATAAACATGGATTTGCCAGATTTTCTAGTGTTCTTATTCAGGATCATTCTTCATTTTCAAGGAGTTGTTAAATCATGGCAATGCTGAGGTATGGGTTCCTCTACTCTCACCTTGTTCAGAGAGCCACCTCTTCATAAATCTCTCTCTTCAGAGATGGGGATGCATATCTCAACAGCTGGGAATTCTAGGCTCTACACAATGTTTTAGAGATTCTTGCTCTTCAGTGACTGATGCTTAATGGTCTTGGATTCTTAAGGAGAAAATTATCAGACTTTACTCTAAAAATTTCATGGTGGTATATTGCATTTCTCATCACATTTAAGGGCTACTTGTGTTTGAACCTTGGATCTCCTAGCTTGTTATGTTGCACAAGTGTTGATTGTGGGAGAAAATCAATTGTTTTAACCCAAACAAACTATCGTAACAAAATAGATGCTGTATCATGAGGTGTTCTCTTTGATTTTTTTTTTTTTTTTAAATGCTGATTATTTGCAGGTAGACTATTCTTTGGAGCCACCCAAGTACTGGCAATTTGGTTTCCAATACCATACCCTGAGGCTTTGGTAATAGATGCATTCCATTAGGTCTGAATGGGATTGAAACTGTAGGCCTTCCCTGCAATTCACATGTTACCCAAAACACTACCCACTAGCATGTTTTTTTGATAGCTCTGGATTGATAATTACTTGTTGGTTTCTGTTTCTAAGGTACTTTCAGGAGTACCCACCTCTTTCACTTACTGTTTGGCCATCTGACCATGATCTGACACAGTACACCTGTCTGCACAGAAGCTCAATCTACAGGCATGTCGGTAATGTAGTTCTTCACATGGCATTGGGATTTAATTTCTAAGGTGCCATGTATCTTTCTCAGTCTTTGCTTAGCCCCACATTGAACATTTTCACTGATAAATGTTTTAGCAGTCATGTTCTGAGAAGAGGTGTAACCCACTTTGATTAGAAGTGCCAACCATACTTGTACTGGTTAAGATTTAACACATGGCTCTCTGGTTGGATTGAGCACAGCACTTCTTTTTGATCAGCAGTGGATCAGTACATTGTTCATGGAAGAGGGTTCATTTTCTCTTTGTGATCACAAATGCAGAGTAGTTGATTTATTTTGAAGTTTTTCAGCAGTTCTGAGGCAAACCTTTTATAGAATTAGGGAAGAAAAAATAAGATATAAAATATTAAAAAAAAAACAAAAAAACATTTGATATTTATTTTGGAAATTTGAGATATAAAATTTGACAATTTTCAGATGAAAAAAGTAGTTTTAAGTTTAACACAAGTCATTTTGCCATTGGAGCAGTTAATATTCTGACAACATATAATTAAAAAAATGTTGGTAAAAATACTTAATAAAAATTCAGAATTTTTGTTTACAAAAGACTTAATTTACTGGAAAGTTGTCAGATTTTGTGAAGGTACAATAAATGATTTTATCAAAGTGCTGCAAAATGCATCAACCTGTGATGAAAGGGATATTACCATATTGAATAGCACTCTATAAAAACTTGGGGCATGTAAACTTTGACCCCCACTTGCTATGTACATATGAAACTTTTGTTACAACAAAACGTTTGTGTCCAAAAATCTATGCACATGACGAATGAAACTTGTATCTGGTTTAAGAGGATTTTTCTATTATTCTTGATGAAAATAAATGTTTGTTGCAAAAATTAGTTCACATACTTCAAAATACTTCATGTTATCTTGTGGAGTTGGATATACTGACTTCAATATTTATTTATGAAAACCGAAATGAACAGGATAATTTTATCATGGAACTATATACAAGTAGTGATTTTTTTTTTTTTTTGTAAGCTAATGCCTGTATATTTAACGATGATGATGAAAATAATGTAATTTCAAATACAGTTGAGGAATATTACATATGTATAGTAGAACTGTCACTGCACTAAAGTTGTTGTTGTTTTTTTAAATTTTATGTATGGAAACATTGGGTATGTCTTAAAAGGATTTTAAAATCCTTCCTGTTTTAATTTTTCATTTGTTTAGGTTGCAGCTTTTTCAGTTTTTTCTTTGCTACTGCTAGTCCTAGACATACCTATGTAAATCAATCTAAATAAATGCCATACATGGTGTAACTTGTCTTTAGAAATCTCGATTACTTCATGTATATGTTTGAAACATCATTGATATATTTATCTTAGGTACATGCCATGGATTCAATTGGAAGCAAACAAACTTTGGTACAGCAGAGGAAGTAATATTTTTTGTTATACCAGGAAGCCTAGAGGTCTTCTGCAACATACACCAGAACTGGTCTTGCGTGGACATGTTGATGATGTTTGCCATTTTGTGTGCAAAGATGGGATAGTTTACAGTGGAAGCAGGTACATTTATGTATTATGTAAGGTAGAGCTATTGTTGACTAAATGTAAAATTTCATATCAATGTGTTTATCCAAAAGAGTTAAGAAGCTTCCAAGCAATTTAACACATCAAGCATATTACTCCATAAATTACACTATGTAGCATGAATTTTGTTCTTGGATAGTATGTGTTATTTCTTAATTGCTTATGTTGTGAAAGTACAGAACATAACCATTATTCCTTTCAAACTGAGATGACTTTTGCAAATGACCAGGGTCTGGCTGGGGATAATTTACTCGCTTCTTTGCCTTCTTTTACTTGATCATCCTCAACAGAGAATTTTGATCAGCCACCTCCAGTCCCTTTTCTTCAGTTGATTACTCAGGTATGTCAGGTTTTGGGAATCTTTTCTGAATGCATTTGCTTATACATTTTCCTTCCTGGCATGCAGAATGGCAGGTGACTACTTTGTACTTCTTCCTCCTCATATTGCTTATCATGCTGAGCTTTTCTGCTCAGTTTCATGACAGGATAACATTTATTGAAACACCATGTTTTGTCTTATCACCACCAGGAGGAGGTATGTTTATCCTCAACAGATGGACCCTTTCTTGGACCTGTGGGGTTCTAGATTGGACCCTGTGAACTCTTTAAACAGATCCCTGTTTTCTCAAATTTTTCTTACTGTCATAAATGTCCTAGAGTATTTATCTTCATCCAACTTTTGTATGAAGCTTATCAGTGTTCCCTTGGCAATTTGAGAATGAGTTGGAGGTTTTGGTGATGACTGCCTCAGTTAGATTGTATTTTTTTGTTCTTTTGTTGGTTTCCTGGCTAGTTTCTTATTAGGAGACACTTTGTGAGAAAGAGTTATTTTTACAGTCTTTTGCTTTCAGAGTTATGGGAAGATCCTTTTCTCAGCTCCATGTTGTTTACTGGTGTTAGAGATGTTCACAAACTGATACAGCCCATTTACATTCTTCTTTACCACCACTGACTTCTCACTTTTCTTGTGCATCAGGTGCTAATTTGGGAGTGTTGAACTGTTGTTTCCTGAATTCCATACTCCTGCAGTTCCTGGCCTATGGGTTTCTATAATAGTCTGTCCTTATTCTCAAGGATCTTAGACTTGGGTGGATCAATGACAATGGGATCAGTGACTATCCTGTAGGTGTGAGGAACAGTGGGAGTACAATTACATTACTTTCTGGACATTTGGAATTATTTCACTAGGGATCCAGAGGTACTCCTTCATCTGGCATCAGGATTTGTCATTCATTTTGCATCACCTCCACCATTATCTGCACAATCTGTTGCCTGTTCACTTCCGACAGATCCACTGTGTGTGGAGCTTCATTTCCAGGCTGAGTTTTTAGTCAAAAGGGCAAAAGAGAGGATTAATTTTATTTCTGTTCATTTATTGTACCAAATAAGACATGAAATTGGCATCGTCATTGATCTGACAAAACTCTTTAATTTTTAGGTTCTTCTTACTTCACAATAGAATTTTTTCTCAACCAAAGATGGCACTTTGAGCCATTGCTCTGGATGTTTACAGATGCTTATCTCCATATTCTCAGTGGAATCTTCCCAGAGATTTCTCAGTAGTATGCTGCAGTTCAGAATCTAACTTTGTTTTGTATTAGCAACTTAAGTCTTCTGCAGAGTTATTCAAGCTTTTTCTTATCACCTGTATTTAATGGGTCTGTACATGTATCATTATATAGATGTCTGGCACCAACCTATCAATCAGTAGAATAACACTTTGACTCTCCTTTCAGAAGCCATAAAAATGGGCTTCCTCATCAGACTTAAAAAAATTGTCATCACAGCAATATCTTATCCATATGGGTGTGTTTTTCAATACTCAAGTTGCACTCAACTAACCCTTACCAAGCATCAAAGCATGGAAAGAGCCATCAGGCTTTTATTTATTTTTACATCTTTTTACTGCATGGATGGTTCCCTCTTCTTGGTATGTGGCTACTGTTTGAGACTGGCACATATGAGGTCCCTTCAATGATTGCTGTATGACATATGTATCATGCATTCCAATCCTTTGGATCATACTGTCTTAATATTAAGGAGTTAAGGAGCAACATCTTTCATTGCAAATGGTGGTTGGATTGGAACAACACTACTATTGAGGTACCCATTCCACCACCTTGTCCCAAGATTCATCTGTTTACAGATAGATTTTTTTCAGTAATGGGGAGCTAATCTTCAAGGTCAGGAGTTTCATGATACTTGAATGGAAAATGAGCCTTTCCTCTGTGTCAACATTTACGAACTTCTTACAACACACTGGACTGGTTCAGGGTCCGTCTCTCTTGAAGGGGAAAAATTCTCATGACACATTTTGACAATTTCATAGCAGTATCTCAGATTTCTCATCAATTTGGCACACATTATAGAGAACTTTTTTTAGTACTTTTGATCTTTTTTACTGGGCTTATTCTCATTATATCAGTCTCATGGCATGCCATATTCTAGGAGCTATGAATGTAATTGCAATTCACTTGTGTTAACCAATCTGAATTTTTTTCCAGTTAAGTGGATGCTACATCATGATGTTTCTCAGTGGATTTGCTCTCATTTCAGGTCTCCAATGATTGACGTTTTTGTGACTCTTTTGAATTTTCAGCTGTAGTTGTTTTGGTCTTTGATATTTTCTCCTCAGCATTTGCAGTAGATGCATTAAGTCAGGATGTTTACATAGACATGTTTATATCTGTATGCCTTTCTTCTGATTTATCTATTGATATGGGTTCTAACTATGGTTTGTTCCACTCTGTCAACATCTTTGTTACTTCATGTAGCCAGCTCAAATGTTGTTTCCACTTTTTTGCTATCTGTAAATTTGTCTACCTTTTCCACCTTAGTGATCTCTGCTGAGATAACTTCAGACGTTCTCTGTCCAGATATTTTAAAAATCATTCTTCATCCTTGGAAGTTGTGGACTTTTGCTTCACAAAAGGTTTCTTTGTATTTAACTAGATCTTTCCATAGGACAACTATGGCCATTTATAAACAGATATATCACACTTTACCAATGGTGTATTAAAATAAACTTTAAACCCTCTTTATCCTCAAAGCATTTCCTATTTTATGACTTAAGTCATGAGAGGGGTCTTGCTTCATCTATAGTAGCTGTATACAAGGCATTCTTATCCACTATTTTTCAGTATTCCAAATTTTTGGAAGATTTTTGAACCCCCAATACTATCAGGTCTACTCAAATCCTTTCATATTTTTTGGCCCAAACAACATTTTCAATTAACAAATTGGGATTTGCAGTTGTTTTTGCATGCATAGTCTTATCCCTTTGAGCCCTTAACTTTGTGTGCTTTGTTTCACCTTTCTCTTAAATTGTATTTTTTATTATTGTTGACTTGTGGACATAGTCAGATTTGTTTGCAGCCAACATGCATTGTACTCTTTATTATTCCATATTGATCCTGCTTTACCCTGATAAGTCCATTCTACCTAAGACTAGCAGCCAGGAAAAGGAAACAATACCAATTCATTTTCCAGCCATTTCTCATATTTTATGAGCACCCTGATCATGATTATTTATGTTCTGATGGGGCCCTCAGATGGTTTGTGGCTTGTACTAATTCATTTCAAGTGCTAAGAATAAATTTTTCATTCATTGAGATCCTTCAATTTCCCATGATTTATCTCCCAGTACCATAATGAGATGGCTTTGCAGAGTGATTCACATGGCCTATAATGGATTACTGATAAAGGAGAGGAATATTTTGCATGTCACAAGTCATCAGATTTGTCACATGTCTACTGTGTCATCAGCCACCTGAGTGAATTTCTGTCTGCAAGACAATGTTCAGATTGTTATGTGGACTGCTACTAATTCTTTCCCATTTCATTAAGTGTATGATCTTAGTTTTCTCTTCTGAGGATTTTTGCTTACACCTTCTAGCTATGTTGACTACATCTGTTATATTTCAACAAGTTTCATATATCTTCCTCAGTCATATACTCTTTTATTTCCAGGGTCCCTTTATTTTTCCCTGGATCCAATTCTATGGGGAGTGTTGCTCAGATAGGCATGTCCTCTGTTTTTATTTCCACACTAGTAAACCACTTTTTGTTATTACTACACATTACAAAGGCACTGTCAAAGTGGGATGTTCCATGAGACCATCTAAGCACTTGCCAGAGGGTATTACCATATTATGGCCCAGCATGGTCAGTTACTAAAACGTTCGACCCATAATCTGAGGGTCTCGAGTTTGAATTCCCTTCACACAAAACTTGCTCACCCTTTCAACTGTGGGGACATTATAAATGTTACTATCAATCCCACTATTCATTGGTAAAAGAGTAGCTCAAGAGTTTGCACTGAGTGGTGATGACTAGCTGCCTTTCCTTTAGTCTTACACTGCTAAATTAGGGACAGCTAGTGCAGATAGCCCTCATGTAGCTTTGCATAAAATTAAAAAAAATCATCATACACCACTACTTGTTGATCATCATGAAGAAAGCTAAAGGGGATTCTGCATGTCTCTGCTGATCTTTAGGTTGAATAAGTTAGTGTTAATTTGCTTTTAAAAGTGTAGGTGAATTTGATTTACCCATTGCATAGTTTCCATAGCACTGTTCCTCAAGATTCCCCCAAAGCATGTTACCCCCCCCCCCCAGGTAATTGGTGTACACTTCTCAGTTTCCAGTCACTGAGGTGGTGGACAGAGGCTTTCCCTCCACTATTGGAGAAGAGAGCAAAGTAGGGGGTTCACATACTCTAATTCCTGGATTTTTTTTTTTTTCTTTCCCAGATACCAGTAGGAGTGGTACTAGTCTCTGCAAGAGCCTACTCATAATTCTTGTTCAGATTTGACACTGGTATTTGGTTGTCATGTGCATGGCCCTTATCTTTGATCAATGCTGGTTTTTGTATATTGTTCATGGAACAATGTCCACTATCTCTTCAATATTCCAAATGAGAAATGGTTCTTTCATATGTTTCTGGTTTAGCAACAGGTTGCATGTACTTTCCATTACTCCAGGGGCAAGTGGAAAATTTCTTGCCTACTTTGTGGGGAAGATAGGATTAATGTTAATTCCAGACAGGATGAATTCTGTTCTTTTGGTTGTTTATGGTATGCACAATTCTGTCATTCCAAGCCTGGAAGTTGCCTTCTGGACCTCTTATGGTAGAGGAGAAAGTTTATTCGTTTCTGTATTGCGTGATTGTTAAACAATTAACAGGCAGAATAATAATTTTGCTAACATTAAGTTTAAAATACTTTGCCTTAACCCTTTGCAATGAACTTGGTATAAAATATACAAGTCCATATACACATTTGCACACATTAAATATTTATACTATAATTTTGAATTATTTTTCAAGGAATTATGGGTCAAAGGTCATGTCATAATCTTTGTTGATTTGTATTCTAAATTTTATTGAACTACTATTTTATGAATTTGTCAATAAGTTTGGAATAAAACTAGATTATAATACAAACCTTGATATTATGAGTTAATTTTCTAATTTAAAAGTAATTATTAAAAGAACCCACCTTAGCGAGTGACATGGTATGTCGAATGCAGTACTGGTTAAAATTACTTTTCTTCTGATGTTAAAATACTAAATCTATAGTTTTCTAGAAATTAAGAACTCAAATTACTAATATTGATAAGTCAGAATATAAAATTAGAACTTATCTTTTTATTTTTGTGAGATATGGCATGCATACTGAAACAAATAGTGAACCCATTCACCTCTTTCCATATTTGGAAATGGTGCCTTGTATACACTATTACAATATAAGTTGTGAATAACCAATTGATAGGCTCAGAATGTTCTGCCTAGTGACTTTCTCAACCATTTTAATCTGTGGAAAGACTACAATGTTCTTTTGATCCAAAATTTCAAGGATGTAGGTTGTGTCTTTTAGTCTGCTCAAAGTTTGATGTTTTACAAAATCTAAATATACCTTACTTAGTATGCTTAATACATTATATTACAGTGGAGTTCTGTGGTATCATCATATTTATCTATGATTTTTTTGTTATTGTTATTCAATGGTGTGTGTGTGTGTGTATGTAAAATCTAAAAAAAACATTTGTTTTGATATCCTCCATGTGCAAAATTATAAGGCTTAGCAAACTATGTCCAGCAGCAACAGAGTGAAAAGGTCATAGTGAGAATAGATAATTGTTTCCTTTACTTCTTGATTTATTAATTTCAATGTAAGTCAACAAACACAATGACATGATCTTTGACCCCTGACTTGTTGCAAAAGGATTAAAAGATAAAAGTAATATGACAAACTTGCTGTCAGTGATCATTAAAATATCCAAATGTGATATGTATAGTTTCTTGTAAAGAACAGTGTAATTTGACTGTCAGAATCTCTTTTCTTTGCTTAAGTATATGCATGATTCAAAATTTTCATTTTTTTAAAACAAATAGATTTACAGTAAGTAATGTGTTACAGAATGCTTTAATAATTTTTGCTAAAATACCTACTTGACAGGACACAAAACACAAGTTTCCAATCATTAAGTCTTTTCAGATAAATACTTAATTCTTGGTATGTAAATAAGCAACAATATCTCTTTTTTTTCAATAGTGGGAAAAAAAAACGTTTTACTTAAATAATTGTTCCATTAGGAATGGAACTGTCTGTGGGTGGCATGCTGACAATGGAAAGCTGCTGTTCCGATCCCACCTTTCACACTTCAGTGACATTAACAGTGTTGATGTTTGGAATAACATAATTGTTTCTGGTTCAAAAGATGGAACTGTCAAGGTATGTGTGTGTTTGTTTTTTTTAATTATTATTATTTGATTATTTTTTTTGTTATTTGGGCAAAGAAATAATTTGTTTTGGAACATTTTATTTTGAAGAAACATGATTAATTAATCTTTGTAAATAAAATTAAATGTATAAAAGGCTTTTTTTCTCCATTCTCAAAGAAGAGTTAGAACTGGGAAACACTATACTGTTGTATGTATTTATTCATTAGTCCTAAATTTCGTAAAGAAAAACTTAAATGCATTAAATGTTTGATAGGCAGTTTATGTATTAACATATTTTGAATTTAAATTTATTCCTGTAATTTTTTAGTCTTTCAGTCTTGCTGATAGTTGGCTATATTTTCAGACATGGAATGTTCAGAAAGGTTTACTTGTTCCAAGAAGCACACTTCATATTAGAGATAGAGTTTGGTCTCTCACCATAACTCCAATAAACAGGTATGAATACAGTAATTTAAAATAACTCCAACTGTTGTAAGTGCTGTATAATTTGCTATGCTTTAATCCTCCCTCCACAGCTGCCTTTTACTGTGCATGTTGCAAGGGTTTTAGCGTGCAAGTTACATTCAAAATTTAAACTACTTTTTGTTCATGAGAGTTTAATTAGCATTAAAATCTTGGCTAATAATCCATATTTTAATAATATGTAAGTTTTTGTTTTTAATTTTATAAGTCAATGTTTAAAAAAAAAATCTAGATTACCATTAGTGTGACAAATGTAATTTTTTTCTCTCTCTAGGCATCCCATTATGTGTATTTTATTCACTACCCACTAATAAGTATGAAATTTAAACATAAATTATTCACTATGAAATCATCATTGCTCAGATAAACCTTAATTCTAAAAACCATCAATATTATTTACTTAGAGCCATTAAATAGAAAATTAAACCCTTTTGATGCACCAGCCTATCAGACCCTCTCTTTCAGGATTTATCAAATGTTCAAGTAATACTATTATTTATAAATAATAGAAAGCCAGTTTCATATTTTAAGTGATGTATATTGTATTACATTGTTTCTTGTATAGGAAATTGTCAGTTTCTCTTTCAGTACAAGCTTCATTCCCACAGGAAACTTAAACTTATCAACTAGCTTGGATGAACTTGCAATGGCTTTCGTAGCATAGTTGGAAAGCCAGAAAAATTATGAGAGTGATGGGATATATTTTGGTTTTTGTATGTTATTCTTATGTTCTTTGATGCATTATTTAATTAAATTAATAATAGTAGTACTCTAAAATTTTGTCATCAGTTGACATCAAGGAAAAAAAAAAGGCACAGGTAAGGACTGCATTTATTGATTGTCATGTGTGTCTTTATTTTTTATCATAAAATAACTGAAATGTAAAAACAGGAAACAGGTTTGATAAGGTAAGACAAATAAGCAAAAGCGTTTAATGAAACAAGTGTGTGAGCAGTTTAAAGCAGCTCATGGTTAATATAACTTGATAGCGTAATATGAGTTACATGTTCCCTAAGTGATTTACAACTTATAATTGCATGAATGGTAGTTAGACATGGTTCAAAAGGTATTAAAGTAATAAAATTGAAGTAGTTGTATACTGTTACAAATGTAAAGCTACTAATGATAAATGTAGTTTAATGGTTACAATTTGAAGTTATTCTGAAAAGAAAAAGGATAATTTAGACTTTTGTGTGATTTTGGAGGTTAGTCAAATTGATCACTTTTGTATAGTTATGGTAAAGTTTGGCTGAAAAAAATGTTTGGAATGTATTTAGTAGCTTACAAAGATGTAGGATCTGCCCTAGTTTGTTACAGTTTGGTTGTAGCACATAGAATCCCCTCTACAGTTTCTATGTTCACTGCCAAATTGTATGCCATTTCTATTGCCCTGAATCGTATTGAAACTGTGTAATATACGAATTGTACAATCTATATTGATTCGCTTGGCTGTCTATTGGCCCTGACATCATTCCATGTTAGCTAACACCCTATTCTTATCAATATCCAAAACAAACTGGCCCATCTCTCTCTTTCATCTATATCTGTCCAGTTTTTTTGGATACCAGGTTACATTGGTATTCAGGTGAGTGAGCTAGCTGACATAGCAGCAAAGTCCTTCTGCTCTGGCTCTATCACCACCATACCTGTTCCATACATGGAATGTGACCCAGTTATCAAAACCCGACTGTACACCAGTTGGCAGTCAACCTGGAATGAACAACAAAATAATAAGCTTTTTCAAATCGAGCCTTCTTTAGCTCTTTGGCGATCTTGTTTCTGTAAAGATTGAAGGGAGGAAGTTGTTTTGTCTAAGCTACGCATTGGTCACAGTTTTTTAACTCTCCACTTCCTTTTATCTGGTACTGATGCACCAATGTGTGGTCTGTGTGGCACTTGGGTCACAATCATACATATTTTATCATGCCATCATAACAACCAAGAACGACAATGCCATTTTAAACATATTTTTAAGGTAGGTTTGCCTTTGACATTAACCAATGTCAGGTGATGTTGGCTGCCTTACTTGTTTTTACATTTTTAAGAACCATTGGTCTTTTTAACGTAATGTAAGGTTTTAATTGGACTATATACTGTTTTAGCATGATTTCTTTTACACATCTTAATTTTTATTTTGACCCAAACCCAGGACTGAAAAGGCCAACTTCAGGTGACTAACAGCAAGTTTGAACTTTATGCTTCAGTCTTCCTGGCGTGTCTTAATTTTACATATTTTATGTATTTTTACATTAATTTCCATATGCCATTATAGTATACTACATCTTGTTTGGCACAGATAGCCTAGTAGCTTTGTGCCAATAAACATGAAAATACCTACCTTTGTTTTGTTTGCTCGATCGATGCTGGTTGGAATTATTTATCAAACAGTCCAATCTCAGTTACTTCTTGGGTCTACTCTTTTAATTTGTCACCTTTTTTGATTAAACTTTGTTAGGCTATTTATAAAGCATTGAGAATGCCTATGTTACACATTTCTTCTATGTTAATATACTCTTCTACTCTCCATAGTCAACTTGGGTTGTTGAATTTCCAGTTTGATAACATTTTCTTGTTACATACCTCACCTGCTGGTCTTCTGGAATATGTATTTTTAAACACTCCA
The DNA here is from genome assembly GCF_004210375.1 of Tachypleus tridentatus. Lineage (NCBI taxonomy): Eukaryota > Metazoa > Arthropoda > Merostomata > Xiphosura > Limulidae > Tachypleus > Tachypleus tridentatus. Next base: position 47,207,331 of record NC_134831.1, on the reverse strand, counting down.
TCCTTTGGAACCATTCATTTTCCTCCTTGTTGTTGCTCCTCTTCCTCCTCCTCCTCCTCAGTACTTTTCCATGTGAAGATTTTGATTTTTTTTTTTTTAATCTATGGTTCATCTTCCACATCATGTTACAGAAGGATCTACATGACCTTCTCTGTCTCGTTTACAATGTGATTTGCTTCGTTGTTTTCAATTCTTCCTTCTCTAAAATCCATTTCCTCCCACTAATTCTTTTTTATTTTTTCCTTCTTCCCATTGGATCTGAAGTGTTATTCAACTGAGCTTTTGTTCCTTGTATCTTTCTTCCCATTATCACTTCCTGATTTCTTCACTCCAATCATGTACCCTACTCTTTCCCTGCTATCTATTGAAGGTGCTTCATTTGTTGAGCACTGGGTCTACTCTCTCATTCTCTATTTCTTCCTTCTGAGGGTACCATTGTCCTTCACTCATTCATGAGATTGTGACTGGGTAAGTTACCTTTTCATATTTTCTTCTCATATTTAGGGGTATGTCCCTCTTTCTTTCTGGATCACACTCTGTAATAAGTGATACCTGACCAAGCATTTTTTAACTATTCAAACCTGCTTGTAAGCCATTTTGACTTGAACATCAATATTCCATAACCATGCACACAGTGGAGATTGAGTGTTCCACAAGATTGTTTGTAGGTTTATCATTGTGATAGATTTATTTCATAAGTTTACTCAGGTAGTCCATGGGTGAGTATAGTCCAGTATGATGTTATTCCTCCTGACCACACACACGCATGCACAACTATGGTAAGTGTTTAGGAACAAGATTAATATAACTGACAAAACATTAATCCCCTGGGGTGCTCGAAGACTAAACAGCCTTCCTTCAACCCTGCACTTGGTAGGTATTGGAAAAAAGAATTTTGACTAAATGATTAGATAATTAGGATCGAGGTCTAATTAGTATAATTTTAATCACGTAAATGCTAGTCTGGGAGGCGTAGCAGGTGACAAAGCAAAGGTGAAGCGAACCCCGACTGAAAAGGAAACCAGAAGAGGCGACGAAAAGCAGGCCAGATAAAATATGAACGATATATCAAAGTTAAATGGGCCAATTTAGGGCCAGGTATGGATCGATGGATCAAAATGCCCTAGCAGGGATCTACAGATCCAATGCCTAAGATTTAAGTGTAGGATAAATGGGAGTATCCCGAGAAAACCCACTTTCACTAGACAGGACCGAATGAAGCCCACCTTCTGCTCTTAAGATGAGCTGGTCCTGAAAAGTGAATTGTACCTGAAACAAGACTGAGAAACATAATAGATTAGTAAAATGACAGATTGCAAGAGTTACAATGTGTGGACTGATTCAGGATAAAGTTATATGGGGATAAGTATTTACAAGAAGATTTGGGAGTGGCTGCTATGTTCTTGAAGACTAAGTGTGTGAGTTGTGATGAGTGGATTTTTTTAGTATTTTGTTGCTATTTTAATGAATCATTCGGAGATTGGCAGTATTTTGGTATGTCTTTGAACATATTCTGCTGGTGTGTAGTGAGGTAGACGACGTGTGAGTCGTATTACTCAATTTTGAAGTTTCTGTAATAGTAATAATTGGTTCTTGTTAATGTTGCATGTTACCATGGCTCAATATTCTATTAGAGGTCTAATGAATGTTTTGTAAATATATAATATGGTTTGAGATCTGCAACCGTGGGCATAGTGATTAATTTTGCAAAGGTATGAGATTCTGGTTAAGACTTTCTTCCAAATGTTTTTGAAATGAGAATTCCAAATAAGTCTCATGTTGATTGTTAGTCCGAGGAATTTAGTGGTATCAGAGAAGGAGATAGGGGTGTTATAAAGATTAAGTTTAGCAAGTTTAATGCATTTCAATCTCTTGTTAAGCCTGCACTGGAGGATTATAGCTGGGGTTTCAGAGGGATTGAGTGTAACTTTCCATTTATTGCACAAGTGAGTGACTTTATCTAATGCTTCTTCTACTTTCTTAGCTGCTAGTGAGGGAGGAGGTCCCATGAAGTACACCATAAAGCAATGTCGTCAGCATATTGTGATGCATGAGTGAGTGACGTAGTCAGCTGCAGTTGGTCATTAACAAAGTGTATACAGTAGGGGACTAAGGACTGATCCCTGTGGGACACCTGCATTAAAGGTGAATGACTGAGATAGGTTTGAATTGATTTTAGCTGTATAGTTTTCTCCAAAGTTGGAAATCCATCTGATAAAAGTGGGAGGTATTTTGAACTTTAAGAACTTTGTATTTTAAACCGTTGTGACAGACTGTGTCAAAAGCTTTTTGTACATTATGAATACAGCAAGTGTAGCTTAGGGTTTGTTGAACCCTGTACAACTTGTTTTTATGAGCTGTACAAGGTGATCTGCAATCTGTGTGTTTTTATGGCCTGCGTTCTGAATATTAGATAGAATATTGTCGTTTTCTAATTTCCAAAGCAATCTGGTTGTGATAATTTTTTCCAGTAATTTGCCAATACAATTTAATAAACTAATTGGTCTGAAATCGCTAGGGTGTTGCGAGTGAGATTCTTTCTTGGGGATTAGGGTCATGATAGCTGATTTACATGCATTTGGTAAATAATCAGAGAGAAAGAGGTTAAAGAGGTTAGTAAGGTGTAAAAGAAGTTTGGATGCATTTTTTAGTATTATATTTGGTATGCGATCTTCCCCTGGGGTTTTGTTTTTAAGTTTTCTTATGTGTGTCTTGATCTCTGCTATAGAGATTGGGGTTGTTATATCATTAGTGGTGTGTATATGAGTAAGGTCGACTGGGAAGTGGACTGAAAAAAGTTCGCTATTGTCTACGATGATAGTGTTTACTTTGGTCTTGTGGTGTTTGTTACAGTTTGTGTGTAGTGGGGTATTAAAGGTGTGCTAGAAGCATGTGGCGAATAGGTCAGTTTGCCAATGTCAGTCTTTGCGACATATATTTTTAAAGGTTTTCCAAAAGGAGGCTGGGTTAGATTTGAGGTTATCAACTTTATTACAGAAGTTGTTCCAGTTTTCTTTTTGCTGTATTCTTGTGAGATGTTCTATGTTGTTTTTGACATGGTTTATTTGTGGTTAAAATAATGGATTGCGTGTAGCGATGAATTCACAGCAAAGTTTTCTTCTTGTGATAATTAGAGAGTGAATTTTGGGGGTTAACTTCCAGGTGTTAGTTGTGTTTTGTGTTGGTTTTGTTGGGAATACTTGCTGTATTGCTTTTGTTATGGAATTTGAAATTTTTTGATAATAACATTCTATATTGTCTTTAGTATTTGCAAGTTTTAAGTGTTCGGGGAGGAATGTGTCTAAGATGTGGTTAAAGGACTGCTAGTTAACCTTGGGAGTGGTTGGGAGTTTTAGTTGGTGTAGTTCTGCTGGGGTTGGCCCAGTTTGGGTTACTTATTTGAAAGGATAAGGGGTTACAATCTTCTCCGATGTTATTGTGTACTTTAAAGGTATGTGTTAGGTGTATAACTGAAGGGGTGACGATTGTTAAATTGATTGTACTCTGTGTTCCATTGTGGTGTGTAAGTGTTGGTGAATTGTTATTAATTACAGTTAGATTACGTATATGCACGAAGTTAGCTAGGATTCTGCCGTATGTGTTTGTGGCATATCCATGGAGTGCTGGATGCGATGCATTAAGGTCACTGAGTATGACTACATTATTAAATGTATTGATGATTGAGTTGAGAAATGTGGTGTCAGGGGTAGATTGGGGTGATATGTATATAGCTAAGAGGATAATGTGATGGGTAGTTCAGTGTTCTCTTGATGTTGCAGAGTATATGTTCATGGTGCGTATGTATGTTGTGGTAGATCACGGTAATGTTTAAGTTGTATTTGTGTAAAAGTGCAATACCTCTGGTTTGAGTGGTTTTAGGTTTGGAAATAGTCTTGTAATCGGGGAGTTGAAAATAGTTGTTGACTACCCGCTGCACTTTCCCTCTTATTTTAGTGCAGGTTGAAAGTCCTTACCACTTTCCAGTTCTAAGCCATTGGAGTGGTAGGCCAAAAAGGCATCCTTCTAAATAGGTTAATAAAATACTAACAAAAATATAGAAATGATTATAAAACAATTTATTTGAGAGTAGGATGGTGGTGGTGTTCTGTTGGTATCTTCCAATATGAAATAAAAACAAATGGAAGTGAGCCATCAAAATTGGGGTTCTCTCTGATTGGGACCCTCATCCTATCCCCAAATTCATATTGGTTCTCAGCAGTTAGGGTTTGGATTCAGAATTGAACCAATCAACACAAGTCTGCACGCACGCAGACAGACAGACAGTGTTCCAAGTCTGTATGAAGGTGTTTACAGATTATAATGGTTCTTCCCCTGTGTCATGATGCTTGTAATCTAGGGATGTTCCTGTGCTTGAGACAGTTCCTATCCATTACAAATGTGAGGGTGAAAAGGTATACTAAGTGGACTTCGTTTCAGGCCAGATTTTGGATTGTTGGATTGATCTATCAAAATTTCATATCAGGTGCCCTTTTGATGGCCTTGGGGAGTGGGGGTAATAAATTCCCTCTGGTCTCATGATACTCGTTCCTATGCCAACATGGACGTAGGTTCTCAGTGGCCTGATTTTTGGATTGTAGTCAATCTGCTTGGTATGTTCTCCTTCCTGTCTCCATGTGGATGTTGTTATCTGGTAACAAGGTTTTGGATTGTAGTTGACTTGTTGACAGTATGATTCTTATTATATCCCTTCTTGGATTTTGGCTTTCAGCAGCATAAGCTTTGGATATAGTTGACTAGCTGTATATTATCATTGCCATTCTACACCTAGGTGCACATTCTTTTATTCTTATCCACTCTCATATTTTCTGATATTGAGTTTTATAAGAATTGTATATTTTAGATCCCTATACTACCATAGTTCTCTCCCACTTGGGTGTGCTCCTCTTTTCTTGTCTGCCTATCATATGTGATATCTTGCCAAGATGGGTGAAGAATATACCTGAAGAAGTGGTGCTGTCTCCCACATCAGATCTTTAATTTGTCTTTTGGGGAGTGTCCTTTGGACTCTTTTAAAGGATGCTTCTTTCTTTCCCTTGTACCAGTCCCTCCAGCTATTCAATACTGGCTTATAGTTATTTATGCGAGTGGAGGTAATGTACAATGTTGAAGGTTATAGTCATCCTATATTGAAAATATATTTCTGACAGGTTCTCACTTCTTTTCAGACACCCCACTGAAAACTGGTGCTTCCATTTTCTATTAGAATTCAAGGTGTTAGTTTGTAGAATTGAAGAGAGAGACATGCATGGTTCAAGAAAGAATGTTGCACTCTTATGGGTGGAGGGTTATTGCATGATGACTTGCATGAGAAATGCATTAGAATTAGTCAATTTCAGTTGATAATTACTTTGGAAAGGTGTGTGCATCCTGTTACATTTTATATAGTGTCATTCATTGTGGTATTATGAATTTGACATAACAGTTATCAACAATTCATTTGCACTTGTATTACTGATTTATTTGCTAGAAGAGAATAAATACCAGATACAGCATACAGGAATAGTAAACCAAACAGTAGCTGTGCATTTTGGAGTTCTTAGAATCTAATATCAATTCACAAATGGATCTTGAGTACAAATAATTTTGTGACACATCTGATTTTTTTTGTGTGTGTATACAGCAGACCTGTACAATTACTTTGTGCTTTCCACGTTTCACATAAATATATGTAGCAAATTCAAAACTATAGTAACATTCATTCTTCAATATGTTTCAGTTCAACAAACTAATCCCATGCACATTTGGTTAACATATAGCTTATAGAAGCTAACAAACAATATATTTCATATTATACAACCCATTTTAAGTTCACAGAATCTTCAAAATAGAAGAATCAATTGTTGAAACTGGAGTTTTTCAAACTTTATAAATTTACACTCCTAGTCACATATTGCATGGAATGGCCTGGTGTTTAGGATGCTTATCCCCTTATTTATTTATGGGTTCAAATGCTCTTCACAAAACATGCTTGTCTTTTCAGCTTTGGAAATGTTAAGTGATGGTCAGTCCCATTATTCATTGGTAAAAGAGTAGCCCAAGAGTTGGTGGTAGGTGAAACTTACCAGTTGCTTTCATTCTATTCTATCACTGTTAAATTAGGGAAGACAAGTTGATATAGCTAGATATTGCAATCTCAACTACATATTAATTTCAATGTTATTGAGCAGTGGGAAAAGATAATTACATTTTCTGAATGTATAGACTGTTGATTCGTTATTTTTGGAAAACTGTTTTGAAAGCTTATGATCTTTATTGGGGGGGGGATCTTAAGGAAAAAAATTAGTTCATTGCATTATTTATTTTTTATGTAGTATTTGCATCACAAAACAAACAATTTTGTCTTGTATAAAATTGAATTAAAAAAGAGAAATTAACTTTTTAATGTGATTTCCTGTTAGTAGTACAGCTTAATTTGAATTTCTTTGGTTGTTTATGATAATATTTGCAATCCTTTGAAAGCTGTATTCATAATATAACATCATTGTAGATTTTTCATATTTTTCAGATTCCTAGTGACAGGATCAGCAGGATTTAATGGAATACCTCCGCTCCAGTTGTATGATCTTGAAACGTATGTTGCAGTTCACATATTACATAGACTGTCTGTAAATATTCCAGCATCCATGTACTCGTATAAGAGTTTTTGTGTTTTATTCTCTGTCAATAAGAATATTATGCATATTAAGTTAATTTCAATATTTGTTTTTTTTCTAAAATCCTATTTCAGTACTTAGCACTTACTTAACAATGTGTTCCTCTGCTTTGGCTTCCAGTATTGTTAAATGGACATTAACATTGTTTTTCATCTGTCTTTTGTTGCATTTGGCAGAGTGTTGCACATTATGAATGAATCTGTTATTCTATTGAGAATGTTTTTACAGTGAGGAACATGAGTGGCACAGTTAAAACACTTTCAAGTGTTTTCTTATGTGTTGAGTAAACTTCATTATATAGGGTTAATTTTACTTTATAAACATGATATAACAGATCCATTGGACTATCTACACTATTGTTTGTCTTGTTTAATCTGATGGCCATAATTTTGTTTTGTACCATTGTTAAACACAGAAGTTTCTATTGAAACAAGTGTCTGGGGAGGAACTGTCTAAGCAAAGCAAATGCCATGGATATAACCAGGTGACTATTGGTATGTTTTGAGAAAAGGTAACATAAGAGGCAGTTTCATTCACTATACCTGCTTGCTTAGACATCTAACTTCATGTAACTGTACCAACAATGTATCTTAACAGTACACTGAAATATCATAATTGGTCTTAATACATGGACAATTATTGGGACTGTAAGTAAATTACCTGTTTAATGTCACTAGTCAGTTTCATCCAGTGTTACAGAACACTTCCATCTTTTGTGTGTAATGTATTTTGTATACTATTCCTTTTACTACTGTCTCTGGGAAGTAGTTTGTTTATTCCTGATGTATGCTTTTTTGCAACAGAAAGACTTTTTAAGCTATTTTGAAGACAGTTACTTGAGATATGTGCAACTAATTTGTATTCATCTACTGAGCTTGAGGATTACTAGACTGTGAATTCTAACACTGATAATGACAGACCTCTGTGGTGCAGTTTAGTTGAATTGTGCATTTTATTATAGTTTATTGATATTTTCTGTTCACTGTGGTATAGTCATCTTGTGCTCTGCATATGTTACTCACAGTATGGATATTATTTATTAGAAAGAGCTATCACACAATCCTCCATCCATAAATTATCTATAGCAGTATCAAGCAGTCAGGAATTTGCTTTGAATATAACTAAATATGATACCACAGCTCACATCTCCAATTGCATAGAGGCATTCTTGTAAGGTATGCTGAATCCTGTCGGTGTGTTCACTTAATGACACTATTATTGTTGTTAGTATCACTAACCCTCTCAAAATATGTTGACCTAGTGGCATATAAAATGCTATAACCCTCTAAATATGTCACTATAGTGACTAACATACTCAAATAAGTCAACAGTATTTGAATTCAGAAAAGATAAATAACAGTTATTAAGAATGAAAATTTAAGGAACTTGTGCTATCAACATTTTGATTCTAATGTAGCATTATTAAACTACAGGGTTTTAATATTTTTTTTCTTTTTAGGCTTATGAATGTTAGCCTCTTTATGTATCCTCAAATCAACAGTTGTTGAATTTTGTGATCAGTTAAAACCAAACCAGATTATCTGTACTTATTCATATCTTTTGTAAAAACGTTTTGAATGTTGGTATTGTGGATAATTTTGTGATCACTTCCTCAAGAGTATTAAATTGTTGGAGAGGTTTCAAAGAAGAGCCACTATGATGATACCTGGGATGTTAGGATGGACCTATGAGAAGAGACTAAAAATCTTTAAGTTTGTTTTTGCTATAGAGGAGAAGGGTTAGAGGGGATTTGATTGAGGTGCTTAAAATTATTAAGGGTATTCATAATACATATTCATCATACTTTTGTTTTTAGCAGTAAAACCAATAGGACAAAGAGTCACAAATTCATATTTTGGCAGCATAATAGTTGTTTGTAATTTAGACAGTATTACAGGCTGGTTGGCTTTTGGAATAAGCTACCTCCAAGAATGGCGAGGCAGAAAATTTAACTGAATCGAAGAAAAGATTGGATGAATACATATGTAATTAGGGATTGTTATAGTTGGGTGCTGGAAGGCACATCTGTGATAGGTTAATGAGCTTATTTTTGTCCCTTTTTAAGGTTTTCTTAATTTTGACATGCACAATTTAAATAACTTTTAAAACAAATATTGTAACATTCATGGGATATCAAGTTTTAGACAAATTCAAGATGTCAAAGAAATGTATGGTTTGATATCTGTTACTGAAACATATGCATCTGAACTAAAACCCTTAACACTAAAATATTTATCAAGCACTAAATTACTAGTACATTAATTACACTTGTAAGTGCTGATAATGTTGAATTCTTTTCTTTCTTTCTTTTAAGTGGAAGTAGAATATCTTGTCTTGGAGAAAATTTCAGGAAAGGTGCAGGCATTCTCCATCTTTATACAGAAAGTGAACATGATATTCTTAGCTGTGGATATGATGCAACTATCAGGATGTGGGACCTTCGATGTGGAAACAAGAGGTGATGCGATTGTTTTGTTACTTGCTTGTGTAATACACTGTTTAATGTAAATTCCTCTAAATAATTTCATGTACTTTTAAACTTATATGTGAAACAGATGATTTAGACTTGCTGGCAACATTTCATTAAAATCTCAAATAAATTAATAATGTTGTATATTTATTTTGCATTATGTATATTCTGTGACAGTGAAGAAGTTTAAATTTTGGTTTTATGCTGAGTTTATTCAAGTGAAAAAATATTTACCATGTCTAAAATATATTCCCACGTATTAGCATTATTTCATTCTTTACAAGTTTTCATGTTTCTTTGACTCTGAGGAATATGGTATCCTTTGAAATAAGTACTTATGTCACTCAGACTAGAAGATACATTTAGTACATCTTATATGTTGGATGTAATATTTCATTTCAGGCTGACATATTAATGTTGTAAATAAACTTGTGAATGTGTTGTTTTTAGGAAATAAATTATGTACTGTAATGGTTAATTATAAAACATTAAACATAAATTTTCTGAGTTACTCTAAACAGCTAAGTTTACTCCCACAATTCTCTCAAAATTTTAACTTCAATAAAAAGGGCAAGAGTTTCAAAAAATATTGACAGCATAACAACACAAAATACCAAAGTCTATTGAAAAATTGTCAAAGTTTGCACAAGAGTATAAGCTGCTCATACAATCCAAGAATCAACAACTTAGAGGGTAATTTTATAAATAAAGAAATAAAAAAAACTTTTCTTTCTATTTAAGTCTATGATTTCTAGTTGTATACTTAGAATTTTCAGATTAATTGTTTGTATTTGTGTTTAGCTGAGTCTAAGGTTCAAACCAAACTCGAATTGTTAAATGCTTATGTGGTTTCATGGGATTATTTTAATATCACATAATAAAAAAAATTTACTTTTCAAAGTGTTTAATGTGAAAGATTTGTTATGTGTAATTCATATTTTGTAGTATTTTGGAGTGGGAGGATCCCTATGACTCTGCTGTATACTGCATATCATCTGACCATAACATGACAGTTCTTAGTGGAACATGTCGACATGGGGTTGTAAGACTGTGGGATAAACGTTGGAATAAGCAGGTTCAGGTATGTTTTTAGCCTACAAATAAGCATGTAGATGATTAAAATTCCACATGGAATATTTAAAATGGATTCTTCCACTAGACCAATGTTGTATTGAATAATTAATGTTTATTGTAAATCTGAATTAACTCTGTGTATTTTCATGAAATATGGGAAGTGAAAAGTCTTATCCACAACTATTTAATAAACTATTTTAAGATTTATCTTTTGAATTTACTGAGTCATTCAGACCACTCTCAATACAAAGTAACTTTCACATTTAAGAAAAATAAATACTTTTTTTCATCTTGCAGCTTTTATATTTTTATTATATTTATATATTTTTATCTGTATAACATTTAGAACCTCAAAAGTAAATATCAAGTTTATTTTTGAAAAATTTATTATCTGCTGTTTTGTCTACCATAGCATCTTGGGAAAATTATCTTTTGTAATCAATGTACACTTGTACACTGATATGAAAAATATGAAATTAAATGAACAGTAATTGTGTTTTTTTATTCTTCTGATGCATGATATAATTTTTCATGTATCGGGTCATCCCTTAAGTAATGTCCAATTTTAGGTTCAGAAAAAAAGAGGATTTCAAATACTTTTAATGTTATTTAATGGTAATGTATGTTCTGTTATTATTAATTATTTTCTGCCAACAATTCACAAGCTTCTGAATACCACTTCTTCTATAAAATTCTTGGGGTTTAGAGGAAAAGAATGTAGAGAGGTTAGTTCTTTGCTGATGGCACCAATATTTTCAGGGAAGAAGTGAATATGGAACTGGCAGGACAGTGTTTGTTTTTCTTAATGATTGGTGCCAAGCTGTTGTTTTCCCTTTCTGTAAGCCTGGGAAGGATCCAAAGATTCCTTTAACTGTCATCCAGTTGCTTTGATTAGCTGTCTCTATAAGGCCTTATAGAGGATGATTAAAGCTTGTCTTGTTTGATTCATCAAATCAAACACTCTTCTATCATTTACCTAGTGTGGGTTCTATTGAAAGCACTTCACTGTGGATCACCTGATTTCACTTAAAATGTCAATCAGGAAAACTTTCCTCAACTCTTCCGTAACGGTTCAGGGATCAAAGGTAATATCATTGCATTTGCTGACTTGCATTCAAAAATTTATTGAACTACTATGTTATGAATTTATGTCAGTAAATTTGGAACCAAATAGTAGATTACAATTCAAACTTTAATATTATATAGAAGTTAATTTCTTGACTTAAAAGTAAATATTAAAAGAACTCATCTAAATATAGATTTTAGTGAGTCACATGGTATGTTGAATGCAGCACTGTTTAAAATTAGATGTTTGTGATGCTAACATGCTAAGTCTAATTCTGTACAAATTAGGACCTCGATTTACTAACATTGACAAGCTAAAATATAAAATAAGTACCTTGTATTTTTTTATTTTGTTGAGATAAGACTTGTGTACTGAATCAAATACAGTGGCCCTGTTCACCTCTTTTTTTGGAAATGGCCCTTTACATACATTTACTTACATGTAAATAAGCATTCAATGCTTAGAATGTACATAGTGTTTTTCTCAGCCATTTTGATCTGTGAAAAGACCACTACATTCTTTCGAAACCAAATTTCATAAAAGTAGGTTGTGGCTTTAGTCTGCTCGAAGTTTCATGTTTTTAAATCAATCTATATATGTTTTAGTTACTAAGCTTAATAACTTATAGTGAAATTCTGTGGTATCAGTGTACTTATTTATGATAATGTGGTTATTCAACTATACATACAAACAAACCTTAAAAAAAAAAGATCGACCACATGCAAAATTTTAAAGGCTTGGCAACCTGTATTCAGAAGCAACTTCAGGATATAGGTCATAGCAACAAGATATAATTGTTTGCTTTACTTCTTCATTTACTGTTCTGTGTTTTAATAAAAATAAGTTTTTAATAATTTATTTTTAAATAGTAATCTATATACATACATAATGTATAATAATTAAAAGGAAATGTGACTGTATATTACAAAATACTAGTTCACTAAAACAGCCAACACAGGAGGTGTTACATTTTCAATTATTATTTGCATAATCTCTTTGGGAAGAATAGTTTTTGTTTTGTTTTTTAAATCGTAACATGAAATCACTTTACACTTAGGCTAGTAATGAATATTATTTTCAGACAAATCTTTAGTAAAATTATTTCATTAACATATGATTTTACACACACAAAATTTTTTTAACACTCCTACGAAAAGTGGGGCCTAGTAGGCCCCAGAGCAACTTGAAAGGTTATTAATATTAGGCTAATAATTTTGTATTTAAATGAAATTGCCATTTAAATCCATTAATAAATGGATTAACGAGATTCCCACTGTCCCTATCTACTATCTAGCAAAACCACAGCCAGGGGAACGGGCTTGGAGAAATCAGGACTAGAAACGTCTTTTCGTAGGAGAGTTAAACTTTATTAATAATCTATCAGATTTTGCAAAGATACAGATGGTGTATTAAAAGTTTTTTTTTACTTTGGAAATATTTAACATGTGTAAATGTGTAGAAGAACTTTTGCATATTATACTGAGCTTATAGCAATAAGGTTCAACGAATGCCTTTATCATCTGCTGATTAATGAAATTTTCATTAAGATTTGTAAGCACCAAAATATGCCAAACCATTCTCTTCTAGCCATGGTTTACAGCATAGAAATTAAATAATGACTTATGTAGAGGAGACTCTGCTCTTTATTGATATTAAACTAATAGACATGCAAAATCGACTAGTAAATGGTCTTAAAAGTCAAAGAGAGAGAGAGAGAGCTTCTTTGGTGAGTTGCACAGATTTATTTATGTCAGTAGATTAAGAATGTGGGAGGTTCAAATTATAAATTTATGCCTGTATTTATCAAAACAGTGTATTTCTGATTGGTTGGACAGTGCAACAGACAACTTCCAGTTTTTAAAATTTCAAAGTAGAAAAATTGGACCTTAGACATGTTATGTGATAGAAAAATGAAGTTTTATAATTTTCTAAATATTCTTTTGGAAATTATGAGTGGCTGAATAAATATGTTAAGATAAGTACTCTTCCCAGTAGTTTAGCAGCTAATCAAGAGACTGGCACGTTTTGTCTTTGTAAGTCATATAGTTTCAAAAGGATCTCTGAATTGTATTTATTGGTTAGAACAAATGCTGTAAATACTAATGGTATAACCCAACCTCGGTAAGTAAAAATTCAATAACTAATATTGAGTTCTGATCAAAGCATTTGGGAAATTGTTGTAGTACTCTTATGTTGAACTAGTAAGTCTTAATTACATGTGATGAGGCAGGAATTTTTTTTTTTATTTCATTATTTATAATCTTTTATGGTCCAGCTTCCATACTGTTCTATCATGAATTGTATTTCACTACTTCCATAACCACTGTGATTGAAAGGAATGTTTTACTAAAATAAAATATGAAGACCAACATGTTATGATTCACTACTTGTCACAGAGTTACATTGGCTTTAATGTGTAGGGTTGCTGTTGAGTGAAAAACAGCTAAAAACACCATACTTATAAGGAACTGTTCTGCTTTGTTCAAAGTTCCAATTATATACTATAAATATATTTTGGTGGAGATCATGCTTTACAAATTCTTCAGTTTGATAAAACATTTATAGTTAGGTTAATGAACTAAAACTGTTTTTTATATTCAGTTTATTTTTTCTAATGAATTTTTAGCCAGCTCTATGATTTTTAAAGGTAGTTTTATATAAAACTATTTATCACTGTTTTCTGTGTTGTGTACTGTAATTAATGCACAGTGTATCTGCTGGAGGGAACTTTAGCAACTTGAATCACTTTTGTTTGTATAGTCAAGTGATTAGCATATGTACATATCAGCTAGGCATGTAACATACATAGATCTTGCACAAGTTTTATAAAAGCTAAGTTACATAAAGACATTAAATAAGGATTATAAGAGTGTAATGAATTATATATTGCTCAAGAAAAGTACAGTAAAGTAGACTATACTACTATCAAAAACACTGTTGATTGTACACGGAGATATATAAAATTTTAACTGTTTATAAAAACAACTTCACAATTTATAATGCTGGGTGATTAAGTTCCTGTGTTTTGATAATTTAAGGCCAGTTATGTTTGAAGCTGCAGTTTACAGTTGATTTATACATGTTGTAAAGTAGTCCAAATCATTCTTAATGTGTCATCAAAGAATACATATAGTGATGTAGACAGTACCTTTTTGAATTTTTTTAAACAAAAGTTTTTTTTTTCAGATGTTTTATGTGGGGCGTGGAACCTATAGTCCTGTGTATTGCGTCACTTTTGATGCATGCAACATGTATGTTGCCTTGGATAACTGCCTTACATTGTTGTCGTTTGATACATGACAGAAAAGTTCAGTTTACATTTCACGTTTCTCTATTGTGAAAAGAAGAAAATTTAGGGACTAGTTAGTTTTTATGGAATATGTTTTATCAATATTTGAATAGACAAAATATGTGAAATTTTCCTGAAAACCTGGTTATTATATTTCTAAAAAAACTTTGGGCTCATAGAAACCTCTAAGAAATAATAAAATTGAAATGTTTACGTGAAATAAAAGTTATTTTTAATGACTCTTAATAGCCTCATTGTTATTTGAGATGAAAAGCACCATTATGAAACAGTTTTGTTGTTCTTAAGATCTAAAGATTTTATACGTTCCTTATTACCAGTGTATGAAATGGAACGGACCCAATTTAAAATTTGATTACTAGTCAGATATTTCTTCTATAAAACAAATTGTATGTGCATATAGTTCATTTATTGCGAAAAGCATGTCAAATTTAGTTGAATTCAATAAGTATATATCCATATAGCCTGACTTCTCTAAATTTTCCAGTGAAAAATATTTTCTTTTTCCAGTAATATGAGTTTATGTTGCATCATATTCAAACCTGTTCATGTTACTTTGGAAAATTTTAGTGTCTGTTGATATTAATTTGATTAACATCATGTAAGCTCTTCTTTATTTGACAGATGTAATTTCACTGAATATTGTATAATTTACTGTAATAAATTTATTGCACATTGTAATACTTTGTTGTTTAAAGTGCAGTTTAACTGGCTTTTTGATAATTGTATTTTAACATGGTTTTCTGAGTAGTATTTGAGTACAAATTAGTTCATGATGACGAGAAACCAACTTGAAATAAAAATGCATCATTCATTACAGTAAACGTCAAATTTATTCAAAAACCACGTACAAAACTAAAGTCCATACTATGTAAAAACTACACTGACAAATACATCACCAACATTATTTATAAAATACAATGTGATAACTGCCACAACTTCTATATTAGAGAAACAAATAGAAAAAATGGAAACCAGATTCAAAGCACACAAAAAAGCACCTTCACATGTTTTTGAACACTGCAAATCAAATAAACACAACACAACACAACATAACTATAGAAAACACTCAGATACTAAATAGGTAAACAAATGCAAAATCAAAGAAGCCCTACTTGTACAACAACTCAAACCAAAATTAAACCAATATAAAAGAACACCTTTATACCTATACCAATTAATAACCTAACATGTGCTACAATGCCCTTTACAGTCCTATACCCAGTTTACACTCATCCTTAAGGCACGTACCTGGCAATGGTCAGTTGGAAACTCTTGTTAACCTGAAGGTGGCCTAAGGTCAAAATGTTGTTCTCTACTCTATTTTAATAAAAGCTTTAATACCCATACCAGCCATCTTGAGTACAAATTAGTGTTTTACTTTGTTTCATTACAGTTAGTGTAAAATTTAAAAGCTGTGTTGTTTAGTACAACTAAAATTATTGCTACATAACTCATCTGTGGTGAATTTACAGGCTCACCATGTTTACAAATTGTTTGATATCCATAATGGGCACAGCACAGATAATCCCTTATGTAACTTTGATACTATGTTATTGTGACATACTTAATGATTTTTGTTTTTTAACTTCAATCTGTAAAATTGTTTTAATTGCATCTTTGCTGTAAAAATATTTAAATATGCCCATCATTAAGTACACAAAGGCTGGAATTTTCTTTCACCTCAAGCTATTGCAATCCTGGCCTTGCGTGGTGGTGGGTGTTGCTGGGTCAAGTATGCTTCATGTTATATTTGCACTGTTATGATGTGTTGTTTTTGTAAGACCACGAGTAGCTTGTCTGGTGGTATGTGCATCTATATGTATTTATACTAGACATTCCTAGTTTCACTTATCATGGACCTCATGAGTAAAGAAGAGGGAAATTTGTCTATCCCTAGTGATCTGTTTATACAATTGGGGTCTATTTGCTTTTCAAAACAGGGAATTACAAATACCCATTGCATTGACTCTGGTACATTATTTTTCCAAAGTCTCCAGTGCATATCTTCCCCTTCTCTTCTAGTGGAGTGCAGGACTCCTCACCACTTCCAGTTCTTAGTCACTGGAGTGGTAAGCAACGAAAGCTTACAACTCGCAGTCAGCGATGAACATAGAAAGATCGATACCATGACAGTATATGAATGGAATGCCAAATTGCCTGCTATTATAGAGGAATATGTACCTAGAGACATCTACAGTGTTGATAAAACTGGGGTCAGCTATATTGGTTTGCCAGACAAAATATTGCATGTGAAAGGTAAATAGTATGCGGGAGGGGGAACAAACAACAAACTATGTATTTCATTATGATGCAAAAGTGTTAGTGAAGTTGAACGCACTATTGTGATCAGTAAGAACACAAAACCCAGTTGCTTCAGAAACTTAAACATAAAGAGTGACTTACCCGTGGCTTAGTTTGCTTACAAGAAGGCATTGAATAACCAACACCATTTTCCAAGACTGGGTTACAAGCTTTAATCCCTAACTGATGCATAACCTATTGAAATGATCTTGATATGAAATATGACCCTTGATCAAACTGAATTGATTCTGATAAACCCCTGAAGGTGAATTATTTTATTAGAACCTTAATACTAGCGGTGGCTTTAACATTCCTCAAGAGTATTGTTTCAGGAAATGGACTAAATGCACACGTTATTGTCAGTGAGTACTGATTTCTTAACATGGTTTTTCGGAAGTGGACCTACTGTAACCCTGCTGAATAATTAATCAAACACTAACCATCACAGTGTCATTATTTATTATTAACACTACTACATAGCAGGAGTGAGAGATAATAAATTGCTATCAATGATAGAAATTAATTGTACTATTTCTTTTAAGTGGGTCTAATATTGTTAAAAATTTTCATTGAAAGTAAAAGATCAAATCAAATTAACTAGAAATGATTCAAATGAAAAATTACTAAATTTCATATATACACGTAATTGTGTAATTAATTTCTTATATATTGTTTTCATGATTTCTGTACAAATTAATGAACTTGCCGATTTTACTTAAAGCTACAAGAACATCAATCTAACGAATATTTTCCGAAAAATATCTATAAAGGTCTATATTACTTTCTAATAGTAATCTGCACCAAAATATTTGTCGAAATAAAATGAAATTAATTACATTACCAACATTTTTTTTTTTTTTTCGTTTGAGAAAATTTAGCACTTTTACAAACTGTATTAAATCTACCTTGATTTTGGTATACAGTGAAACCTGTCGAAGGCGGAATCGCAAAGGACGGAGTAAACTTTCCGGCTTAAGCAGGTTTTCTGGCATAGACATTCTGAACATGCATTTCCTTAATTATATATATTTTTTGAGCGGAACGTTATACTTGCTTGACTCAAGGGAAGCAAGACGTTTGTGAATAAAGTTATTGTACTGTTTATGCTATATTTATTAGAATAAGAACAAAAAGAAACATTTAAAATATACATAAGTACACAAAATCTGAAGAAGGTGTCCAATTTTCAATTGTTTCGTTTTCTTTAATGGGCTTTCTCATGCGGTTAAAAGAGAACGTAACTTCTACGGCCTTTTCATGAAGTTCATTCTTCCTCTTCATTTTTGCATACAATTTGATAGTGTTAATATAACTTAACACTTGCGATGAAGTAGTAATTTCTATTTCCTCACTATCTTTTACATTTTGTTCATCTTCTGAATCTCTCACACTGTTACCATCTTGCGATTCTATTATAGATTTTAAATCAACTTCATCAGTTTCTGTTCAAACATTCTTGTCAACGTTCACAAAACCTTTCATATTCACAGAATCACCTGCATCAATCTTCTCAATCAGAGTTTGGATTTCACTAGAATCGTCACAACAAACAATTTCTCCACAATCTCCGCCATTATCAAGAGTAAATTCACAGTTTCGAAAACACTTTATTAAACATTTGATTTAATTGCTTAAAAATGTAATTGCATCTAACACGTCAATTTTCATGGTAATTTCAGATGCTCTCTTACAGTCGTCCATGTTTACAATAACATTCTGAAGCATCAATTTTCTGTATTTCAATTTTATACACTGTATAATTCCATTATCTAGTGGCTGTAGAACTGATGTTGTACATGGAGGTAGAAAGACTAAACGAATATTTGAAAGTTGAACTTTTGGGTGACAAGTTGCATTATCTAGGAAAAGTAGAATATTCCTATTTTTTGTTCCATTCTTTTGTTTAATTTGTTCAAAAATTCCTTGAATATAGGACTTATCATCCATGCTTTATTATTCGCTTTCCATTCCACAGGAAGTTAATTCTTCCTTAAATTTTTGAAATAGCGCAGATTTTCACTTTTACCTGTTGCCCATGGTTTCTTTAGTTTTCCATCAGCAAATGCGACCAAAAATACAATCAGTCGTTCTTTCGAATAGCAACCTCCGGAATAATGACGACAGAAAAAAAGAACAATATATTTAACCAATACTTATTGTAACAAAATGTCCGAGAATTTATTAATATTTAAACAAATTATTAATTAAACAATAATTTATTTATATTTAAAGAAATTATTCATATTATTAGTTAAATAAATTAAGAAATTAATATTTAATTAAAAACATTTTTTTCGCCTTACTCAGGTTCTAATCTTACTTGTTGATAGATGATGTAGGTAAAAGATAGTTTTCCGTCCGCGTTACGCAGATTCCGCCGCATAGAGGGCGTTTTATAAGAGAAATCTTAAGATAATTCTGCAAAATTTTGACACTTCCGGCTTAGACAGGTTTTACTGCCCATGAATTGAGCAAATAGCGGCCATAATGAATTTCATCATAAAATATGAATATTTTAATTTGTTTTCCACTTTCCCACCTAATATAAATGGATGATTATTTAAGCATCCGAAAATATGCGGAAGGGAAAGATGATAAAATAATATTAGATCAAAACTAATGTTGGGAACTTGTTTTTCACAATATAATAAATCTGAGTTTGATTGTTTGTTCCAGTGAAACGCAAAGCTAGTAATAGTAGAACATGTATCGAATCCCAGTATCTATCGTTGCAAGTCAGCAGACATACCACTTTGCAACTAAGGAGAGGGCGTAAATCTCAGTATAAACCAGATTGGCATTTTTTATCCATAACTAGGTGAATTCATAGTTTTCCCATATTATTGTATCACCAGGCTATCAACATCAATGCCTCTTTCAGGACATTGTTACTGCTGCTCAAGATATCAAAAACGGTAAATTAAAACATACAGTAGAAAAGACCATAAGAAAAAATGTGATAAAAGTGTTCAAAATAGATAAAACACATGTCTATACTAAAATATTTATCACTCTTTGCAACGTTTTGGGAATATGCGAGTGTAAGAAATACAACCCAACTCTTTAAAGTTATTGAGATGTTATTATCAATATTTTTAAAATTTAGGTCCTTGTTGTTTCTTTACATTTTTTCGATAACATCCTTAAAGGCAATCCCTTCTTCTCTTTCATACTTCATCACTGTCCTTTTAAACTGTTCATCCAAAATCAATTTCCTACTCTGAGGCTCAACAAAAAAAAAATCCCTTCTAAAAGAGCTGTGGATTACACGTAGCTACTTGAAACAGTCACTATATTTATCTTAAGGTATTTAGAAACTGCTTCTTGAAACCCAGCTATATGTAAAGAGGAGGTAACAAGGCTTTTTCTGTGTCAACCAAAATTGCATAGTTACATATAAAGCGTGATAGCAGGGCAAGCCGCCTCTCTGCTCTTTTTTTTACCTATCTGTTGAACAACTACTACGCCCTGCTGCCTTTCTAATTCATTAATTGTAATCTATTAGGTAGGAGTTCATTATATATAGAGTAAACGACTGATATAGATATAGAAAACTTTTATATAACACAAGAATGTTGTAACAACGTTTTGAGACTATGTTAAAAGTGAAACCGTCGGAAGCATCTGGTTACCTGGCCGCTTTGACGATATAGTATTGTTTCTTAGTTTCATAAAAAAATTGTACGTATTGGTAAGGCATCATGCCATCTATTAAACGGACGTTAAAGCAGCTTGAAAATTAGAGGGCTAAGATTGCTAAACCAAACCAATGCATCTAATCCTTTCTCACAAGAAAAACCATGAGAATTTATAATTATTGTATAACATTTTTTATTGTCGTTTTTCTTTGACAGAATTATACACGAACTATTTTTTAATTTAAGTTTTATAGCTATAATTATTTTCGTGTGTAGCAAAATAAATAAATTTTTGAGAGACCCTTTTTAGCTAGATTTCCATCAACAATATGGACAAAATGCATTTGCTATGTAATCTCTATATTAATATATCTAATTATCATACATTCAGTAAAACATATTTGGTCATTCAGATAAAACCTAAGCGACCCTAAAATTTTGTTTGTTTGTTGTTCCCCTGGAGTACATGAAAGATATAGTTTAGCATAGAAAATCTTTTGGCAATAAACCATCCATGTGTAACTGATTTCAGCACTTCATTTATAAGTAATCGTCATATTTTCTCTTTACATATTTTCAACCAAGTGCGAATGAACGCTAATTTCTTTGAACAATTAGAGACAAATTAATATTTTCACTGAGTGATAAATTTTCTATTTCATTTCTTAATTACCTCACTTATGTTTGAAAAAAAAATTCTGCCTGTAAAAAGTAGCCTTTGTGCAGTTTTGTGTTTCTGAATGTGTTTGAAAGCTCAACATTTGTACATTTTTATTAGATTTTACATCATGTAGATATGTGCTGGTATTGAACTGGAATCCATGTTAGTGAGATGCTGTAATTTTGAAAGAGCCATATTCTTCATAAGAAAATAATCCAATATGACTGCTATTAAAGTTGAAATGTTCTTATCTATTTGCAATGACAGAAACCCAGCTGTAAGTACTTCCATCTGATTCATCTGTACAGATCATCTCTATAAAGGATTGCAATGTGATTGTAATGTTTTGTAAACTGTATCACAAACATAACACATTTGGATTGAATGGTAGTAGTGTATCAATAAAATAAAAGGGTGCAAAAGATTAAAACTTAAAAACATTGTAGACCATCAACAATTTGAACAACATAAAAAATGACACTTAGCTGAACATACAAAAACACTTCTAAGACAGAATTCCTCTAAGCTCCAGGGAATCTGATGATGATATATGTGCTAGAAAACTATTACATTTTCTAGTGAGACACAGCATTTTCACTCATCAGTCTATGAAGGCTTGATTAATTTTGCAATAACAGATTTAAGAAGTCCTGTTCTTGCACACCTGAGTCAAGGTAAGCATGCTGCTTTCAACAACTACTGCTGATGAGTTGCTGGCAGCCATATTCACCAATATTAAACAGACTTTGAAGCAGCATGTTAGTGCAAGTCAAACCTATGCAATAACTGATCAGGCCAGAAACAGTTCCAACAAGAAACACCTGATCTTCTGTGCAAAGTGTGTTGATGATGACGGTGAAATGAATGTGGACTTTCTAAAAGACATGTAAGTGGACAATAGAAAGTGAGAGACAATAGTTGCCGAGACAAAAAAAATTGAGGAACATGTGAAATTGAACACATTTATGGCCTTTGGTAGTGATGAGTATAATACGATGGTAGGACACAAAACAGGTGTTGCAATAAGACTGAAAACCCTGAAACCTGAATTGGTCAATGTACACTGCCAAAACCTTCACCAATCCTTGCTGCAAGATACAGTTTTGAAAACATCAAAGAGTTCTGAAACACTGATAAAGTCCTCAGTAGTGTGTACAGGTTCTATAAGGCTTTTGGAAACCGAACAAGATTCCTTGAAAAACTTCAGACAGAAAACAAAGACACTGAAAAAGGCATCTCACACCAAATGGTTGTTCCATTTGAAGGGTAATTCCTCTCTCAGAGACACTACTCAGCAGTGATCATTGATCTTGAAAACACAGACACTGGTGGTGACAACGATTAGCTGAACTCAAGACAATCTGCCAGTGGACATGAAAAAAAAAAATCATATTCTGTGATCCACATCACCCACTTATTTTTCAGTGCCAGGAAACTCATCATTCAGCTTGATCTTACCTTTAATAAAAAATAATTAAAACTGCTCAGTAATCAAGCCCAAAATGGATACAACAATTGGTTCTCTGGAATAACTGAAAACTATTGAAGATGTTACTCTGAGGAAAGGCAGCAAAGTGTTAAAGGAGTTCCACATCCAACCAATATATAGAACAATGAAATGCAGCTAGACAACACTGACATCATTGACAGTTATTTTTATTCCTCATGGGTAGCACTGACACCATGACAAGAAATGATGAGATTTTAATAGTTGTCCTTCACTTTAACCTTCATCCTGATGAAGCCTTTGCCCTGTTGGGCCAGCTGAAAGAAGTAACCAAAGACAACAAAAGGAAAAATATAGTATCACATTCCACTCTCCTCCAAATAATTGCATACTTCAACAAAATCTTCAGAAATTTCTGTTTCAAGTATTTGTGTGGGCAATTCCTCGCTCCTTTAAAAGGAAATATTAAAACAAGTGACTTCTGGTAGGCTTCAGAGTAGGAAACTCGTATCATATGAACAGTGTGAAAGAACAGTGAGGAAAGATGGAAAAAATGCATTGATTACCTTTAAAGATGTTATTGACAAATATTTAGAAAACAATAGGGATCCAAATTATGAAAATGTTGTCAGTAACATATTTGATAGCTTCAAACAATTGGGTTGTAATATCAGCTTGAAAGTTTATTTCTTGTGCTCTCACAATGACTATTTCCCTAAAAATCTTGGTGCCAGTGAAGAACAAGGGGAAAGGCTTCATCAAAGTACCAGGAAATGGAGAGTAGGTATCATGGAAGGTGGAACACCAGCATGATGGCCGATTACTGTTAGTGAAATGAGATGTTCAAAATGCAATACATAAAAGAAAGATCACAGCACAGTGTATGAGACAAAACAACGTAATTTAATTAAAAACCATGAAGAATGAGAATGTGTATTCATTTTACATCAATTTATACCCTTTTCTTTAGTTTGTTTGTATTTTTGTATACAAACATAATTACAAAAAAATGTTCATTGTGGTAAACAAAATAAAATGTGATCAGAGTAAATTTTTTCTCTTTATATGCAAGATGAGAAAACTGCTGTGTGCTTGTACTTCATAAATGTTACAAATATTCAGAAAAATAGAAAATATTTGTTAATCAGTTTCACTTTGTTCGTGGTATAATTCTTTAATGAAATATTTATTTCCCTTTCTTGGTTTATTGTATACACAATATACTGCTAATCTTAGGGAAATCTGGTGAAAACACTCTGTTAACCTACTTTTGTGAGAGTGATGCTGGCTTTGTAAACTGATTCTTGCAAGTCATTTAAACATGTGTATGGGAACATTTAATTTTTGATATATTAATGAGTTTTGACAATGTGTTTTATTATGTTACATATTATAATTTATCATAGATGAGTCTCTGATCTATTATGTTATGTTTTCCAGTTTCAAACAATAAGAAATTTTAATTTGAATTTAGAAGTTAATTTAATATGTATCAAATTTATATTTGCCAACAAAACTGATATACACAATTTTCTTTCTCAACACAAATATATTACATACACAATTTGCACATTGTTTATACTTCTACTCGAGAATCTTCTACAAATATAGAGAACAGGTGGGACGTTTGCAATACACATTCAACAATATACATTACACGTATTTCCATACATATATTAAATTTAAACAAACATGTATATCAAAATAAAACTATAAGAGGTGGTGGAAAAGTTGTCAATAGTCTACCAGTTTCACGAAAGGATGCTGTATGTAAAATAAAAATATTTGTTCAAAAGTGTGCTTTTTCTACATTATACCTATTTTATTAAATTAGTCTCTGTATACTAGAAGTTTACTATATTTTTACAATGTACAGCACTCTAATAACATGTTGACAAATGAAGAGTAAATAATTCCATATATTAAGCTACAAATTTTTACCAACACGATTTGTACAAAAAAAGGGCAACAAGTTGCAATGAAATATGATTAAACCATTCTGAGTATTGATGAAATTAATGATGTTTGAAAAAAAATAAACAGTTTAAGTTTTATATGTTTGTAAATACAACAAGAACTGTATAAGAATTTATTTTCAACCATTCCTCTGTAAGCAAATGTCTTCAGGTTTGAAATTACTACTGATAAAAATGTCACATATACTTTATCATAAACAGTTTCAAAAAAGAAAAAAAGTACAAAAATAAAATAAAATTCACTACACATCAACAGTCCTACAAGTCTTTCCATAACTTCTTTAACAATTATCAGTTGTATAAAAACATAGATATACTATGGTATTTTCTTTACTTTGGAATGAAAGTTGAACTCTAAGCAGGTATAAAGATCACATAAAAGAAGAAAAACAAAATCAACAAGGTTCTTCTAATTCCTTTTCTCAAACCATTAAAAGAAATGAATTTTTTCATGAATTATTTAAAAAATACTTAAAATTATTATAAACATTTTCAAAAATAAATATTTGTTTCCCAATGGGAGTTTAATGCACATGCATTTTTAGTAGATTTGTTTAGTTTTCTCTCACTCGTGCATCTAAGGAAGTATTCAAAAATGTGGAATGATGTTATATTCTTTATCATGTAAAATGTATACAGATATGCATAAATGGTCTTTTTTAATGAGGATTTACATAACCCACTAACACAGTTGTTATTATTATTATTTATACTGCATGATACTATAGGTATGTCATTTACTTATTTTTGAATTTAAAACATTTTCTATTGCAAAAATTTATGGAAACACAACAAAGAGGAAATTAACTCTTTTTATTATAAAACAAATTGTATATTATCAAACTTATACATGTAAATATAAAAGTTATTGATATTCTTCTTCACTGGAATCGCTTTCTTGTTGTTATATAAGTTGTTTATGTATGAATGATGACAAGAAAAAAATGCTAACACTGAACAACTTTCTGTCATACTTTGATAGATTGTTTAGACATAGTATTCATGATAAAACTTTGTAGAATGGACAGCAACTGCAAGTTGTGGAGACACAAGTGTAGAGAACAACATTTTGAAAGTCTTCCGCCTTTTGTCTTCAGATCAGAGTGTATGTAACTAACTAAACTAAACTAACGTGGCAGGGGTTCAGTTTAGAGAGAGAGAAATCAGAAGAGTTCTCTCTCCAACTGGGGTGTTCAGGAACTT
Source organism: Tachypleus tridentatus (assembly GCF_004210375.1). Lineage (NCBI taxonomy): Eukaryota > Metazoa > Arthropoda > Merostomata > Xiphosura > Limulidae > Tachypleus > Tachypleus tridentatus. Next base: position 47,181,511 of record NC_134831.1, on the reverse strand, counting down.
TGTAGTTCCTCTTCGTCCCCTTACATGAGATATGTTTTAAAATATCCGTGGGATTTTTACTTTATTTTTAACATTTCAAAAAATGGAGTGGTGTATTTGTGAGTGATAGGAAGGACGGGAGAACTGGACGAAAGCAGCGAAAGTGAAGTGAGCCAGACCTTGGCTCGAGGACGGAGTACACTGGCGGCTGGCGAATTGATTTTTGAAATTTACAGTGATTGATTAGATACCTTTGACTGGGTAAACGGCCCTTTTCAGAATGAGGCTGGGACCTACAGGTCCGATGCCAGAGATTATGCTGTGGGGGGAAACGGGAGTACCCCGAGAAAACCCACTTTCACGGCCTGGGCGCCGAATAATCTACCCAGACCGTGCCCGGAAGTAGCTGGGAAAAAAACAACAAAACAACAACAAACAAACAAACAAAAAAAAAACTGATGAACTATGTTGGTGGTATACGTGGAAACTGTTAGCTGCAGTCTTGTAGATCGGGTGGTAACTTCATTATGAACTTGTTTCCACACTTGAAGCCCATTGGTGCAACTGAGAAACGTGGTCTTGGTGGTGGAACTACTGGCTGTTCTTCGGTGAGTTGTTCTTCGCTGGTCTGTGATGCTTTGTTTCTTCTCGAGATTTTGGTTTGAGTTTTCTGCGTGGAGGTAGATTGTTTTTCAGTTTGTGCTGTCGCGTCGATGGTTATCTTCGTAATGGTTTGAGTCTGGCTGGTTGTTGAATTCTGTGGAACTAGGATTGAAGTCTGGCAGGAATTGTCCTTTTTCTTTCTTGAACTACTGGTACTTGGCGTGTTGCTAACAATGGGTGTTGTCGTCTTCTGAGTCGGGTTGTCTGAATCCGTCTTCATGTTTCTTCTAATACGGTCTGGACTCGGCGATATTTTGGTATTTTCCTGTTGGAAGATTTCCGTTGGTTGTTTGCGATATCTGGGTGCTTGGTTTGAACCATTCTTGAGTGGTCGTCGATGTGGGCGTTCGGCTCTAAAATGAAATATATGATAATAACAGCCATCTCGTAAAATACAGTCGGCACTGCACTTCGATGTTGTCACTATCTTCATGAAGTGTGTGGGATGATTACTGTTCTTAGAATAAATTCGATGAACTGCGTATACCTTGGCTTGTATTTGGGGTTCTATGGTTTGTCTAATTTCTTCTGGTTGAATTGATGGGTCGACGCCCCTGAGGAATACACAATAAAGATTGACTGGACTTTTAGTAGGGGAACAACTTACTTTAAATTCAGTGTTCCATGGCTGGCACAGATAGGTTTGGTCTGCAGTAGTGGCTGGTTGGATGAGGATTCCTCCCCGGCGTAAAATACGGGTCCTGGACGGTTCGATGGTTGCCCCAGGCTTAGCTCGGGCGATCAACGTGGCGACTTGGTACGGCGTGAGGTTCGGCGGTAAGCCGTCGACGATTACAGGCGGCACTAACGGCCTGACTGGCGAGGATGAACGTTTCGTTCTGAATAACATATTGGCACGTCTGACTTGCTCGGTGACTAGCTCCTCAGAGTGTATGTAAGGTGTTGTCAGTCTTTTATAGTGTCCTGATGGATTGTGGAAAGGATGTTATGATTTGGTTGGATTATCACTGTTTCTAACTGGAGGAGAAATTTCCTGAGGATTCAACCAATGGTAGCCATAGGTTACTCACCTCTAATCTGGAACCTCTGTTTAGTGAAGATATTATAGTGTTAATATAAAATGATTTTTTTATTTTTTTTATTTTTCTTGTCTTCCATAATTTGTCTGTGTCAATGATTCTAGTTTTCTCCCAGTGAAAAACTCAATTGCATAGCCAAGAAATTCAACATAGAAGTCTGGTGGAAATCCTACAACACCTTAAGGTCCATTCTGGTAAAAAATAAACAGCGACATACCAAAGAGAATCATTGACACAAACAAATTCTGGAAGACGATTTATATTAACATTATTAGACCTTCACTCAACAGAGACTGCAGATTTGAGGAGAGTAACCTGTGGCTACCATTGGTTGAATCTACAGTAAATCTCTCCTTCAAATAGAAACAGTGATAATCCAACCAATCATAATACGCTCTCCACAATCCATCAGGATACTATGAAAGACCGACAACACCTCACACACACACTGACCTGAAGACAAAAGGTGGAAGACTCAAAACGTCGTTCTCTACATTTGTGGCTCCACAACAGGCAGTTGCTGTCCATTCTACAAAGTTTCAACTTTTTCTCATGACTAATATATAGAGAACTACCTCTTAGTTGAACCATATGAAATGTCGTAAAAATCAAGTTTTTTTTTATGAACGGTAAATGCATTAATTAATTAATATTTAACTTTAAATTAATATTAAATTTAAATTATTTTTTAAAATATTTAAATTAATATTTAAAGTATCTGAAAATAAACAATAACAAAATTGTTGTTCATAATGTTAAACATTTGATAATAGAAACATTACTATTCAGTTCATACACTTCTCCCAGTTACAAATCAACTAAAATAAATTGGAATGGATAGATTTAAATCTAACTAAAAATATTTACTTAAAAACTGGTCAGGGACATAAAAATTATTCCCTTTTTTCACCAGTAAAGGTTGATACTATATAGAAATTATAGATATTACACAATAAACAATATTTAATTATGAGTTGATGCCTTAAATTGAAGCTTTCATACTGTTAGAAGAACACCCAAACATGACAGTGAACTTTTTTATTTACCGATATTGTTTTTTTTACTGTGTTTCTTTAAGATGTTAGGTTCAAAGTTGAGCAAAATATCCCCGTAAAATAACAGTAATTTATACCACACCTTTAAAAATTCAGAGGCTGTGTATCTTTCATCTACATTCACTTCTAAACATTTGTCCAGAAAGTCTCTGAAGACTGGAGACAATAATAATTTTTTCTGATGTCTGGTTTACCATTTCGTGCTATGAGATGATATGTCTGAAAACAAAAAAAAAGTATGACTTGATGAATAATTCATTATTTTATCTTAATTGCTTAAAATAATACTGATACTAAAAATTTATGTATACATAATGAAATATATATACATATATTAAACATTCTAACCAATACTGTTAATGACACTAGCATTAAATAGCTTGGACAATCCTCCTTAACTATGTCTAAATGACTCCAAAAGTATAACTATAGGGTATATGAACACCATTGATGAATTATTTAATATATCACTGTTTGTTTACAGAGGATTATCAGTATGGTGGTGATAGTATAGCAAAACACATTAAAGTTCATGAAGTTAATAAATAACAGTATAATATGTACCTTACAAAACAAATTTCTCCTTCCATGGAACAATGGAGCTTCAGGTTATATAGGGGCGTCAAACAGCAGTTGGCTACACTGGCATGTTGGAGAGAGCATCCTTATTGACTGGAGGCCCTCACTTGTATGGAAATGACTGGATCTTTCAGCAGGACAATGCTGCAATCCAGAATGCCCGTAGGACAAAGGACTTTTTTTTTTTATGGCAAATGACGTGATTCTTTTGGACCATCCAGCATGTTCAACCGAACTGAACCCCATTGAAAATGTTTGGGGGTATATAACAAGGGAAGTCTATAGAAATAGACGTCAATTCCAAACAGTGCATGATCTTCATGAAGCCATCTTCACCACTTGGAATAACATTCTAGCCAGCCTTCTATAAACGCTTATATTGACCATGCCAAAGCAAGCGTTTGCAGTTATTCGCAATGACAGCCGTGCAACACACTACTGAGACCTCTTGTTGGACATTTCCTGCCTTGTTTAGGACTTCTTTTTGGAATGGTCTTAAACTTTTGACCAGCTAGTATTTATACTAATTTCATAGTGTTCACATTTTCCCTATTAAATGCTGAAAAAGGTTTTTTTTATTTTCCCTTTTCTTATTTTTTTCATCTTTTGAAGCTCTACTCAAATAAGTGGTTGAGTCTAACAACAAAAAAAATGCATATTTTTTCTTTATGTTCATTGGCCTTAAGATTTTGGTCAGCAGTGCATGTCTGAAAATGTGCTTAATTTTACATCATCATCTACTCCAAGTAAAATGTTAACACTTTTAATATCCCTGTGTATTATGTGGTTACGGTGAAGAAACTCTAATCCCTGAAGAACCTAAATGAAATATGAATTTATTTCAATGATTAATATTTTAAGAAGTCAGTTTCAGTTTTTAAAACTTTATATCTGTGTGTGTTTGTGTATATACATATAATATTTGGAGACAACAGTACAAATACTGAGTGAAAGAAGAATATACTAAAGATGTTTATACTGACAACTAGTAAAATTATTTGGCATCACACAACTTATTAGATTTATGTATTAGTCGGTTTCCCATGCCCTGATCACGATGAAAGCATAGGCTTTACAGGTTGAGACCTACAACCTTGAGGGATTGCCCCTGTGCACTGTTAATCTTAAATTCTTTCTAAATTAAGGTATTTTCTGTGATATCATCAATACTTTTATTAGAAAAAAATCTCTTTAATGAATGGAAACCATATATATTAAGAAATAAACAAATATTTTCCCAATTTTGCCATTTTTATATGTCATTTTTATTTCAAATACATACACTAACAACAATATCAGACTATACTTTTTTTGCTAAGTAACATAACATAAAAGCCATTACTGGAAAGTTTTGTTACCAAGATGCAATAGCTTTATTATATATTAGATGTTGTTATACAAGCTAAAGTATCCAGCTTTGCTCAATTTATTAAGTTTATATATTTTATGCTACACAGCATACAGGCCCCTTGGTGAGAAATGCATGAGTCGCACATGACTATTAGTGCTGGTGGGATGATACGGGCCAAACTCATAATGAAATGGTAAAGACTTGAGTCTTCCTATGCTACATCATTATGTAAGTGTGTGTATTCTGAGCCTATTTTAGCATAAATGTATAACCTATATACTTTTCTTACTCAGCAGCACAACATAAAAACCAATGTTTTAACACTTTGTTACCAATATGCATTGACTTTCCTAAAAATTTGTAGTTGTTATATAGGGAAATAATTCTTTTCTGTGTAGTTTTGCTAGTTTGCCTCATTGAAAAGATGCACATTCACATGGATAATTAATACGTAGGTGCACACCCTCAGGGACCAATTAATATGGGTGCAAAATTGGAATTTCTGTGTTCTTTCTTCTTGGAGATATAGAGCCACATACACAGAGACAAACAGACACACACTTTTATTATTATATATATACAATGTTATTAGAATAATATTACTTGCATAACATACATGGTGGATTTTACGTTTCCACTTACTCCTGAAAGACTAAGCCATTGCCTGCAGTGGTATCTAAATTATATGTTCTTCACAACTTTAACTGGTTTTTACTTAGAGTAAAACCAATTCTAAGATTGTAAAATTTTAACCTATTTTCAGGCTGAACCATTTGTTAAGTTTTTCTGGTATTTATTTCATTGGAACAATCACACCTTTCTTAATGTTACTTTTTACAAATTAATAACTTGCACAGTAGAAGATCAAAAATATACCATGCATTTGATATCAAAGGTTTTAGTTTTAGTACAGTTAAATCTTGCCAGTGGTAATTTAATAAAAAATTTTGTAGACATGTTGAAGATGTGTTTCCTTATAATGCACTGGAGGTGAAACTTATTGCAAGTCTAGAAGTAACTATCCAGAGTTTACATTATGGTAACCTCATCAATTTTAGATGGAATTACACTATTATTGGCTGAAATATTATTTAAATTATTCTTTATCACTCTAAAGTGAAAGTTAGTGGAAGCATCCATTTTTATTACTTAAGTGATAGAGTTTTGGCAAGGAAATGAAATAATCATTCTATAGATTTAAGCAAAATACAATCACCAGATCTCTTCTGTAAAACACATCTATTGAGAACAATCAATCCAACATACTTTTCTACAAACTGATGATATTTCACCTTCATTCATATAAACTTTGGTCACAACATCAGTCATAGACCTACGTGATAAATACTCCATTACAATCTAAACAAACAAAGTTTAAATTTTTACTTACATTTTGTTCTTCAATAAAATTATACATACTAATCAGACAGAATAATTCTTACTTCCTGATTTAGGATTCTGTCAATTATCATACATCTAAAAAAATACTAATACCAAAATTCTTCCAACAATTTATTAATGAGGTAGGCAAAAAAGAAACAACACTTCTTTAGCTTTTTTTAAGAGTTAGATTTATATTATTTATAAAGATGTGTGGTTCATAGAAGAAACAAAAATATATCATATTCAGTTTTAAGGGTGTTGAACACATTTCTATATCTTTGTCACTTTTTCGATTTCTAATTTTCCTTTATCTGAGAAGATTTTGAAGTATATTCTTTTATGTAATTGGTGACTAAAGCTATGATATGGTTCCCAACAGTTACAAAAAATTAAGTGGGGTTGTATTCTATGTAAGAAGTTGATTATTTAATATTAATTGTATTACATACTGAACAATGTTTATAGCTTTTCCTAATACACTGTATTTGAGCGTATCATGTAAGCTTCTAATAGTTGAACTCAACTTTTCCTGTATTAAATGATTTCAAGAACCATACGTGAAACTTTGTTATCCTAACATACGTGGAAGATGAACAAAGCAATAGCACAAACTAAAGAATGTTACAGATAAACCTTGTGCTGGTAGGAGCAAGTATGCAAATATAGTTATTTCAAACATATACATAAAATAGAATGAATTAAAAATTGCTGTATCAGAAGCGAAAAAAAAAAGTGGCTGCAACTTACGATCCTTGCACTGAACTATTATTTACAATCACAATTAAGAAAAAAGCAGACCTGTCCAATTAGCATGTAAAACTTTTCTTAAACTCATGTCAAGTTTATGACAACATGACGTTGCTCAAAATTAACCTACTTAACTGAATAAAGACAGTATCTTTACTTATACATCATAACATGTCAAATTATAAATAAAACAGAATTAAATAATACGTAACACTAATAAAACTTACCTGGAGTTCATCACCTGCAAGATAAGTATCAAAGTAATTCATTTTTGTGAACCTGACAATGACCGAAGAAGGTCGAAATGTTGTTTGCTCCTGTACGTAAAAAAATTTCTCAACCCAAACGAGCCGTTTTTACATATATATAATTCATTATGTTTTGGTGTTTATTTTTCCACAATCCTGGGTGTTCAATAACGAAACGTTTCTTTTCCGATTTCTGTGTTAGATTTATTTGCTTAATAGCAACTTCCATTCCAGTATCTATTTTTAATGCCTTATAAACAGTTCCCGAAGCACTGAAACAATAAAAGAAAATATCATTACAGTCTGTGGTGTGTTGGTTGCCTGATACAAAGACATTACCGTTTTCTTGCAACAAAATTATTGTGCCTTTCAAAATTTAATTTGTCATTATATGTCTCTAACCTTATATTTTTTAAGGTGGTAACACTGCATGTTTAAACTATATATAGCAATTATATTCTGCTGTTATATTCAAGATGCAGCAATTATGTAATTTAATACTGTAATTCAGCTAAGCTTAGACACATGAATTGCTCTACTGTAGTGAATAAAGGCTTTTAAACGTAACAATACCAATGATACTATGGTCTATTTTGCTCTATAAACGTTGTAACCCTGTGTGGTCCAAGAAACTTTGAAAGTTCACATGGCAATGATATCTTTCTATAGTGTAATTTTATTCTTCATAATTTCCCAATTTACCCCTTTAAATCGAAATATCCAATAATTTATAAAACTTTCTGAACTATGGAACAATTTTTGTTGGGACTGAAATAGTTATTTTTCCAATTCCAATGCAAAATTTTGTAGATGTAAAACGTACTAGCTATATTTGGGTGAGCCGAATCAGACAGCCCACTTGAAACTAATTTTTTTCCCCTTGATAGATCAGTAGAGGGCAAAGTATTTCAAATACCGAACATTTGTATATATATATATATTTCTGTTTTAAATCATATTTCAATACATCAAGAATATCATTTTACAGACTGGTTAACCAGCCCATACATTTTTCCTTTGCTTCACGTATAGTGTAAAAAATGTTACGAAAAACGTCACTGCAATAAATAAAGATATGTAATAACTAAATCATTACAGCAGCAAAATAAATCAACTGGTAGATTTCAGTTTGGGGGTAATACGCATCTCATGCATACTAACATGTTTACATCCCTAGTATTTTTATTTATCCTTATACAGAAGAAGGAAGTGAAATACTGACAAAGTTGAAAATATTATGGACAAGGTATCATATTTAACCAGTATATGACATTTAATAAACCCTTGCTTCGAATTTTAACAGGATAATGATACAGAACTTTGTGCCCTCGTATAAAAGAATCTGAAGAAGAAAGAAATAATTTGTTATGCAAAATTTAGAAAATGATCAGCTTTATGTCATATATTCAATCAACTAAAAAGATGTATGAAAAAAACAACAACTAGTGAACCTACAAAGAGAATTAAAAAAAAAAATGTCAGCATATAGTTTAAAAACAAGTAACTGACTGGTCAAGTGATACAGTAAAAGTAAAATAATACCTACTAATTAATTTCAAATTAATACTATGTTCCAATAACGAAGTTTTATTTCTAATGCTTTACTACTGAGTACAAATTTAAATTATAATATCATTCTTTTACAACCTTTCACAAAATTTTACGTGTTCATACTCTGGACCTAGACTTCTGCCCAATTCAAAAAGTGCACTTATCTTATTCAATTGACCATATTTATTTTTAAGTTTAAACGAGAAAAAGCAGCTGCGGTATATATTATTTTAAACTTACCCATGACCAATTTTTTTACCTTGGTATACTTTTTATTGGGATCTTCCACAGAATCAACAGTTCTTAACTTTTCTATAATTTCTTTATTTGTCATATTTGACTTGATCAACGAATTGTTTTTGTTTCTGATATCCTTTCCATCATTTCCAAGAGGTGAACCATTATTTATTCCTTCCTTTTCACTGGTTTTTGTACACTGGTAAAGAAATGCAGTAATTAATTTTGTAACTATGAAGTAATAATTCCAACTCAATGATATATTTAGAGAGTACCTGTTAATCCAATGCTCTGACACCAGTGAAGTAAACAAAGAGTAGCTTTTGAACTATATAATCATAAGACTGTGAAAAATAAACAAAACCCTGCATAGAATGCTCTTAATTATACCACTAAAGTTATCAACCAGTGGTGGCGCCAGGATATTTTCGTTGGGGGAGCTGAGGTAAACTGTGGAGGGGCTTCCCAAAATACCATCAATATGAAGTATAGATGGTAAATTATAATAATGTAAATACCAAAGTACATTTCAGAAAGATGTGCTATTTTGAACTGCGTTTTCAATGCAGTTTTCATTGGAAGCTTATACTCTGATTAATAATTCATTATTACAAATTAGAAATAATCTGTTTATGAAAATATGCTTATATGTAAAAGAGGAAACTCACCTAAATTCCACCCAAGGTAATACATAATAATAAAGAAAACCAAGATTAGAGTGCTTGCTTGTCCAGAAATGTGAAATGTTTGGGGTTCAATGCAGTTGCACCCATCAGAAGACTGCAGGCATCAGAGGAAAATCTTCTATTCAGCTCGTTGAGCATCCTCTCTATGATGGCATAGAAGGTATGTCTCCTGGCATCTAGTGTTGGTTCATCTCTTTGGCCAGTACTAGGTGTGATTATGAATTCGTCCAGGTGTCAGATCATTGTCCACCTTGATGCACCGCCTCAGTGCATATTCCCACATTCTTATATATATTTTCAGCAGACTCTTTCAAGTCTTTCCATGCTGCTTCAGTTCCATTTCTGAGAGATCAGAGATGACAGATTGTACTAGGTCCTCTGCAGAGGCCAGCTGCAGGTTAGGTGACTGGAGGTAGTCTGATAGCTGTTTTGTCATCAGCAGTAGTTTTTCCATGGCCACTAGACTGGTTACGAACTGCTGATGTAGGAGGATGCACAGGCCCTTTGATTCACTGGCTCTGTGGACATTGTCCCCATCCACAAGACACTTTAGGGTTGTCACAATGGCAGGAAGGGTTCGTTTCCCAGCCAGACAAGCAGCATGTTGGCAGGCCCATCTTGTGTCTGACAGTCGCTTCAACTCTATGTGCTGGTTCACGGGTTCAAGCTCCTTCTGTACCTTCAGAAATTCTTCATGTACAACCGATGTAGAAAAAAAATTTGTACAGCTTCTGAATTGTCACAAAGAACTCTGTTGCAGCCTGGACCTTGTGCACACAATCAACTAGCACAAATTTGAACCTGTGTGCATAACAGTGGACATACACAGCCTGAGGCATCTCTCCTGAACCTCTCCTGTACACCACTGATGTGCCCTGACATGACTGCAGCTCAATCATAGCACTGGCCAAAGCAGGCATTATGGTCAATACCACATTTAGCCAGAGTCTCCATGATTTTCTTAAACAATAAATCTGCATCCAGACCCTCAGCAGCTGTGAAGTCCAAGAACTCCTCGTGAAGGCTCTGTTGGTGGAGGTACCTTACCACAATGGACAGCTGTTCTTGTTTGTTCACATCCTTTGTTTCATCCACCATTAGAGCAAAATGCTCAGCTTCCATGACCTCTTTACTGATATCCTTCCTGATCATTCCAGCTATGATATCAAGCAGTTCGTTTTGGATATCATGGTGCATGTACTTGGCATTACCAGGACCACTCAGCTTCTTCTTCACGATTTCATCATACCTGGAAATCATGTCAAGAAGTTCCAGGAAATTGCCCTTGTTATCTGACTGACTACCTTCCCTGTGACCTCTCTGGGCTTCCTTCTGGCAGACTGTGTAGAGCAGTGCATCTATTACGGCTCTTATGTCATGTCGGTTTTCCTCCACAGTTTTAGCATGGTTTGTATTGAAAGCATGTTGGATCCTAGCACCCTTTGTTTTCTGCAATTTAAACTCTGTCCAAACATGCATGGCAAACTTGTATCCTGCAGAGTTATCATGGGACTTCAGTGATGTGATCTCCTTCATGGGTGAAGGACCTCTCAGCTTTACTAAAGTGTGTGCGACTGAAAAGACGACATGCAAAGCAGAATGCAGCATCTTGGGTCATAGAGTACTTCAACCACGAGTGCTGATCACGCCAATTCTTTTTGAATGACCTTGACTGGCTGCTGTATTCTGTGGCCGGGTATCTTTTCAAGTCTGGACAGGTAGGACCACTATCTGGAAGCTGGCTCAGGTCCTTGGGTCCTGGTGGTAGTTTTTCACCCTAGGTGTGAGTGATACCCTCTTGCGGCTGGGGTCCTGCAATAGTCGTGTCTGCATTCTCACCATCACGATCACCACTGTCCTCACTTGCACCACATGTGTTTGTAGGACCATCTACTTGCTGCCTCTTCTTGGGTAGCAGGTAGTGTTGCATAATCAACCCTATGTGTAATATGACCAGTTTATGTTTTGGTGGGTGATGCGTGTTGACTCTTGTCTTGTGTGTTGGTGTCCTTGTTTGAAAACTAGTCGCTGATTTTGATTTCCTTTTATTAATCCAAACTGAGTGTGTGTTCCAGTGTGAGGCCGAGTACCTGAGAGAGCGAGAGATGCATAAACAAACATAACTCACTTTTATACAGAGCATGTGAACGTCAAAGTGACCACCCGAGCCAGCTGACTGCTGGTACCACTTCTCACTTCCAAGTTGTGTTAGTTTATATGAAAAGAATGGGAATTTCTCTCCTTATATTAGCATTAGGACTTACAAAAGATATTCATTTTAAACATTGAAATCTAAGGAAAAAGATATAACATACATACTATGGGGTCATTTCATTAACAAGGAACAAATAACAACTAAACATAGTTCAACACAACGAACAACTCAGTGATGACGAGAAACACACTTGTTGAGAAATTATATGCAAAAACGGCTCGTTTGGGCTGAGAAAACACTTTTACATAGAAGAGCGAACAACGTTTCGACCTTCTTCGGTCATCGTCAGGTTCACAAAGAAAGAGGTAACTGACCGGAAGCTGACCACATGTTTGAAAGGGGTTGTGTAATTGTGTGTCGAAATGTAGAGGGCGGTATTAGATGTTTGAATATATAATTTTATTTTATTAATATAGGTATAAAGGCGTTCCTTTATATTGGTTTATTTTGTGTTTAAGTTGTTGTATAAGTAAGGCTTCTTTAATTTTGCGTTTGTTTATGTTTGTTTCTTTATTTAGTATTTGAGTGTTTTCTATGGTTATGTTGTGTTTATTTGACTTGCAGTGTTCGAAAACGTGTGAAGGTGACTTTTTAGGTTCTTTGAATCTGGTTTCTATTTTTCTACTTGTTTCTCCAATATAGAAGTCGTGGCAGTTATCACATTGTATTTTATAAATAATGTTGGTGTGGTGTTTGTCAGTGTAGTTTTACATAGTATAGACCTCAGTTTTGTGCCGGGTTTTGAATAAATTTGGTATTAATTGAATGTCATATTTTGTTACTAATTTTGCCAAATGTTGGTTATTTGTTTGCTGATGTCAGGAATATATGGTATACAGCAGTATATGGTTTCGTGGTTTTTTGATTCGTGAGCTGTATTTACTTTAGTTGGTTGATTTTGCTTTCTGTCTAGATGTGTGCGTATAATGTTTTTTACGGTTTGTGGAGGAAACTTATTGATGTTGGTGAAGTATTGTTTTATTTTGTCTAATTCATCGTTAATTTTATCTGGTGAGCATAGTTTTATGGCTGTGTTTATTTGGTTTCTTAGTATGTTGAGTTTTGTTTTGTTTCATGTGCTGAGTCCCAAGGAATGTATAGTCCAGTATGGGTGATTTTTCGGTGGATTTCTGTTTGAAATTGTGTATCAGTTCTTGTAATTTTGAGGTTAAGAAATGATATTTGATTGTTTTCCTCCTGTTCACATGTGAAGTTGATGTTGGGATGTATAGAGTTAATGTGATTGAAAAAATTAAGTATGTGTTCTGTAGATTTGAATCCCGCAACCGTGTCATCTACATATCTGTACCAGTATAGTGGTGGATGTAATGCTGTGTTAATTGCTTGTGTTTCAACTTGTGTCATAAAAATATTGGCTAGAACTGGTGATACTGGGTTGCCCATGCTTAGGCCATTTGTTTGTATATAGTTTTGGTTGTTGAACATGAAGTTTGTCTTTATCGTGGTGAATTCTATGAGGGTTGCTAACTGGTTACTGGGAATTTCTATAGTTGGGTTAGGGTCTCGGATATAGAGTTCTAAGGCTATCTTGCAGGCTTCAGTGGTTGGAACTTTTGTAAAGAGGGATATAACATCGAAACTGGCCATTAAGGCTTTATGATTAAGTTGATTTAGATTAGACTTGAAATTAAAAGAGTCTTTGATAAATGAGCTGGCTGATGTTACATATTTGGAGAATGCCCATGCTATGTATTTACCAAGGTTGTAATTAAACGATTCATATGTGGACATTATTGGTCGTAATGGACAATCTGGTTTATGAGGTTTGGGGATGCCGTATATTTGCGGTGTGCGTGAGTCGGTTTTACGTAGGTAGGAATAAAGTGTTTGTGAAATTGTGTTGGCTTTTTTCATTTGTAGTAGTAATTTGTTCAGTTGCGTCTCGTGTGTCTTTGTTGGATTTGTGTGTATTGGTTTAAATTTGTTCGTGTCTGATAGGATGTTATTCATTTTTGGATGTATTCATTCGTGTTCATTATGACTAGAGCGTTACCTTTATCTGCTTTTAGAATTTTTATGTTTTGTCTTGTTTTAGGTTTTAATGCAATTAATGTCTCTTTTGTAAGGTTGTTTTCAGTTTTCTGTTTTGTGAAATTATGTTGATGGTTTTGTGAGAAAATCTTTGAAAAATCGTTTAAGATGTTGTTTTTAGGTGTTTCTGGAAAATATAAATTTGTAATTTTACCTGGGAAGTTTGGCTGTTGGATGTCAATAAAATTATCTAAGTTGTCTTCTTTCTGTTGGTTGTTTTTGGTTGTTTCCTTGTTTTTGTTCTCTGTAGAAAGTATCACAAGTCTCCTGGCTAGGTCTTCTAAACATGTTTTGATTTCTATGGTTGGAATGTACCTAGGTGCTATAGCAAAGTTGAGTCCTTTGTTAAGTAGTTGTTTCTCGTCTGTGTTTAATTGACGGTCGGATCTGTTAATTATGAGGTTAGTCAACGGTTTGTCGTTTTGGTGTCTTTTCTGTTGTTTGCATCTTAGTTTTTTTATTTTTTTGTTGTGGCAGATCTTTTTGTCTCTGTCGTTTTTGGTATTGATTTGGTTTATGTTTCGTTGTATAAGTCCGTAAATCTCTGGTTTAATGCAACATGCCAGTTGATGGTCTAGATTCATTTTTTGTTTTTGTAAGTCATGTAGTTCTTTGTATTTTGTGTTCAACATGGCTTTCAGTAGTTTTTTCTGTAAATTTTGGATAATGTTTGTGTATGTATTAAAATTTTTTGAAAGTTTTACCTTTACAAAATTAGGGGTTAGTTGTTCTTTTCTACATTGTTGAATAAAATAAATGTCATTTCTTCTATTAATAATTCGTTGGTTTAAATTCCTTAGTTTCTTAACGATCGTGTGAGCGTGTACTGTTAATAGTGGTGTACGGTATGCTAGTTCAGACATAATGGTAACAGGTAAGTACAAATACACTGAGAAAAACACATGCGGCATTGAAATCACCAAATTATATTAATAGCACATAAAAATCCAGAACATATTCGCGACATACTGTTAGAGAAAGTGTTTATCTTTAACCATATGGCACAAGTACTTAATTATAGGGTAGTGATAATGTAAAATTACAGGGCTAATTAGGGAACACAAACACAGCTTTGATAGGGCATGTTGTAAAACTGTGGACAGCTAATGGGAGTGAGCGGGGTGTGTGGCGTGCGGCTGGCATCTGGATCTCGATCGGGCTGAGCCGATCGTTAGCCGTAAGTAGAGCGTAGACCATGGTCAGCGGCTCGGTGATCATACGCTTAAGGCGTTCGAGGCGGGTATCGCGCGCTCGAACAAAGCAAACCCGCGGCCTGGATATTGAAAGGCCATAGTAGCACCAAAACAAAATGTCTAAATTGCAGTTGACCTTCACAGAAAGGCTGGTTTTTTTCATAAGTTCACTTTATTCATATAGGCTAAACTGTGACTGTGATAGTGTTCTTATTATCATAAGTGTGACAAGCACCTGTTACAATAATGTAACTACTATATTATATTAAATTAGGCATTTCTAAATAGCCCAATGACAATTTCAAAATTCATTCTAAAATTGTTTAGAAATATTATTTGGTCAGTCAACATGTAAGGTTATTATCTAATCATAAGTATAACATTAACTGGATTATAAGTCACAATTTTAAGTGTATGCCACAATCATCAGTACAATTTTGGATGGCTGATACACAGTGCAAAATGATCTCACAGAGGACACAACACCGGCTAAATACTTTATAGTTTTGACCTATATACCATACACTGATACATGCATACTATGTTTTACTTTTCAATAAAAGATAAATGAAATTAATGGGCAAATACCTGTGAAACTTTTGGTTTATCAAATAAAATCCTTGATGATCTATCGTAACTTGAAATCAACGTGGTTGTCCAAACTTCGTCAAAGCTCAAGACAGAATGGCATTACACAGGGAGTGGCAATACAGCGCATGAGTTTCAGTGCATTCAGTACGTTGCCATGGGACGCATGACACATATTTCCATCTTGATGAAGACGTTGAGTTATACAGATCTATGTCTCTTTTATATTAATTGTTAAGCAACAACGACGATTGTGTTTTTCATATTTTATGAATATATGTAACTAACAATATTGGAGAGCTGAGGGGGGCTTGGCTCATTTTTGGGAGGCTCAAGTTCCCCTTGGCGCCGCCACTGTTATCAACCACCTTGAAGTTATTCAAATCACCTTGAAACGTAATTCATTATAAAATATGCCATTTGTGCTGCAAAAGTGTGAGAGGTAAAGCAAATGTTATAAATTTGGTAACAAGATTGATATCACAAGAAAACATGGCTGGATATTTCTTATGGTGTTTCTAATTAAACGACTCCTGATGAAATAGATGTAAGTTTTTGAATTTGTAATGCTAAAATCAAAAGTTCGATCCCCCTCAGTGAATACAAAATATATACCAATGTGACTTTCCTATGTAAAAAAGCACATACTGTTTAAATAATTTTTTTTACTCTTCCATTAATATTTCCCCACATTGTTAAATGTAGAAAATATTGTAAAACACTTCCTATTATTCTCAAACACCTTTTACAAGATCAGCTTTTCCTATTTTGTGCTGCCCTCTATATGCGATAGTTTTTTATAACACATGCCATATTCAAGGTGTTTATGGCGCGGAGTCTCTAAATAAAAGAAAATGTCGAAAATGGTTTCAGAAGTTCAGACCAGGTGACTACAGCTTATGTGATGTGCCATGTTCAGGTCATCCTGTTGAGTTTAATGATGACTCGCTGCTCGCTGCACTTGATGAAGATTGTGCTGTAATAGTTGAAGATCTAGTACAAAAGCTAGTTCAACAGTTCATTGTCATTTGCAACAGCTTGAAAAAGTGTCAAAACTTGGAAAGTGGGTCCCCTATGATTTCACAGAAGCCAAACTTAGAGCAAGAGTTGACATTTGCACTTCTCTGCATTTTGTGAATGTAACTCAACTTTTTGGGACAGGTTAGTGACTGGAGATGAAAAATGGATATATTATAAAAATGCTAAGCACAGTCCAAAATGGACTTCCACCCTAGGAAAGTCTTGTTAAACGTTTCATGGGATATTGTTGGTGGGATCAATTTTGAGTTGCTGCCACTCAGTGTCATGATTGCATCAAATTTATATTGCCAACGGTTAGAGTGCTTGAATATTTAACTGAAAGAAAAGAGGCCTGCTTCGATCAATCGTAAAGTTGTTGTGGCACACCAGGATAATGCAAGGCCCCATACAGCAAGGATTATATCTGCAAAGATTGAAGAGCTAGACTGGGAAAAACTTCCACATCCTCCTTATTCTCCAGACCTTGCCCTCTCTGATTATCATTTATTTCGAAATTTGCGAAACTATTTTGATGGAAAAGAACTTGGAACACTTAAATATGTCAAAACCACCCTCTCTACATTATTTTCCTCCAGACTCCAAGAATTTTATAGAAATGGCATTCAGAAGCTTGTGAATTGTTAGCAGGAAGAATTAATAATAATGGAACACACATTATTGATTAAATAATATTAAAAGCATTTGAAATACTTTCTCTTTTTTTCTGAACCTAAAATTGGACATTACTTAAGGGACGACCTGATACTTTTGATGGAAGAAACATCATCTGCAAATGTTAAGGAAAGGTCGAGAAATGGGAGTATCCCGAGAAAACCCACTTTCACTGGTAAAGCTCCAATCCATTACCAATGCCAGGTTGATATGAAGAAGTATTATAGAAGGAGAGTGATAGGCGATGCTGTTGAATACTTAGCGCAATCGGTATTTTTTTTAGTCTGGAGATGTTTGTCAGTGGTTTATTCGTGTTGATAGGGAATCTCATTGGAGTTGAATTTTTTGTGTCACTGGTTGGTGGGCAAAATATGAGTGTTCATTTGTTAGGTCGTATGGTTGGGTGGAAAAATCAGTGGAGATGTCTGTGAATAAACTGTTAAGTGAGTTTGATGAGAAGGGGGCAGCAATTGGGTCTGGCTTGTAGGGCTGAAAAGGTTGTAGCTCATGTAGATGGATAGTGTGTTTTAGGTTTATTGTAGGTGGAAAGTGGTTGGTCTTGACTGTCTGATGGTAGGAGGGTTTGAGTTGTTTTCTTCCTTTATGGTACAGATATATGTGTTAGCTTGTCTTGCAAGGTGGTAGTTTCTGTCTGAGTCTGTTGTTTTCTTATGGTTGGTTGTTTTGAATGGTTGATCAGATATTATTTGAAAGCAAAAACAAAATTTTTTTAAGGACAAGGCTCCACAATAGGTGATCTCTGTGCTACGCCCACCATGAATATCGAAACATGGTTTTTCATGTTATAACACTTTCAGACATCCCGCTGTGACACTATATCTCAAAGTACTAACAAATACTGATTTATATGTGGGACACAAAACACTTTAGTTTTCTATCTTTTATGGCTTTTATATATAATACAAAACAATGTTATCTCAAATATTCTTTAGCAGTGGTAACATACCAATTCTACTGTTCTTTTTATCTGAAAAACTAAACACAACAGTTTATAATTTTAAAGTTCTCATTACAAATATACACTGCTGGCTAAAATCTTAAGCCCAATGAACATGAAGAAAAAATATGCATTTTGCGTTGTTAGACTCAACCACTTATTAGAGTAGAGCTTCGTAAGATGAAAATAAGAAAAGGGAAAATGAAAAACTTTTTAGCATTTAATAGGGAAAATGTGAACACCATGAAATTAGCCTAAATACTAGCTGGTCAAAAGTTTAAGACCATACCAAAAAGAAGTCCTAAACAGGGTAGGAAATGCCGAACAAGAGGTCTCAGTAGTGAGTTGCACAGTCGTCATTGCGAATAACTGCAAACACTCACTTTGGCACGGTTGAGATATACATTTGCAGAAGTCTGGCTGGAATGTTATTCCAAGTGGTGAAGATGGCTTCACGAAGATCATGCACTGTTTGGAATTGATGTTCATTTCTATAGACTTCCCTTGCCATCCACCCCCAAACAGGTTTGCAGCATTGTCCTGCTGAAAGATCCAGTCATTTCCACACAAGCTAAGGCCTTCAGTCAATAAGGATGCTCTCTCCAACATGCCATTGTAGCCAGCTGCTATTTGAAACGCCTGTATAACCTGAAGCTCCATTGTCCTATGGAATTTGAAAGCACCCCAGATCATGATGGAACCTCCTCCACTGTATTATGTAGAAAATGTCTCCGATGGAATATCCTTATAATGCCAGTAACGTTGGAAGCCATCTGGACCATCCAGGTTAAAATTTTTCTCATCAGAGAACAAAACCTTCGTCCACTTTGCTATGTCCCATGTTTAATGCTTCTCAGCAAAGTTTAACCGAGCTGTTTCGTGGTGTGGAAGGAGGTGTGGCCTTTGAAGACGTTTACGGTTTTTAAAGCTTTTCTCTCGTAGATGCCATCTTATTGTTCTTGAGCTGCATTCCGCCTGGGTAATCTCCGAGTGGTTTCGTGTTTTTTGGTACAGTCGTTCGCCGTGCCTGTTCCAGGTGTTTGTGTTGTTTTTAACCATGTGGTGTATCATATTCGGCTTTATCAGTGAATCGTGGTCGTGTGTTGTGTGATATCCGTGCAGTTTTGCAGTGTTTTCTTGTGTCTGTGTACATGTTGTGTAGTTCTGTATGGCTACCCTAGGTGGTCATTGATGCCTTAAATGTTGCCGTGGGGGTTGCCAGGTGGAATGTCTCGAACATTTTGGAAATGAGCGATATGTGGCGACAATGGCGTCGGCCACATATGCCTGGACTCTGTTGGACGAAGGAGATTTTCAATTCAGAGACCAACGTGTGCCCGTGGAGCAGGCCGGAATGAACATTAAGTGGGTGACTCTTCGGTTGGCTCCGTATGAATGGTGCCATGACGCTTTGTTAAGGACATGTTGGGGATGTCTCGTTTCATGTGTCTGACCATTGGGCACTTCTCACCACTTTCTGGGATTTTGTCCCCATTTTTCAGGGCCTCGGTGTGTGGAGGCTCAACGTCTCCCTCCTTGCTGAGGATGTGGTTGGAGCCGATTTGCTTGCCCTTGTTCGAGAGCAGTTCATTCCAAGTGTTTGTGTTGTTTTTAACCATGTGCTGTATCGTATTCAGCTTTATCAGTGAATCGTGGTCGTGTGTTGTGTAATATCCGTGCAGTTTTGCAATGTTTTCGTGTGTCTGGCATGTGGCTTTTGTGGTCCCGCTGCCTGGCCTTGCAGGGCAATCAGGATACCTTGGCTGCCTTGCTTTGTGCCAGACTGACGGTTTGCTGGGTTTTCTCGAACACTGAGACACTCCATCGGGACATCAATTTGGATTATTCCAAACTGTTCTGTGTGGAAAGCATCTCTAGTCTGATCAAGTTGCTCGATCCCAGAACTGCCACCAGAGTTCTGTTGTGCAAGGTATGGGAGATGGCTAAAACCAGACATCTCCAGTCTGGTGTTGGAGAATGGTCAATCGACATCTGACATTCTGGACATCGCTGTTTGTTTTCGGCTTTGCCCATAGACAAGGGGTTGTGGGACAACATTACTCGGTTTTTGCCCTCCCTCAATCTTTCCTTTCATGACCAGCTGGTGAAACCAGTCTCCTTGGGTGAAAGTTGGTTGGCCATTCGGTCCATGCCGCTTGGTAAGTGTCCTGGGCTGGATGGGCTGCCGGTGGAATTTTACAGCCACGTGTGGCACGTCGTCGGACCCTCCTTCGTCCAACTTTTTAACAACTGTCTGGCTGAGGGGTCTCTGCCACCAGGGTGCTGGATGGGCTAATTAAACTTATCTGTAAGGATACCAGCCAGTCTGAAGATCTTTCCTCTTGGCGACCCATTTCTCTCCTGAACGTGGATGCAAAGATTACTTCTAAGGTCCTGTGTGCCCGTTTGGGTGAGGTTATGCCTTCCTTGGTTCACAGCGCTCAGACATGTGGCGTGCAGAAGTATCCAATGAAATCTGTGCTTCTCAGAGACCTGTTCCACTACATCATGGATCGGGATATCCCTGCTGTCTTTGTATCCCTCGATCAGAACAAGGCTTTTGATCGAGTTCACCATGGCTTTCTGTAGTTCATTCTGGGGAGGTGTGGCCTTCCTCCAGTTTTTGTCCAGTACGTGCAAGTCTTGTACGCGACTGCTTCGAGTAGGCTCTTGATTAACGGGTATCTGGCGTCTTCCTTTCCCATCTTACAGGTATTTCGTCAGGGCTGCTCGTTGTCCCCTTCGTTTTACGCCTTTTTGTGACTTTAGGCTATATTTATAATATACCAAGTTCACAGTTAAGTATAAAAAATAAAGTTGCAGTCATAGTCCATGTTACTGCAGTAAATATCACAATGCCACTGTCTTGACGCCCACTGCTATTTCGTGTTGTTTTATAAAGGCATCAACTCCCAAACTTGGGGATCAAATAGCAGTTTTTGTTGGACATTTCTAGTCAGATAAGATTAATACACATACGCAAATGAAGCCATAATATATTGTCTCAACTGAATTGTGGGTTAATATAAATATAATAAAAATATTTTGATATAAGTTTAATAGCATCAGGTATTTTTATCCAAATTTTTTATCTTATATATTTATGTTAACATAGAAAATAAGTAATTCAGTGAAATAAGATCCATATCTTGCTTAGTTATTAGATTTCGTATGAAGATTTTACCGACCATCATGTGTTTACATTTTTGATAAGAATAAAAATAAGACCTTGGAACAGTGTCAACTAATGGCAGAATATATTAGGGGACTTCAGGTTCTTCTATATCGCTTAGAGAAAATTACATATTTGGCTTACCTCGTGTACATCATCAATATTTATTTGCTGATATTCATGGATTCATACAATATTACTTGAAAATGAAATCTATGCGACGACTTTATGAGGTAGCAAAGGCATTCTTTACTTTTTCTGTGAAAAGCCCTTCATTTCCGTGAATATTTGATTTTAAATCGATATCATTGTTAAGGTGGATAGCCTGTCATTCACCATGGTATTCTGCAAAAATGTTTTAATTCTCTTTAACGTCGAAAACCTCTGTATGAGGTTTGATTTTCCCAAACATTAATACACACACACATTTATATTGCACTAATATCATTAGGCGAGTTCTTTGAGATTATTTGACAAACTTAATACAAAGCTAATCATAAATTAGTTTTATTTCTTCCATGCCGTTTGCTACAGAGAACATTACGTGTACACAGTTGTAGGCGTGATTTCACAAATAACGTTTTCATTTCAGCGGAATTTATGTGTTAGTCGAACGATTAACTTCACATACTACAAACATTGAATATACGCGATTACCCAGTATATAACTTCTGTGAATTCTAATGCACTTCTACTCAAATGAATTAATTGTTTAAATATATCTGTATTGATGATATTTAGATTTTGGTATTATTTGTTGAATCTTAACCCTATGTGCTCTCTAGCTTACATCTAAATTAAAACATTGAATACATAGCTTAAGACTCTGTATGTACGTATATATTTGTATCGATTGTTTGTTTTTTTAATTTTGCGCATAGCTATATGAGGGCTATCTGTGCTAGCCGCCCCTAATTTAACAGTGTAAAACTAGAGGGAAGGCAGCTAGTCATCAACATTCACTGCCAACGTTTACTTTACCCTTTTTTCAACGAATAGTGGGATTGGCCATCACATACAACACACCTACAGCTGAAATGGCAAGCACATTTCGTTTGACGAGGATTCGAGCACCCTAAAACCCTATCCATATGTATGGAATTACCTTTTAATCTCTCGTTTTTTCCTCATTATTCTCTGAGAAAATCAAGAAAGTGTGAGTTATTGTATTCGTTCATTGAATATTTCTTTACATTTCTTCTGCCGGACGAAATGCCTGTTTGAATTTATCAGATAACATTCAACGTAAGACCGAGACAAATTAATAAAATTATCAGTAATTAATACTTTGTTATATAACAGTAATAAGCATTTTAATCATATTTGTTCAATATTTTAAAATTAAATATCAGTTTAAAATTGTATTTGTCTATCGAACATTTTGTCATCATTAAAATGTTTTGAGTTTTTTGTGTTATTAATTTGGCAGAACTGGCAATTTATATGGCAATCTTACGTTTCGTTTTGTGTTTGGATTGCAAATGGATATATATGAGAATCGTAGGCCTTCAATTGACGATATAAAATAAAACGTTTACGTATTAGTATATACTGAAGAAGTTTATCTAATTTCCTAAATCATCCATAAGCTGAATGTTTAACTGAATAAAGGTTGTTTTTTTACGATCCATATTACTGTACTGTATAATAACTAAAAAACAGACAAAATAAGACAACTCTGCAAATTTTGTACTTTTACAGATGAAAAAATCACAAACATATATTAATTGTATACAATAATTAACTAAAGATTTAATACAAAAAAATAACATTTTAGGTAATTGTACATAGAAACGATTTCTTCAAATTAATGGCAGTCACTTCAAACTGTAGTATGTCGAAATTCACTTCCAGTTAGTAAATTTAAAAAAAATCCAAGTTACGCTAATGTTCGGCTACAAAACATTTCACTGCCAAAATGTCGTCTGCACTAAAACTTGTCGATGCTTTCAAAAGTAACATATCTTACACAATGTTACAAAAAGTCGAGAATAATTCTTAAACTTACAAAAATCGACGATTAATGTCTAGGTTCATAAATTCTTTAGAGTCGATACAGCAATCTGTCTCAAATGGTCTTAAAACTCAAATCAACCTAAACTTCAAAAACTTTTTCTAACGAAAACTTGACTTTTTTTTTTATATATATATAAAACCGCAAAAACCCTCAAGAAAGAACGCCCATAATACATCGCGTGCCAAGAATCATTAGGTGTGCGTCTTTTATATAGCAATACACCAAAAGCGCCACGCAAGTAAATGTTACAAAATTACGGCATGATAATATATCATTACGGCAAATTCAGATATGATTGATAAACTGGATAATGTTAGCTATTCGAAAAATAATAATAAACAAGATAATTTTTCTGAGATAATTTTAATGATAAAACACTTGTATTATCATAAAGTTTAAGAAGTATTCTAAGACATAAAATTGTTGTAAATTATGCATAACCCATCTTCTAGAAAGAGATTCCATTGTAATAGTAACAGATATAACTCGTCTTTTAATGAGAATAACTACTTTAACCTAGATTTAGTAGGGACAAGCTTCCACAAGTCTTTCATTGCTAAATTTGGGACAGGTAGTTCAGATCCTTCACATGCAGGTTTGCTCGAAATTCAAAACAAACCCAGCAAAGGACGTCTAGTTGATATATAATTTACTTTTAATAAATCATATGATTTTTTAAATGACGTACATGCTTGCTAAAAAAAATGAAGTAAGTTTAATTTATGTTTGTATTCTTGTATGTGAATGGAGTGTGGACCATCTGTAATGTATAACTAAAAGGATGAAGTTAGACTTAAAGGATCTATAAAAATATATCACAGGCCTTTGGCTAGATCTATTTATTGAATTGACTTTCAAACTTTCCACCCCTTTTCTTTGTTAATAGTGAACAGTGTTTGATAAAACTATATAGTAAGTAAAGTCATTTTAATATTCTAACACATAAATCAACAAAGAATACATGGACGTTCTCGATATAAGAAAAAAGACTCATTAAATATTTTTCATTGTTGACTTGCAAATGAGAATGGCTGACAAAAATTATGAGTATTAGAAATTGGCCTTACATTTCAGATTTTAAAAAGTTTTAAGTAGAAATTAAATCGCGATTTTTACAAACGTCTGGAGGCTCTGGGACATTTTAATTATGGGTATGTACATAAAATAGTTACTTTGCTGTCAAGCATCCAGTGTTTTAACAAAATGTATATGGTGTGTTTTATACGTACTATTTGTAGTGCATTATTGTTACAGTCGAGTTTAATGTAATGACTCGTTGAATCAACATTAACTGTAAGTCAGCCGAATCTGTAAGTCTTTAAACATACTTCATGGGCAACTGCTAGTATCTAAGCTTAGTTCCTTGTTTGTTCTTCTGAAAAAATGGAAGAAAGATACCAATCAACAGAACTACGAGGCCTTAACCAGGGATGTCATTTCGGGTTGCCTACAGGGGTGCTATCCTTAAAGTCGTGGAACAAATACCAATTGTTGTTGAACATTTCTAGTCATGCAAGATTGACACATATACGTAAATAAAGCCATAAAGTCTCCAACTGAATTGGGGGTCTTTAAGTGCTTTCACTTTGTCAGCCATAAGTCTGCGAACTTATAATGCTAAAAATAGCGTATTGATATCCATTATGCTACTTGTTGCTTAAATTCAAATGACAACAAAAAATCTCTGCAATCCTTTTGCGAAATGACGTTCCTACCAAAAACTCTGGTTACTAAAATGGTAGACAACAAGTTCAAAAAGGCTGGAGTAACTATGCTGTTTGTTACTGCTGCTGTTCTCTTGATTACGGTTTAGGTTTTATAGATCAGGAAGGTCAAGTTTAAATTATTACCCCTTCTCCAGGGTAGATGGTAGTTTTTCAGGTGAATATGACTTTGAATATCACATCAGGGTCAGAGTATTATGGACATGTCTTCGTCTCTCAGCGTCGGTATATGGTCGTTGAAAACCTGGGAGGGTCGGGTGCTTTTCCTTCTTCCTGTACATGGCCTGACACTGGCAAGCAGTTGAGGCACTCGACTCGTAATCTGAGGGTCGTAGTTTCGAATCTACATCACACCAAACATGCTCGCCTTTTAAACCTTGAGGTTCTTATAATGTGATGGTTAATCCCACTATTCGTTGGTAAAAGTTGGCGGTGGATGGTGATGAGTAGCTGCCTTCCCTCTGCTAAATTAGGGACGGCTGGTGCAAATAGCCTTTCTGCAGCTTTTTGCGAAATTCAGAACAAACCAAACCCTCCTGTACATGTCGTAGATTCCTGAATAATGTTTTAATAATAAGTATAAGACGATCAGAGCTAACTTTGTGCACTCACTCTGACCTCTTTCAAGACCATGTCCATGTCGGTAATTATGGTAACAAACACTTTGTTTGTATAAAGTTCTATGCTTCGCTAATAATTCCAATGGTATTATTGCATTCACACATATTTTAAGTTAAGATGAGAACATTTAAATTATGTATTTTTTGTAGTTTTTATTTGTACTAGTTTTGGTGCAACATTTATCGATGCTGGAGTTGGATCACCTGTTAAAAGTCGTATATATTTTATATATTTTTACTATATTGGCAGCAGTTGCTTCACTGTTTTTACCAGCTAACCTCCAACATAGTTTGGACATTGCCATATTTTGATGTAGTTGAAATTATTTATTTATGTTAGTTTTGAATCATATGTAAGGCCAGAGAATTTAGCATATATAGCAGTATATGGAAGTGCTCCGTTCTCATATAGTTTTGATAGATTATAGTGGTATTTTTACGTTAATTTTGTAAAGACCACTATTTTAATTTTATTGCTGTATTTTGGAAATATTCAGTTATTCTGGTTTGTTTGGACTGTATAGATGGGATGAGGCACTTTTCAAGACTTCTACATCGTCAGCAAACTGTGAAAAGTCTTCGTGATTTGGATGTTTGAAAGACATGTTGTTAAGTTACATGAAGAATGGAATAGGGTTAACTATCTGTTCCTGCCTCCAGAGTAAATAAGTCTGAGAAGGTTTTATGAATATTTATTCTACATTTTCTGTTTTCCAAAATGTTTAAGAGACAGAATAATACTGCACGGTTCTTCCATTTCTGACATGTGGAACCTGAAATCGTTGTGCTATACAGTGTCAAATGGTGTGTTGATCTTATGTTTCGTTCATGATGCGTTTTGTATTTAAGGTATTCTGCTTTAATTAAGTTTGTATTTACTATGGCGTTGTTGTAATGTCTACTGTCTTTAGTGCGTTAGCAGTTGTCACTTTCTTTTTGTCGGGATTTAGGTCTTTAGAGACCAGTAAAGGTCAGGTTCATTTACTTATTTCTCCTTCCTCTACCGTGTAATACAGTTGTTGCAGAATGTGTGTAGATACAACATGAGGGGCAGAGGAAACCGCACTTACTTCGATCCCTTTAAGGCAAAGACCATGTTGGTATTGGCAGTTACATTCATGTGTTGTATGCACCTTCACTAATGTTCGATAGTACATAGTCCTGTACTTCACGATCAGTGAAGGATATAATCCATATTTCACCAGTTCTAATCTAATTTAAGAGCATTTTACATATAAAATTATTTTGAATGTTTTCAACTTCGGTTAAAACTAGGTTGTTTAGACTAGCATTTGGTGGCATGATTAACTCTTTTTGCTAAAATATGTGTTAAATGGCGAAAGGTGTATAGGTCTATTTCCATCATGTATGTAGTAGCGGCCAAGTTAACAGTAGGTCATTTTTGTGCATATTTTTCATATAAAGTAATTTGGAGAATTATGCAAGAATCTCTTGACGATAGTTAAATGTTTGAGTAATTGTGCATGAATTTGGATGATGTGCTGCATCGTACTTTGTAGGATGCTGTTAAGTAATCAGTTCTTTATTGTTTGTAATTTATTTATCTCTTTCTGTGGTATGTTTATCCAGCCAGACATGCCTGTTCTATGATTGGGCGTTTCTTTGTTTTGATAATATCATCAAGTGTGGTTCCATAGTTTTGCCTGTTAGACTTCTTGCATAACTTAGTCATTTCCAAACTTAAGTATATTGTCGATATGGTTAATCCACGTTAATTTAGAACTGTAGGCTAGGTCTAAACATTTTACAGAAGATATGGTCTGGAGAAGTGTTTCATACATATAATATTTTGGTGGGTTAGTTTTGTGTCTTGTTTGTTTTGAAAATACTAGCGTTTGATTTTTTGTAGGTATTTATTTGATATTTTTGACAGTATTCTACTGTATTTTTAGTGGCTCTAGAATTTTGGCTGCTATAGATGAGGTGAGGGCATTTTTTCAGACTGCAACATTCTCCATGAATTGTAATGAAAGTACTAAATGTGGGTCTTTCAGGGACATATTTCTTACACACATGATGAATAGCTCAAGGCTAACAACCCCTCCTTGTGAGGTATATACCTCTAGAGTAAAGAACTTAGATTATGTTCCTCTAACATATATCTTACGTTTTCCAAAAAGTTGGGTAGCCAGCGAATAATTCTAGGTGGTAGGCCTATCTCAGTGAAGCGGAACCTAAGACCACAGTGCCAGACAGTGTCGAATGCTTTGTCGACACCGAGAAAATATCGACAGTGCATTCATTTCTATTGGAATTGTCAGTAATTGTTTCTGTTAATCTGACCAGGTGTTCAACTTCAACTTTTTATATCACGTCTCGTATCTAACAACTTCATATGGCTCACATTTTGCCGGTATGCAATGTTAAAATATGACTTCCCTTTGCGGTTCATAACAGATAAAGGAAAGATAATCAGTCAACATCATCCACTAACAACTCTTGGGCTACTCTTTACCATAGAAAAGTAGGGTTCGCTGTCATTTTTAACGACCTTATGGTCGAAAAAGCAAGTATGTTCGATGACAAGATATGAATCAATGATCCATAGATTAGGAGTATCTGCCCCAATAAAAATACCAAAATTCAGTTGTATGTTTAGTGAAAAACTGCTATTTGTTCTCCGTTCACCTCGAGGAATCGATCCACAGATTTTAGCTTTGTTAAGTCCATTCATGAATTTACCTCTAACCCACCAGTTATCTTTAAATAGGGAATTAATAATAATCACATACCCAAATAACAAAGTATCAAGTCAGTATCAGTTAGAATAGTGATATATTTATATGTAACTCAAAATATGTTCTGAATAGCACCACTGATTCGTACTTATTAGTATACATTAATTTATACGTGGTTACAAGTAGCGGAAATATTGAGTAAAAATGGACTTCATACGACTGACAAAAATGTAATTTTGATTTTTCATTTTGTGTTTTTCTTACAGCAAAGCCACATGGGGCTATCTGCTGAGCCCACCGAGGGGAATCGAACCCCTGATTTTAGCGTTATAAATCTGTAGACTTACCGCTGTACTAGAAAGGGGCCTATTTTTCATTTTAATATTTTACTTTTGTTGTCATTTTCTTTTTAATTAATTCACTTTTCTTTCTTTACCTGAAACTACAAAGTTTTCTTTATCCATTTGAAAGTAATAAAAACATTTCTTAAATGTAAAATAAAATATGCAAAGCAATGCTAAAAAACAATGCAATAGAAGTAAAGGGACGATACAGTTATACATAGATCATCTCTAGAAGACTTTCAATATTAAAATATAATGTTTCACGTGTATTTGAGCTATTGTGTTTATTCGTTGAATATCAAATACAGTTTGATTTCTTCTTTTAATTTATAGTATGAAAATGAGAAAAAAAATCTCAAACTTATTTTCATTACGTTATATTAATAAGCATTTTAAGGATATTTATTGAGAATTTTAGAATTAAATATTAAAATTTAATTTGTATTTCTTACCTCTTGTCATCATTAAAATGTTTTGCCAGGTTCTTTTTTGTTGTAATTTGGCAAAACTGGCGATTCATGTGAAGATCGTGCCTTTGGCAAAGCGGTATGTCTGCGGACTTACACCGCTAGAAACTAAGTTTTGATACTTGTGATGGGTAATTCAGAGCACAGATAGCCCATTGTGTAGCTTTGTGGTCAACTTAGAAAGACAACCAACCAAAAAAATATTGTATTTCTTTTTGTACCTATAGTTTAGAAGAATAGGTGTCAAAACTGATGTGTGCTATTGATGCTATAATAAAAATTATTGTTTTGAAAATGGTTTTTTTTTTCAGAATTTGAACAAAGTAAACAACAAAAGTATATATGTAAAAACGGCTGGTATGGGCTGAGAATTTTTTTTTTATGTAGAGGAGTGAACAACGTTTCGACCTTCTTCTGTCATCATAAGGTTCACAAAGAAAGAAAGAGGTAACTGACCAATAGCTAACCACATGTTTGAAGGGGATTGTATACTTGATTGTACGAATGTAGAGGGTATGCTTAGATGTTTGATTATATTTATTAATATAGGTATAAAGGTGTTCCTTTGTATTGGTTTATTTTTGGCTTGAGTTGTTGTGTGAGTAAGGCTTCTTTAATTTTGCGTTTGCTTATGTTTGCTTCTTTATTTAGTATTTATGTGTTTTTTATGATTATGTTGTGTTTATTTGATTTGCAGTGTTTGAAAACATGTGAATGTGACTTTTTAAATCTGGTTTCCATTTTTCTACTTGTTTCTCCAACATAGAAGTCGTAGCAGTTATCACATTGTATTTTATAAATAATGTTGGTGTGGTGTTTGTCAGTGTAGTTTTTACATAGTATAGACCTCAGTTTTGTGCCGGGTTTTTGAATAAATTTGGTATTAATTGGAATGTCATATTTTGTTATTAGTTTTTGCCAAATGTTGGTTATTTGTCTGCTGATGTCGGGAATATATGGTATACAGCAGTATATGGTTTCTTGATTTTTTAATTCATGGGATATGTTTACTTTTGTTAGTTGATTTTGCTTTTTGTCTAGGTGTATGCGTATAATGTTTTCTACGGTTTGTGGAGGGAACTTATTGATGTTGATGAAGTATTTTATTTTATCTAATTCGTCGTTAATTTTATCTGGTGAGCATAGTTTTATGGCTGTGTTTATTTGGTTTCTTAGTATGTTGAGTTTTTGTTTTGTTTCATGTGCTGAGTCCCAAGGAATGTATAGTCCAGTGTGGGTGAGTTCCTGTGGAATTCTGTTTTAAATTGTGTATCAGTTCTTGTAATTTTGAGGTTAAGAAATGTTATTTGCTTTCATCCTGTTCACATGTGAAGTTAATGTTGAGATGTATTGGGTTAGTGTGATTGAAAAAAAAAGCGTGTGTTCTGTAGATGTGAATCTCGCAATCATGTTGTCTACATATCTGTACCAGAAGAAGGTCGAAACGTTGTTCGCTCCTCTACATAAAAAAAAAAAAATCTCAACCCATGCCAGCCGTTTTTACATATATATTTTTCTTTACAATTGAGTTTTTCGTCATTACGGATTAAACAACAAAAGGCATTTGAAGGTGTTTATTCAATTTGCTATGAGATCTGTAAGCTGGTAGTTTTATTGAATAAATTTCTGTACAGCACATTAAAATATTATTAAGGAAATGCAGCTAATATTACCACAAGAAATACTATAACAAAGAGATTTTGCTGCAATATTAACAAATTTAACTTGTCTATGAACTATTTTATCTTAATTTTTTTAGTGACAGGTTTCCAATATGTTTATAATACAGGGTGTTAGGAAAGTATCTGTGCAGTTTTGTAATCATATACATATGTAAGTGCACAGTGACTTTCCAAACACCCTCTAGTA
Organism: Tachypleus tridentatus; assembly: GCF_004210375.1. Classification (NCBI taxonomy): domain Eukaryota; kingdom Metazoa; phylum Arthropoda; class Merostomata; order Xiphosura; family Limulidae; genus Tachypleus; species Tachypleus tridentatus. The sequence goes on along the minus strand of NC_134831.1, from coordinate 47,150,382 downwards.
GTTCCTTATTTTGATCTGTATCAGACTTTAAAGTAATTCTAGATGCACCTCTGAGAGTGACATGATGTTTGGCGTTCGAATGTGAACGGAATACACCCTTGTGCAAATTAATTGAAACAAGATGGAAAATTACGATTTTTTTCAAATTTTTTCGTTTTATTTCTGAGAATCCAAAATTTACTCACAAATTAATACATGATATGACCACCTTTATTTTTCAGAAGATCATTAATACGCTTTGGCATCGAGTCCACGGGTTGACTGCAATCTTTACTAATTTTTGGATTACGGTACCACACCTCAATTATGGCCTCAATTAACTTATCTTTCGTCATACAGTCTTTTCCCCGAAGTCTTTCTTTACAAATCGCCCAAAGATTTTCAATAGGATTTAAGTCCGGAAAGTTTCCAGGCCAGTCCAGCACCTTTATTTGCGTTGTAGTCATAAAATTCTTCACAAGTTTTGATGTGTGGCACAGCTTTTTAGAAGTCCCTGGAAGATGTTTAACTTACTAATAAGAACAGTTAATTTTGAACGCTGTTTGGCCAAATGATTTTCTTTTTAGTTGCGAAAAAAAGTTTTAATCGATTCGTACTAAAGTATTTTAAACAAAGTATGATGTAGTTGACTAGGTAGATATAGCATGTGTTGATTTCATTCTATAACCAATTAAAATTCATCTATTTAATGAAAAATCAAGTGGTTGGCAAATTTTGTTTTTCAGTTCATTTATATACCCTCTATTGTTTCTTTAAGACTGTAATTGTAATTGCCGCTTGTTTCCCCCCGGCAAGACATGTTTGATGCTTGATTTTCATTTGGGATTATCTGATATTTTTCTTAAAACTGGAATCCTATTGAATTTAACAGTAGATATATATTGGAATATATGGTTAATATATATTCTTATAACTTTAGTTTATACATTGTTACAATTGAAGTATTATGAAGATTTTCTAAATATACTGGTCTGAAAACGAACTTTTAAGTTCATATAGAGGTTTTGCGTGTGACGTCACTCTTTACCTAGTTACTGCTAACCGCTATGATGGGTGGCACGCTCGGCGTGTTTATATTCCAACACAAGGGTGATTCATAGTCAAAAGTGCGCGATGGTACACTCGTGTTGTGCATTTAACTGTTCAAATCGACATGGACAGGTGGAAAATGTGTCATACTACAGATTTCCTAAAGATCCCGACCGAAGAAGACAATGGATTGCAGCTGTCAATAGGAAAAACTGGGCACCCACAGAGCACACCAGACATTGTAGTAAACATTTTGTGTCAGGTATGTATAATTCATCTATAGCCAGGCTGAATAAATTGAAACTTACACGCATGATATATGTATAGCAGAACACACTGCAGCACCAGTCAAAGAAATTTTTTTGCACACTTTTCTTTTACTTTTAAATAACTGAATAGTAAATTTACTGAAGGAACGATATCATTCATGATAAATAGGTTATATAGCCATTTGTACATTAAGACAAAATGTTAATATCTCTTAAAGGACCAATTTAAGTGATTCATCAGAAAACCACAACTGGCACAAGATTAAAAAGTGTGCAAATAATTACTTTGTTGGCTGTACATTCAGTTGTTAAACAATGTTCAGCTTATTCAGTTATATATATATATATATATTCAGTTAAAGTGTACAGTGTATCTGTTATATATATAAATATTATCTGATGATGCCTGTAGATCTATATCTTAACTAAATTATTGTACTCTGTTTCAGGGACGAAGAGTGATGATCCCCTATCACCTGACTATGTACCTTCCATATTTCATTTTACGTTCTTCCCTGAAGAGAAGGAAAGCTGCTGAATTGTGTAAATATGAAAACAGGAAAGAAGTGACCAAAAGGAGAAAAGAACAACAAAAGAGACATGAAGCTGCTGCTGGGCTGCTTGACCTTGCTTTCATAGAATCTGCTGGCACTACTGCCACTGATAGCAGCTGTACTGATTCTGCTGATGAACTTGAAGCTACATGTGATACTTTTGACTTGAGTACATAACAATATACAACTGAGACATGTATGCAGATGGAAATATCATTCACAGACTTAGCTAGACTTGAATCTGAATGCCAACAGTTGCGGAATGAAGTCCTCCACTATAAAAGTATAGCAAAAGCGAACTGTTTTGAAGATGCTACTTTTGCAAATGTAGTACAATAATATTGAACCATTTATTAAAACGGGGGCCCTACTTTACTTCAGTATCTAGTCTTCGTCTAAAATGTAGTTAAATCTATCATACAGAGTACATGATACATGTATGTAATATAACATGATGTGCAAACATTTGCTGTAATGATGACTTTATCTGACGTTGCCCTGGTTATCTGGACATTCTGTACAAATCCTGCCACAAAGTACGCTTTTGTAACCTTTTAGACTTTCATTTGTATAGGTGGAAGTCCTGTTTATCAAATATATATAAATGTCACCGTATGTAATATTTGGCAAATCTACTCCGGCAACAGTCTGACTCTGAGCAACGTTGTTTTGGCTGGATATTACTGGCGCAAATACACATGGCGGGAGCATATACGGGTCTCCTACACCCAGTTCCTTCACTTTTTTCTCATACCTGGCCTTTTCAGCACCTGTCAGGTGTGCTACAAGTGATGAAAAGCCAGCGGCAGCCATTTACATGTGAATAGTACTGAATACAGCAGTTGTTAACTCGTTCAGTCATGCGGGTCACTTGCCACCCAATATGGCGGTATGTTTACAAACCTCGTTGTAGTCACGTGACACTAATAGGTTCACGCAAGACCTCTATAGCAGTATGTCTGGGGATTATATCACTAAGAAACTGGGTTTTGATACCCATTGTGCCCAAAGCACAGAGAACCTTACTTAAAATAGGCTGTAAGCATAAATACATGAGAAAATATGAATTGTGCTATGAACAGTGAGAATTTAAGTTCGTTGTTAAACCTAGATATATATGTGTGTGTGTGTGTGTGTATGTATGTATAGTGAAATTAAATAATTACATTTAAATTAAGTTAAATAAGTAAACAAAATCATGAGGAAGGACTGCATTAAAAACAGCAAATCCCAACCTCTGACTGATTACATTATAAACATATATTTTAAGCCAAAACAAAGTACATCACAATTAAACAAAATACGTTGCATTTAAAAAAAAAAAATTCTGGGATACAAGCTACAACATGGAATTATAAAATATATTGTAGGTTTTGGAGGGGACTGAAGAAGTAGGACCCACATTGCAGTGGGGATACACCGTTTATCAGTCTTAACCTCCAATTCGCTAGTCTCACATAAGATGATTAGAAATTAGGAGAGCGAGATGTGGGTGCTCAAGCATACAACGTCTCACATCTTTATCACCCTTCACTCTCTGCATACAGTTGTGGGAAGGTGACTGCTCTCCCAAGTTAAAATAAGAATGCAAAAAAAGATGAAAAATAAAAATAAATAAAAAATAAGGAAAATAAGGTACTACCATTTGGGAGTAAGTAAGATGAAACATATGTTCAAGTTAGCATTCCTGTCCCCAATATGGTAGAGGCACTAATTAACACAACATTGTATCATATTGGTATACAAAGATTATGGTGACTGTTGTGCTTTTATATGCGGTTCAAGGTGTACATCTGCATAGAGTAGTGCCAAATTCTTAAATGACCTTATTTTAACTAAAAATAATTTTTAGTAAAATTTTTCTGATTTTTACTTTCTTTGTATTTATTTAATACATGTTTGTATGTATTAAAGATTAATTTAATAATTTGGTGGGTAATTAGCAAGTATACATTGTACATAGTTGTCTGTTAAAGTCAGACGTCTTGTTAGGTAAGAGATTGAAGTTTAACTTTTCATAAACATACTTGTCCATAACAATTTCTTCTATCTCTCTCTTGTAAACAGTTTTGTCCAAGATAACGATTTCATTCGTTTCGTTTGACTTTTTCATTACAGTATCTTTGTTCAACTTTAATTTCCTTGTCTCTTCAGAAAGATATTAGGGGAAGGATGAGTATGAGTTGTCACTATTATTGGTATTATTATATAATACACTAAATATGGAATTCATTAGGAGGTTCATGTCTACGCTGATGTCCTTGACTGACACTGATAGTAAATCTATATTTAGGTTCACATTCTTACAGGAAAAGGACAAGACATAAACTTGGGCTAATTGTTCTAATTATGTTAAGTTATAAGATGATGTTTAAACTTTTTTAGCATTACTGTCAGTATCACATGGCTCGGTCAATACTTTCTCATAACAAGTGTATAATTTACTTTCATTGCTATGTGTTATGGTCTGGTTTAAAATGGCAGCAAGTCTGGAGACTTGGGCTGGACTGGACATTTGCTAAAATGAATAGATGTTCATTTTACAACTTGGAAGTAAGATGCATAGTGACTAAATTACCTTTTTTCTTTCGTTCCACCATGATACGAGGGTCGCTTAATTTATTTACAAATAAGAATTTCAAGCAGTGTATAAAAATACATTTAAATGATTATATATATATAGGTTTATTTTACTTTTGTTTCTCTGACAGATCTTTATTGTCAAGGATTTAAAGAGACCAGTTTTGCACCAAAGGTGTACTAAATTTTGCATCTTATCACACCCAAATGCCCTCAAGTGGCTCAGTGGTGAAACTACAGGATTGCTTCTTTAAAAATCATTTTCCGATACTCGTGAATAACAGATTGTAGATAGGACAGATAATAGATACTTAAGATTAGCTAGAAATTATTTGGCGCATAGCCAAAGTATCACCTAATCCTCGAGTTTTAAAAGCGAAACTAAATATATTGGATTTCAATTAAATGTGAAAATTCCAGATTTGCGAGAATTATTAACTAAGAAAGAACCAGAGTTAGTTCAGAGTAGAAATGCAAAATAGGTATCGAATAACTGAAAAGTATTATTAAACGAAATCCAAAATATTCCCTTAAAAGATCAGGATTAATTATTAAGTTCCAATGGTATGTAGTTCGTTTACCAGCTTCAGCAGAATGACAGGTAAATCTAAAATATCTAATTCAGGAAAGATAGCATTATGCTTAGTAGTGGAACAAGTTAGCATAATATTATATATTAAACGAGATAAATTGGCTTTGATAAAGTTGTGGACATTAGGTGGGCTGTGCAAATTAAAATCGAATGAAAGAACAAAAGTTAACTTATTCAGAGGCTACTGACATCGTCAAGCTAAATGATTAAGAACCATCTAATTAGGACATATACTAATTCTATAGACTGTTAACAAAATTAATTTAGTTTGACCAATCGGTGATGTTAGCTGATTATAAAGTTAATATAATAAAGCAAAAGTAGCAGGCAAAATTGACAGGTTTAGGAAAATTGAGGAATTACCCAGCTTTAGTTTATCAATGACAAACATTTCGTGAATCAAAAAGTTAATAAATCAGAAATGAAATAGATACAATGACGTGAAAAGAATTAAGTGCATGATAACTAAAGGAAGAATGATAATTCGGATAACTTGAAGATGTTATGTATGTGCCAAATCACAAAACGAGTGAAGTCTATTTTAATCACAGTGGTATGATGTTGGCAGAGTTATGAACACAACTCTAATTTTGTATTAAGACGAGAGGAGAAGAAGAAGAAGAAACAAAACAACTAGAGCAGCCAATGTTGATATAGAATATTTCAGAGTAGCTGAGATGTGTGTTGTCAAGGGACTGATCATTGTAGATGGATATACAGGATGGGCAGACAACTACTGCTTCAAAACTCCCTTCACAGACAGCATAATGGACAAAGAGATTCAGAGGTATGTAAATTGGATGGAGGATGACTACAACTTTCAAAATCTAATGAACATGTGTCATGACATATGACAATAGTATACCAAGTTATATTCAAAAGGGAAATAGAAGGTACAACTATTAATCTATATCATCAGACTCCCATATATCAACTTAGAGGATTTTGATTGTTTCTGTTATCGACGACTGCAATGTCATGAACAGATCCACTGGGCTTACCATCAGTCAACGCATGAGCATTGTACCAAATACAAGGCTCATGCACTCTAAAATTGAACCATCAATAGTGATTAGCAGAGCTTCTGATGTTTCCGAGGAGTTTTAATAATAAGATTTTGAGCCACCATATATCATACGAAATTTTTTATTGTGTTATTGTATATGTGTTGCACTTAGTATAATACAGTTAACAAGTGGGTGATATTTAAAACTTGGATATTCGCGTATTATAAATGTAATGATATATATGTATATGTGTGTGTGTACTTGTGTATAAACAAATATTAATAAGGATATTAAATATGGTAACCTTTTATTACATGAATAATATTTACTTGATATGGTATATTTTTTTTATTTTGAATATTGTACAGTCCAGGATGTGTAGTGAATATTGCATATTCCATATAGTATTAACTATTAAGATGTATTATTTGTTATTAATATCATTAATCACTGAATGTGTTGATACATGTTAAGAAGCATTAGTATACTGAGTAATCTATAAATGAATTACTACGAAACAATTACAATAAGCATTGGTCAACATAGAAGAGAAATAGAAGCAGCAAAGTCAGATGGTGGATTTTTTTTTTTTTTTTACAAAGTGTGGGTGTAGGTGTTTTTCTTATAGCAAACCCACATCAGGCTATCTGCTGAGTTCACCGAAGAGAATCGAACCCCTGATTTTAGCACTGCCAATCCGTAGACTTACCGCTGTACCAGCGGGGGTTGGGGAATTTTTACAAAATAAATAATTCTTTAAACAAAGGAGGAATGAAGCAATTGGGAATACTGAGCATTTTATGTAGTGTTTGAAGCAGAAAAGTCAGTTTTTCAGGGCCAAAAAAGTAAAAATTCTCCCAGTAGATTTTTTGCATTGTATTAGGTTGCTCCTGATTGCTGAAATTCCGTTCAATATGTTGAATCTATCCAACGTACCGAGAGACTAAAACACTTTCACAACTTTAATGTAAGGTGAATTGCTATTTATCTTGATTGACTATTTTCTCTTGGAGCTATGATTAGATATCTTTTTTTATTTGCATATTGCATAAACGATGTGCATTCACACCCACAGGTAATACCTAGGTGCACACCCTGATGGTCCCCTTAGTAGAGGTGCAAAATTATTTCATAGTCCATTTATCACAGATGCAAAATTTCAGGTTTGTAGTTTCTTTACTCTTGGAACTATGGCAGTGACATTATTTTTCACGTGTTTTTGCTACCTTGCCTAACTAAACTTACGTACATGTATGCAAGCACCTGGAATATTAATTACACCTAGATACTGCTGTGCACAGGAGTGTATGAGATTTTATTTGTAATGAAAGGAAATGCTTCTTTTCTCTGTTGTTCTTCCTTGCCTTGCTTCATTAAAAATATGTGCATGAGAAAATGCACATGGATAAAATAAATTATATACAGGTTTACACCAATATGCTCCACCTACTATGGTTGCAAAATGTCATGTTTCAAAGTTCTTTCGTCTTAGAGCTATAGTGAAAATATTTCATTTCTATGTTGTTTTTTGCATAAAAAATACACATTCATGTAGACAAATATAAATAGTCAGGTGCACAACCTTAGAGCCAACTTTGTATGAATGCAAAGTTTCTAATCATAGGTTACTTTCTCTTTAGGCTATAATGGTTAAACATACACAGATACAAATGTGCATATGCTCACACCTGCATGTCCGTCTGTTTGTGATTTATATTTGTAATATAAGAAACCATTTATTTACTGTGAGCGTTTTTCATTAACTTACAATTAATGTAAACCCTCATGGTCGCTTAGTATAGGTGCAAATTCCCAGATTTGTAAGTTCTTTCCACTTGATGGATGGTCACATATATATAGACATGCCCCTTTTTTGGGAGATTTCAATGGGCATAATCTCCTCTGGGGTGGCTCCCGTATTGATATGAGAGGGTGTACCATAGAGCATATGCTCCTGAACCATAACCTGGTTCTTACACATATTTTCATGCACCTAGTCAGTCATTTACAGCTATAGATCTTTCTGTCTGTTCCCCTTTGCTACTCACTCCCTTTTCCTGGGAGCTTGACATCAATATCCACGAGGTAGTGATCATTTTCCCATCATCTTACGAGTGATTAGCCGTGATCAGTACCACCCGACCCATGTACCTCGGTGGAAGTTGGTCCAGGCCAACTGACCTTCTTTCACTACTCTCTCGGAACTTGATCCTGCTATCTTATATAAATCATTCATAGATGATTGTATAGCAACAGTAACCAACAGTATTATACAAGCTGCTATTTGTTGCATCCCTAAAACTTTGACATGTTCCCCACGGCATCCCTGCCCTTGGTGGAATTCTGCCTGTTCTATAACATGAAAAACTGAGAAACGTGCTTGGGATAAATTTCGAAGGCACTCTACACTCTCAAACCACATTGCATTTCAGCAAGCCTGTGCATACGCTTGGCAAGTTAGACATCAAAGCCAGAAGGAATCTTGGATTATGTACACCTCCAGCATTTCTAAACCACCAGCACAAAAGTTATATGGGATAAGATCCGGAGGATGAGTGGAAGATATACTTCTGCCCCTCTCTCTATCTTAATATCTGATGGCCATGAAGTTGCAGATGCACAGAGCATTGCCAAAACTCTTGGGGTCTTCTTCTCTTGTGTATCTAGCTCTTCGAACTTATCCCCTTCCTTTTTAGCCATTAAAACACAGGCAAAGCATCTGCCTCTTTCCTATGACTACATTCTCCCTCTTACACTGATGGAACTCAAACTTGCAATTCATCATTCTGGCAATACATCAGTCAGACCTGATAATATGAGACATTATGAGATGTTATGCTACCTTTCCCAAAACTCTCTTACTATTCTCCTAGCTATGTTTAATCGGATATGGCAGGAAAATGTCTATCCAGACAAGCTATCGTACTCCCTATTCTGAAACCTGGGAAGGATCCAACAATTCCTTGGAATTACCATCCCATTCCTTTGACAAGTTGTCTCAGTAAGATCTTAAGAGAGGACAATCAATGCCCGCCTCGTTTGGTTTCTTGATTCAAACAACCTCCTCTCATCTATTCAGTGTGGGTTCTGAAGACAACGCTCTATGATAGACCACTTAATTCACCTTGAAACATCAATTGGAGAAGCCTTTTTAAGGCAACAACATCTTGTTACTCTTTTTTTTAATTAGAAAAAGCTTATGATACAACATGGAGATATGGCATCATATGAGACCTTCACTCGTATGGATTGCATGACAACCTATCCCTTTTCATCCAGCAATTCTTAATGAAGCGCCGATTCCAAGTCCGTGTGGGCTCAACATTTTCTCATTTTCCCCATGGGAACTTGGAGTCCCTCAGGGCTGTATTCTGAGTGTCACACTTTTCATTATAAAAATTAATGCCATCAGTGAACAGCTACCCCCTACAGTTGCAAACGGTCTTTTTGTTGATGACTTTCACATCTCATGTCAGTCATCAAACATGAGGTTTATTGAATGGCAGCTACAAACTGCAATCAGTCAGATACTGAAGTGGACCACGACAAATGGTTTTAAACTTTCACTCTCTAAAACCATTTGTATAAATTTCTACCACAAATGGGGAATTCATCCAGATCCAGAACTCCGTCTTGATGATGATGTACTTCCTGTCATCCCTGAGGCAAAGTTCTTAGGTCTTATATTTGATTGTAAATTAAATTTTATATCGTATATCAAGCAACTTCGTATCAAATGTCTAAAAGCATGGAACATTCTCTGTGTCCTCTCTTCTACTTCTTGGGGAGCAGATCGATACTCCATGCTCAAAATTTATTGTGCCCTCGTCCGATCCAAACTTGACTATGGGTCCGTGGTTTATGGTTCTTCCAGAACCTCAGCACTGAAAATGTTGGATCCTGTCCATCACCAGGGGCTTCAGCTTTGCAATGGAGCTTTTCGTACTTCTCCCGTGCAAAGTCTGTATGTGGAATCTCATGAACCCCCTCTATATATTCGCCGTTTGCAACTGTCTCTAATGTGTGCTTCCAAACTTCAATCCTTACCACAGTATCCTACCTGGAGTTGTGTTTTCCAACCACAAGAGACCACACTTTTTAATAACAGGAAATCTGCCATTACTCCTTTTAGTCTCTGTATCTAGGTACAATTAGAAGAATTGCATTTATCCTTGAATTACATTGCAGTTTCTTCAAATCAGCCTATTCCACCATGGCAAATTACTGTCCCCAATTGTAACCTATCTTTGAGCCATCTGAAGAAAGCAGATACACTCAATTGGAAATATTGCTCTTTCTTTGCTGAACATCTTGCATATGATCCATCCATTCCTACATATACAGATGGTTCCAAATCAGGAAATCTGCCATTACTCCTTTTAGTCTCTGTATCTAGGTACAATTAGAAGAATTGCATTTATCCTTGAATTACATTGCAGTTTCTTCAAATCAGCCTATTCCACCATGGCAAATTACTGTCCCCAATTGTAACCTATCTTTGAGCCATCTGAAGAAAGCAGATACACTCAATTGGAAATATTGCTCTTTCTTTGCTGAACATCTTGCATATGATCCATCCATTCCTACATATACAGATGGTTTCAAATTGGGGTTTCTCAGTGGGCTCTGTGGCACACAGACTACCCCGTACAGTTTCTGTTTTCACTGCCGAATTGTATGCTATCTCTCTTGTCCTAAATCATATTGAACTAATGCAATATACAAATTGTACAATATATACGGGCTCACCCAACTGTCTATTGGCCCTGGAATCATTCCATGATAGTCACCACCCTCTTCTCATCAATATTGAAAACAAACTGACCCATCTTTCTCTCTCATCTGTCTCCGTCAATTCTTTTGGGTACCAGATCATGTTGGTATTTGTGGGTTTGTCTGTTCTGGATCTATCATCCCAGTACCCATTCCATACATGAATGGTCCAGTTATCAAATCCAGACTGTACACTAGAAGGCAGGCTTCCTGGAATGAGCAACACAACAACAAGCTTTTTCAAATCAAACGTTCTCTAGGTCTTTGGCCATCTTGCTTCTGTAAGTATTGAAGAGAGGAGGTTGTTTTGTCAAGGCTTCGCATTGGTCACAGTTTTTTAACCCACCACTTCCTTTTATCTGGTACTGCTGCACCAATGTGCTGTCTATGTGGCACTCAGATCATAATCATCCACATTTTATTATCATGCTGTTGTTACAACCTAGAACGATGACACCATTTTAAAGATATTTGTAAGGCAGGTTTGCCCTTAACTTTGGCCCATGTTATAGGTGATACTGCCCATCTCACTCAAGTTTTTACATTTTTAAAAGCCATTGGTCTTTTACACTTAATTTAAGGTTTTTTATCAGACCATATAGTGTTTTAGCATGATTTCTTTTACATATTTTAATGTTTTAACACGATTTCTTTTACACATTTCAATTTTTATTTTGACTTGAACCCAGGACTGGAAAGGCCAACTTCAGGTGACTGTCAGCAAGGGTGTACTTCTTGCTTCAGTCTTCCTGGCAGTTCCTAATTTTACATATTTTACTTTTTACCTTAATTGCCATATATCTATACTGTACCACATCTTGTCTGGCACAGATAGCCTTGTAGCTTTGTGCCAATAAACACTGAATACCTACCTATCTACCTTACTCAAAGCAACATCATCATCATCCTAATGAGAAATGTTTTCCAAACAAAGTGTATAAAGTCCGATTAGTAATCTACAATGAGGAAATTTGTCATACTAACATGATTACAACCCGCGACTCTCAGATTAGGAGTCATAACGCCTTAACCCACCTGGTCATGCCAGGCATGAAAAATTTTTTTGTGTGTGAAAAATTGAGTGTTGCAATAAAAAAGCATGGCACTTTTAATACAAGTGCTTTGTTTAAAAACATTTTCAGTACACATTTTATTGTGTATTCTGATTCCCCATCATTCATCACTGTCATAAATATCAACATTTTCAATTTTGTGACTACTACGCAATGACTAAGATGGCAAGTGGCTTAACAGTTTCAGTCTCTCAATGTACTCTTTCAACATATTGATAAGACATAGTTTTTGTTTCTGCCACTCCAGACCTTTGGTAGTATAATCTAAGTCAGCAACCTTTGATTCAATTTCATAAGGGTCAGAATAGCTAGATTGTAAGACACCACTTGGAACAAGCAGGAGGCAAGAACCTGGCTTAAAGATTTTTTTTCTTTCCATGCTTATCATGTATATGCTTCATTCTGCTTTTAGCAATTTCAGCTACATGCATAAGCTTATGATTAAAAGCTGATACATAATCAATCAGATTCATGTCAATATCTTCACACATCTAATTCTTTTTTGGCAGTTGTACTGGTCCTCATATTGAATAACAAAATACATGCCCAAAAAGGTGAAAACCAAGCAACTTCTGAAGAGCTTCTCGGGCAGTAAGTAAATGTAAATGGACTCCTTCATCCTATATTTTCTGAAATTCCAAACACTATGTATAAATCATATTTTTCAGTTTTTGATGGAAACATTTGAGAGACCCTTGGGATTCTGTATGATAAGCACTAGATTGTTTTCTCAATCTCTAACTGATCCATTACCTGCTGAAATAATCCTGTTATGAACTTTGGCCTGTGGTCAAACTGAACTGACTTTGATAGACCCACAAAGGTGAATTTTTTGACAGAGCTTTAATAATAGTAGTGGCTAATAATTCTCAAGGGTATTGCTTCAGGAAATGGACTACATGCACACGTTATTGTCAGTAAGTACCGATTTACTAACTTGATTTTCGGAAGTGAATCTACAGTAACCCTGCCGAATGATTAATCAACTGCTAACTCTTACAGTGTTATTATCTAACTTGCTAATAATGAGAAAAATTAATTAAACAAATATATGTACATATGAAATTTACTAATTTTTATCTCTGTCTTTTCTACTTAATTTGATTTGATTTTTTTACTTTAAAGGAAACAGTACAATTTAGTGATGAAAAAGTGATTATGTACAAAATTCAGGTACCTGCCATGTTACTCAAAGCTAGAACAACATCAATCTAACAAGGAATGCTTTTCGAACAATATGTATAAAGTCCTATCAGTTATCCACACTGAAAAAAATTTGCCTGAATAACAAAATTACGGCATGATAATATATCATTACGGCAAATTCAGATATGATTGATAAACTGGATAATGTTAGATATTCGAAAAATAATAATAAACAAGATAATTTTTCTGAGAGAATTTTAATGATAAAACACTTGTATTATCATAAAGTTTAAGAAGTATTCTAAGACATAAAATTGTTGTAAATTATGCATAACCCATCTTCTAGAAAGAGATTCCATTGTAATAGTAACAGATATAACTCGTCTTTTAATGAGAATAACTACTTTAACCTAGATTTAGTAGGGACAAGCTTCCACAAGTCTTTCATTGCTAAATTTGGGACAGGTAGTTCAGATCCTTCACATGCAGGTTTGCTCGAAATTCAAAACAAACCCAGCAAAGGACGTCTAGTTGATATATAATTTACTTTTTAATAAATCATATGATTTTTAAATGACGTACATGCTTGCTAAAAAAAATGAAGTAAGTTTAATTTATGTTTGTATTCTTGTATGTGAATGGAGTGTGGACCATCTGTAATGTATAATAAGAAGGATGAAGTTAGACTTAAAGGATCTATAAAAATATATCACAGGCCTTTGGCTAGATCTATTTATTGAATTGACTTTCAAACTTTCCACCCCTTTTTCTTTGTTAATAGTGAACAGTGTTTGATAAAACTATATAGTAAGTAAAGTCATTTTAATATTCTAACACATAAATCAACAAAGAATACATGGACGTTCTCGATATAAGAAAAAAAGACTCATTAAATATTTTTCATTGTTGACTTGCAAATGAGAATGGCTAACAAAAATTATGAGTATTAGAAATTGGCCTTATATTTCAGATTTTAAAAAGTTTTAAGTAGAAATTAAATCGCGATTTTTACAAACGTCTGGAGGCTCTCGGGACATTTTAATTATGGGTATGTACATAAAATAGTTACTTTGCTGTCAAGCATCCAGTGTTTTAACAAAATGTATATGGTGTGTTTTATACGTACTATTTGTAGTGCATTATTGTTACAGTCGAGTTTAATGTAATGACTCGTTGAATCAACATTAACTGTAAGTCAGCCGAATCTGTAAGTCTTTAAACATACTTCATGGGCAACTGCTAGTATCTAAGCTTAGTTCCTTGTTTGTTCTTCTGAAAAAATGGAAGAAAGATACCAATCAACAGAACTACGAGGCCTTAACCAGGGATGTCATTTCGGGTTGCCTACAGGGGTGCTATCCTTAAAGTCGTGGAACAAATACCAATTGTTGTTGAACATTTCTAGTCATGCAAGATTGACACATATACTTAAATAAAGCCATAAAGTCTCCAACTGAATTGGGGTCTTTAAGTGCTTTCACTTTGTCAGCCATAAGTCTGCGAACTTATAATGCTAAAATAGCGTATTGATATCCATTATGCTACTTGTTGCTTAAATTCAAATGACAACAAAATATCTCTGCAATCCTTTTGCGAAATGACGTTCCTACCAAAAACTCTGGTTACTAAAATGGTAGACAACAAGTTCAAAAAGGCTAGAGTAACTATGCTGTTTGTTACTGCTGCTGTTCGCTTGATTACGGTTTAGGTTTTATAGATCAGGAAGGTCAAGTTTAAATTATTACCCCTCCTCTAGGGTAGATGGTAGTTTTTCAGATGAATATGACTTTGAATATCACATCAGGGTCAGAGTATTATGGACATGTCTTCGTCTCTCAGCGTCGGTATTTGGTCGTTGAAAACCTGGGAGGGTCGGGTGCTTTTCCTTCTTCCTGTACATGGCCTGACACTGGCAAGCAGTTGAGGCACTCGACTCGTAATCTGAGGGTCGTAGTTTCGAATCTACATCACACCAAACATGCTCGCCTTTTAAACCTTGAGGTCCTTATAATGTGATGGTTAATCCCACTATTCGTTGGTAAAGTTGGCGGTGGATGGTGATGAGTAGCTGCCTTCCCTCTGCTAAATTAGGGACGGCTGGTGCAAATAGCCTTTCTGCAGCTTTGTGCGAAATTCAGAACAAACCAAACCCTCCTGTACATGTCGTAGATTCCTGAATAATGTTTTAATAATAAGTATAAGACGATCAGAGCTAACTTTGTGCACTCACTCTGACCTCTTTCAAGACCATGTCCATGTCGGTAATTATGGTAACAAACACTTTGTTTGTATAAAGTTCTATGCTTCGCTAATAATTCCAATGGTATTATTGCATTCACACATATTTTAAGTTAAGATGAGAACATTTAAATTATGTATTTTTGTAGTTTTTATTTGTACTAGTTTTGGTGCAACATTTATCGATGCTGGAGTTGGATCACCTGTTAAAAGTCGTATATATTTTATATATTTTTACTATATTGGCAGCAGTTGCTTCACTGTTTTTACCAGCTAACCTCCAACATAGTTTGGACATTGCCATATTTTGATGTAGTTGAAATTATTTATTTATGTTAGTTTTGGATCATATGTAAGGCCAGAGAATTTAGCATATATAGCAGTATATGGAAGTGCTCCGTTCTCATATAGTTTTGATAGATTATAGTGGTTTTTTTACGTTAATTTTGTAAAGACCACTATTTTAATTTTATTGCTGTATTTTGGAAATATTCAGTTATTCTGGTTTGTTTGGACTGTATAGATGGGATGAGGCACTTTTCAAGACTTATACATCGTCAGCAAACTGTGAAAAGTCTTCGTGATTTGGATGTTTGAAAGACATGTTGTTAAGTTACATCAAGAATGGAATAGGGTTAACTATCTGTTCCTGCCTCCAGAGTAAATATGTCTGAGAAGGTTTTATGAATATTTATTCTACATTTTCTGTTTTCCAAAATGTTTAAGAGACAGAATAATACTGCACGGTTCTTCCATTTCTGACATGTGGAACCTGAAATCGTTGTGCTATACAGTGTCAAATGGTGTGTTGATCTTATGTTTCGTTCATGATGCGTTTTGTATTTAAGGTATTCTGCTTTAATTAAGTTTGTATTTACTATGGCGTTGTTGTAATGTCTACTGTCTTTAGTGCGTTAGCAGTTGTCACTTTCTTTTTGTCGGGATTTAGGTCTTTAGAGACCAGTAAAGGTCAGGTTCATTTACTTATTTCTCCTTCCTCTACCGTGTAATACAGTTGTTGCAGAATGTGTGTAGATACAACATGAGGGGCAGAGGAAACCGCACTTACTTCGATCCCTTTTAAGGCAAAGACCATGTTGGTATTGGCAGTTACATTCATGTGTTGTATGCACCTTCACTAATGTTCGATAGTACATAGTCCTGTACTTCACGATCAGTGCAGGATATAATCCATATTTCACCAGTTCTAATCTAATTTAAGAGCATTTTACATATAAAATTATTTTGAATGTTTTCAACTTCGGTTAAAACTAGGTTGTTTAGACTAGCATTTGGTGGCATGATTAACTCTTTTTTGCTAAAATATATGTTTAATGGCTAGAGGTGTATAGGTCTATTTCCATAATGTATGTAGTAGCGGCCAAGTTAACAGTAGGTCATTTTTGTGCATATTTTTCATATAAAGTAATTTGGAGAATTATGCAAGAATCTCTTGACGATAGTTAAATGTTTGAGTAATTGTGCATGAATTTGGATGATGTGCTGCATCGTACTTTGTAGGATGCTGTTAAGTAATCAGTTCTTTATTGTTTGTAATTTATTTATCTCTTTCTGTGGTATGTTTATCCAGCCAGACATGGCTGTTCTATGATTGGGCGTTTCTTTGTTTTGATAATATCATCAAGTGTGGTTCCATAGTTTTGCCTGTTAGACTTCTTGCATAACTTAGTCATTTCCAAACTTAAGTATATTGTCGATATGGTTAATCCACGTTAATTTAGAACTGTAGGCTAGGTCTAAACATTTTACAGAAGATATGGTCTGGAGAAGTGTTTCATACATATAATATTTTGGTGGGTTAGTTTTGTGTCTTGTTTGTTTTGAAAATACTAGCGTTTGATTTTTTGTAGGTATTTATTTGATATTTTTGACAGTATTCTACTGTATTTTTAGTGGCTCTAGAATTTTGGCTGCTATAGATGAGGTGAGGGCATTTTTCAGACTGCAACATTCTCCATAAATTGTAATGAAAGTACTAAATGTGGGTCTTTCAGGGACATATTTCTTACACACATGATGAATAGCTCAAGGCTAACAACCCCTCCTAAGTAAAGAACTTAGATTATGTTTCTCTAACATATATCTTACGTTTTCCAAAAAGTTGGATAGCCAGCGAATAATTCTAGGTGGTAGGCCTATCTCAGTGAAGCGGAACCTAAGACCACAGTGCCAGACAGTGTCGAATGCTTTGTCGACACCGAGAAAATATCGACAGTGCATTCATTTCTATTGAAATTGTCAGTAATTGTTTCTGTTAATCTGACCAGGTGTTCAACTTCAACTTTTTATATCACGTCTCGTATCTAACAACTTCATATGGCTCACATTTTGCCGGTATGCAATGTTAAAATATGACTTCCCTTTGTGGTTCATAACAGATAAAGGAAAGATAATCAGTCAACTTCATCCACTAACAACTCGTGGGCTTCTCTTTACCATAGAAAAGTAGGGTTCGCTGTCATTTTTAACGACCTTATGGTCGAAAAAGCATGTTCGATGACAAGATATGAATCAATGATCCATAGATTAGGAGTATCTGCCCCAATAAAAATACCAAAATTCAGTTGTATGTTTAGTGAAAAACTGCTATTTGTTCTCCGTTCACCTCGAGGAATCGATCCACAGATTTTAGCTTTGTTAAGTCCATTCATGAATTTACCTCTAACCCACCAGTTAACTTTAAATAGGGAATTAATAATAATCACGTAGCCAAATAACAAAGTATCAAGTCAGTATCAGTTAGAATAGTGATATATTTATATGTAACTCAAAATATGTTCTGAATAGCACCACTGATTCGTACTTATTAGTATACATTAATTTATACGTGGTTACAAGTAGCGGAAATATTGAATAAAAATGGACTTCATACGACTGACAAAAATGTAATTTTGATTTTTCATTTTGTGTTTTTCTTACAGCAAAGCCACATGGGGCTATCTGCTGAGCCCACCGAGGGGAATCGAACCCCTGATTTTAGCGTTATAAATCTGTAGACTTACCGCTGTACTAGAAAGGGGCCTATTTTTCATTTTAATATTTTACTTTTGTTGTCATTTTCTTTTTAATTAATTCACTTTTCTTTCTTTACCTGAAACTACAAAGTTTTCTTTATCCATTTGAAAGTAATAAAAACATTTCCTAAATGTAAAATAAAATATGCAAAGCAATGCTAAAAAACAATGCAATAGAAGTAAAGGGACGATACAGTTATACATAGATCATCTCTAGAAGACTTTCAATATTAAAATATAATGTTTCACGTGTATTTGAGCTATTGTGTTTATTCGTTGAATATCAAATACAGTTTGATTTCTTCTTTTAATTTATAGTATGAGAATGAGAAAAAAAAATCTCAAACTTATTTTCATTACGTTATATTAATAAGCATTTTAAGGATATTTATTGAGAATTTTAGAATTAAATATTAAAATTTAATTTGTGTTTCTAGCATTTTGTCATCATTAAAATGTTTTGCCAGGTTCTTTTTTGTTGTTAATTTGGCAAAACTGGCGATTCATGTGAAGATCGTGCCTTTGGCAAAGCGGAATGTCTGCGGACTTACACCGCTAGAAACTAAGTTTTGATACTTGTGATGGGTAATTCAGAGCACAGATAGCCCATTGTGTAGCTTTGTGGTCAACTTAGAAAGACAACCAACCCAAAAAATATTGTATTTCTTTTTGTACCTATAGTTTAGAAGAATAGGTGTCAAAATTGATGTGTGCTATTGATGCTATAATAAAAATTATTGTTTTGAAAATGTTTTTTTTTCTTTCAGAATTTGAACAAAGTAAACAACAAAAGTATATATGTAAAAACGGCTGGTATGAATTGAGAATTTTTTTTTATGTAGAGGAGTGAACAACGTTTCGACCTTCTTCTGTCATCATGAGGTTCACAAAGAAAGAAAGAGGTAACTGACCAATAGCTAACCACATGTTTGAAGGGGATTGTATACTTGATTGTACGAATGTAGAGGGTATGCTTAGATGTTTGATTATATTTATTAATATAGGTATAAAGGTGTTCCTTTGTATTGGTTTATTTTTGCCTTGAGTTGTTGTATGAGTAAGGCTTCTTTAATTTTGCGTTTGCTTATGTTTGCTTCTTTATTTAGTATTTAGGTATTTTTTATGATTATGTTGTGTTTATTTGATTTGCAGTGTTTGAAAACATGTGAATGTGACTTTTTAAATCTGGTTTCCATTTTCTACTTGTTTCTCCAACATAGAAGTCGTAGCAGTTATCACATTGTATTTTATAAATAATGTTGGTGTGATGTTTGTCAGTGTAGTTTTTACATAGTATAGACCTCAGTTTTGTGCCTGGTTTTTGAATAAATTTGATATTAACTGGAATGTCATATTTTGTTATTAGTTTTTGCCAAATGTTGGTTATTTTTCTGCTGATGTCGGGAATATATGGTATGCAGCAGTATATGGTTTCTTGATTTTTTAATTCATGGGATATGTTTACTTTTGTTAGTTGATTTTGCTTTTTGTCTAGGTGTATGCATATAATGTTTTCTACGGTTTGTGGAGGAAACTTATTGATGTTGATGAAGTATTTTATTTTAACTAATTCGTCGTTAATTTTATCTGGTGAGCATAGTTTTATGGCTGTGTTTATTTGGTTTCTTAGTATGTTGAGTTTTTGTTTTGTTTCATGTGCTGAGTCCCAAGAAATGTATAGTCCAGTGTGGGTGAGTTCCTGTGGAATTCTGTTTTAAATTGTGTATCAGTTCTTGTAATTTTGAGGTAAAGAAATGTTATTTGCTTTCATCCTGTTCACATGTGAAGTTAATGTTGAGATGTTTTGGGTTAATGTGATTGAAAAAAAAAAAAAAGCGTGTGTTCTGTAGATGTGAATCCCGCAATCATGTTGTCTACATATCTGTACCAGAAGAAGGTCGAAACGTTCGCTCCTCTACATAAAAAAAAAAAAATCTCAACCCATGCCAGCCGTTTTTACATATATATTTTTCTTTACAATTGAGTTTTTCGTCATTACGGATTAAACAACAAAAAGCATTTGAAGGTGTTTATTCAATTTGCTATAAGATCTGTAAGCTGGTAGTTTTATTGAATAAATTTCTGTACAGCACATTAAAATATTATTGAGGAAATGCAGCTAATATTACCACAAGAAATACTATAACAAAGAGATTTTGCTGCAATATTAACAAATTTAACTTGTCTATGAACTATTTTATCTTCATTTTTTTAGTGACAGGTTTCCAATATGTTTATAATACAGGGTGTTCGGAAAGTATCTGTGCAGCTTTGTAATCATATACATATGTAAGTGCACAGTGACTTTCCAAACACCCTCTAGTAGTTCCTTATTTTGATCTGTATCAGACTTTAAAGTAATTCTAGATGCACCTCTGAGAGTGACATGATGTTTGGCGTTCGAATGTGAACGGAATACACCCTTGTGCAAATTAATTGAAACAAGATGGAAAATTACGATTTTTCAAATTTTTTCGTTTTATTTCTGAGAATCCAAAATTTACTCACAAATTAATACATGATATGACCACCTTTATTTTTCAGAAGATCATTAATACGCTTTGGCATCGAGTCCACGAGTTGACTGCAATCTTTACTAATTTTTGGATTACGGTACCACACCTCAATTATGGCCTCAATTAACTTATCTTTCGTCATACAGTCTTTTCCCCGAAGTCTTTCTTTACAAATCGCCCAAAGATTTTCAATAGGATTTAAGTCCGGAGAGTTTCCAGGCCAGTCCAGCACCTTTATTTGCGTTGTAGTCATAAAATTCTTCACAAGTTTTGATGTGTGGCACAGAGCCAGATCTTGCTGAAAAATGCCAGATCTATCTGGAAATCTCTTTTTCAATTCTGGAACGACTCTTCTTTGCAAAACTTCGATATACTGTTGTCCACGCATCATACCTTCTACGATATGTAAGCCTCCGACGCCATAATAGCTGAAATAGCCTCAAAACATCTTCAAGGGATGTTTTACGAACTGATTGATGTGAGATTTTCGAAGTTTCTCACCTGGAGATCTGTGAACATGCAGACTTCTTTGACCCTGTATAAAGAAATGACTCTCGTCACTGAATAACACCTTCCTCCATTGTTCTTGCGTCCAGTTCTTGTATTTCAGACCCCTTTGATACCGTTTTTTCTTCATTGACTTGGTAAGAAGTTGTTTTTTGACTGGTCTCCTTGCCCTTCTAACACAATTTCGAATGACGTAATAATCCCCAAAATTTCGTCATATATCCCAAAAATAGATTGACTCTACTGCAAAACACAGCTAATGACGCCGTCTGTGTGAAAAAATGACTGTTAAAGGAAATCAGCGGGTCCAGCGAGCCTACACTGGCCGCCATGCTTAAAATATTGTAAAATGACCATTTGTGTCAATTAATTTGCACAAGGGTGTAAGTCATTTCTAGAAGCCTTTACTTGTCGATGTGTTCGCCTTTTGCCTTTCGTGTCAACAGTTCTATACCTACTTTTTTGTAACTTTGTCATGCACCCTTAGGGCTTTTTGACTAGCGAAAACCGGATATGCTCCCCACATAATTTCTGGAGCCTCTTATCTCTACTCTGAGAACTGAATAGACACATTGTTCAGTATAGTAATGATCAGGAAAAGTACTGAGCTTCGATTAATGTGAATGTTTTAAATTTGGGGCCATTTTTAAAGTGAGGATTGAAACAGTCTTGACTGTTCACTATTTTAAATACTCCGTTGGGGGGGGGATCCACATGGTCCGTCATATTAATAAACTTTTACAATACTCATTGGAAAAAATAAACAAAATGTATTAGGTTTTATCACTAATTTTCCTTATTACAAGAGGGAAACTGTGGCAGTAATTTTAAAATTATGTACAGTATTAATGATACATTTTTAACCCTATAATCGCCAATACCATGGACCCACAAGCAAAGTTATGTACAAACAGTTTAAAATAATGGGCTTGAAAGCCCAATCAATAATTGTAGAGTCAGACAACCTTTTTATTAAAATTGGTTGGTTAGACTCGCCCAATTTAGTAAGTCCTGGCTATGAGGTAAATTATTCATTGTTAAACATTAACAACAAAGAGACTGTATATGAAATACTGTTTAGTAGGTGCGAAATTAGGTTAAAACCAAACATAATCAAGGATGATATCATTTTTATTTATTTAATTCTTCTAAATGTGTACTACACATAAACATTTATAAACTGAAAAGGTTTAGACTTATAGATAAAAAAACTATTTTATACAGAAATTTAACTGGAATTTAGGGTTTTTCTCATTTGTTTTTGAATTTCACGCAAAGCTACATGAGGGCTATTTGCGCTAGCCGTCCCTAATTTATCAGTGTAAGATTAGAGGGATTGCAGCTAATCATCATCACCCACTGCCAACTACTCTTTTACCAACGAATAGTGGGATTGACTGTAACATTATAACGTCCCCACGGCTGAAAGGACAAGCATGTTTGGTGTGACGGGGATTCGACCTCGCGACCCTCGGATTAACCACCTGGCCATGCTAGGCTCATTTGTAATGAAATGTATATTTATAAAAGCAGTAACCTGCAACATGTAGTTTGTACAGGTAATTTAAATGTTGTGCATTTATCGTTGTGCAAACTCATATATGTCAAATTAAAAACTGGTTTAGTAACATAATTTTTTAAGTGTTCATCAAACTTGACTTACTCATACGTTATAAAAACGTTTCACCATCACGAATTAGGTAGGATAATAGCTCAGTTTCTACACGTTATTCAAGCTGCTCATCATTAGCGACTAAGGTGTTGACTCACTTCATTCACCATTACGAACCAGGTAGGATAACAGCTTTATTTCTACACGTTATACAAACTGCTTATCACAAGCGACTAAGGTGTTGGCTTACTCCATATACATTAAACAAACGGTTTACCACCATAAGTTGGTATGATGACTTAAGTTAGACACGTTAATCAAACAACATAATTTGAGAAAGTGAAATATTGGCACTCTTCCAGTACGTCAGGCAAATGATTTACCATCATGAACCAAGGTAATGACTCAGATTTTACATGTTAAACAAACAGTTAATTGTTGAGCAACTGAAGTGTTGGTTCATTTCCTGTATGTTAAGTGGTTTAAAGGTTTCTTTTTTATGCCATACTGGTGAGAAATAGCTTTTCAGAAGTCCCTGGAAGATGTTTAACTTACTAATAAGAACAGTTAATTTTGAACGCTGTTTGGCCAAAAGATTTTCTTTTTAGTTGCGAAAAAAAGTTTTAATCGATTCGTACTAAAGTATTTTAAACAAAGTATGATGTAGTTGACTAGGTAGATATAGCATGTGTTGATTTCATTCTATAACCAATTAAAATTCATCTATTTAATGAAAAATCAAGTGGTTGGCAAATTTTGTTTTTCAGTTCATTTATATACCCTCTATTGTTTCTTTAAGACTGTAATTGTAATTGCCGCTTGTTTCCCCGGCAAGACATGTTTGATGCTTGATTTTCATTTGGGATTATCTGACATTTTTCTTAAAACTGGAATCCTATTGAATTTAACAGTAGATATATATTGGAATATATGGTTAATATATATTCTTATAACTTTAGTTTATACATTGTTACAATTGAAGTATTATGAAGATTTTCTAAATATACTGGTCTGAAAACGAACTTTTAAGTTCATATAGAGCAGGGGTGTGCAACATTTTTCGTCGGTGGGCCATATAACCAACTTCATCAATCAAGGGGCCACTTAAAAAACAAGCTTATTCGTGTACATGCACAATAAATTTAAAAAAAATTCTCAAAATGCAAGCAATAATATTTTATATTTTTGCATGAGTGATTATTTTAGTGCGACACTTGAAATTTAGAGTCCTTGCAGAGCTTGTCAATATCAGCTTTGACAGAAGTGGTTGCCACTCTTAACTGACTGGTCAAATGTTCATCAGTCAGCTGACTTCTACATTTGGTTTTGATGAGCTTCATTTTGGAGAAAAATTGCTCACAGCAGTAGGTGCTACCAAAAAGGGAGGCAATTCTTTGTGCATGACGGGACAAATTGGGAAACTTTTAACGTACACAGAGTTTGTAAAAGTCTAGCAAACTGTTTTCAGAGAATTTCCTTTTAGTGTCCATGTCAGCCTGCAGTTCAATGAGTTCCATTTGGCAATCATCAGGACTGTCTACCACTGCCAAATCAAAAGGTTGAGCGAACAATTTCAATCTAATTTCAGTTTGTCTGAAATCTGGAAATCTGTTTGCAAACTCATCACGCAGCTTTTGTACACTGGTTCCATATTTGGTGCAATCCAGATTAGAAATTCCAGTTTCCTGGTTGCAAGACATGTAAAATGGGTCAATATGGCTCTTCTCAACTGAACCTGAAAAGTTCCAATTTCTTCTCAAAAGCACAAATATGCTCAAACAACTTATTCACAAGTTGACTTTTCCCTTGTAGTTTTAAGTTTAAATCAGACAGATGCTGTGTAATGTCTGTGAGGAATGCTAAGTCATTCAGCCAGTTCTCATTGCTCAAGAAGTCCACATTCTGACGTTTGCTCTCCATGAAGAACTTAATCTCCTCTCGCAGATTCCAGAATCTCTTCAAAGTAGCAGCTCTACTAAGCCAACGTACAGCAGAGAAGTACAAAACATCTGAATATTCACTGTCCAGCTCATCTAAAAAGTTTTAAATTGTCGATGATTTAATCCTCGTGTTCGAATATAATTTACGCATTGGACGACATTTTTCATGACTTCTGCAAAATCCAGAACTTTGGTGCACAAGCTCTCTTGGTGAATAATGCAATGGCTTACAACTACGTCTTGTGCTCCAATTGCAGTTAGAAATTTCTTGGTGAATCCATTTGTCCTACCTGTCATGGAAGGAGCACCATCTGTTGTAACACCACATAATTTATAAGGATTCAGTTCAAACTTTTCTACAACCTTAAGCACTTGTTCACAAATATCCTGTCCTGTGGTTGTGGAGGAAAGGCTTGCCATATCTAAAAACTCTTCGAAAACATCAAAGCCTGCAGTAACAGCTCTGATGAAAATGACAAGTTGGGATGTGTCATTGATATCAGTGCTTTCATCCAAAGCCAGACTGAAAGCTTCACACGAATTCAATCTCTCTTTCAAAGTTTCTTTGATGTCCTCTGAAAGATCTTTTGTCCTGCGTGAGACAGTAAAGCGGGAAAGGCTAGTTTGCTCCACCAAATATTTTTTCTCTGGACATGCATATTCTGTGAATATTGTTAAACAATTTTAATAAATTCTCCATCACTGAAAGGCTTTCCTTTTCTGCCATACATTCACAAAGCTTAAAACTCAGTTTTGTCACCAGTTCTGAATTTTTCTTGAAAGTGGTAAAACACCTTGTTGCTTTTCAATGGATGTTTTAAATGTTCAATTTTGTCCTTTCGTGCCTGACCAACAATTTCATCAAACTGGGAGGAGTGCTTAGTTGCGTAATGTCGCTTAATATTGTACTCTTTCATGACTGCAATTGTAGTTTGACAGACGAGGCAGACAACACCTTGATTATATGGGACAACAAGATATTTTGTGCACCATTCACTGTTGAATAACCTTCCTCATCATCAATTTTTCGTTTCTTAACTGCTGACATTTTACTAGCCCTGAAATCAAAACAAAATTATTCTCACGAAAATAGCAAAGTAGAAAAAACATAGAATTTATTTACACATGGAACCTCTTATGGACAGAAACACATGTTTCTAAATTGGCATCCCGATCATAGCCTTCCGGTACTTAAATTAATTGAGAATAGCAAAATACAGTGTGACCTCGCCTATTCGCGGTTCGCCATTCGCGGATTATGCGCGAACTGCGTTTTGTAGGTCACAGAGACTGAAAGGGCTTTTCGAGGAGATTTCTGTTGTATTTACTCAATCAAGCCGTTTTATCAATTGTCGTCTTCACCAAACGAGATTGACTGCTATTGGCTGACTGCCTCAGCTTCCCCAACAACGCAAACGGCAAAGCACAGCCCGGTAACGCACGGTACAATTTAGTGAAATACATAACAGTATGCAATATTGCTACATTATTACTGCATCAATGAGTATAAGTATCATTAGTGTTTGGGAAGCATTTCATATAGTATGTAATCGCATACATATACGTTTTAAAACTGCGTCCAATATTCGCGGTTTTCGCTATTCGCGGAGGGTAAAGAACGTAACCCCGCGAATAACGAGGTCACACTGTACATAGAATCAGATGCATCTGAAAGCAAAAATTTTAATAAATTCAGTAAAGTCACAACAATATGCTAAATAATAATCAATTTACCTTCAATCTCTTGTAGTAACTGTAAAAGGTAATAAAATTTTCACCAATAATGAATGACGGACAGCAGAGGTTAGGGAAAATTGTCGCCAGCGGGCGAAGGCGAGGTTCAGGACATGACGTTGAGTCGTAGACAATAGTGCTAGTGCACGTCACCTATTCATGCCCTAAGGAGGCCGACCAATCGAATTCGGCCTGCTCCTCTCTAGCAAAGATAATTTTAGAAGTTTGTCGAGTCGAAGCCTGGGAATCCCGTAAGATCGATGCTTTTAAAAAATATTCCATTTGCGTTGGATTACAGATCAGGCCACATGGTTAGATTACAACAACTAGGGCCACACTAAATGGCTTGGCGGGCCGGGTTGTGGCCCGCGGGCCGCCTGTTGCACACCCCTGATATAGAGGTTTTGCGTGTGACGTCACTCTTGACCTAGTTACTGCTGACCGCCATGACGGGTGGCACGCTCGGCGTGTTTATATTCCAACACAAGGGTGATTCATAGTCAAAAGTGCGCGATGGTACGTACACTCGTGTTGTGCATGTAACTGTTCAAATCGACATGGACAGGTGGAAAATGTGTCATACTACAGATTTCCTAAAGATCCCGACCGAAGAAGACAATGGATTGCAGCTGTCAATAGGAAAAACTGGACACCCACAGAGCACACCAGACTTTGTAGTAAACATTTTGTGTCAGGTATGTATAATTCATCTATAGCCAGGCTGAATAAATTGAAACTTACATGCATGATATATGTATAGCAGAACACACTGCAGCACCAGTCAAAGAATTTTTTTTTTTCACACTTTTCTTTTACTTTTAAATAACTGAATAGTAAATTTACTGAAGGAACAATATCATTCATGATGAATAGGTTATATAGCAATTTGTACATTAAGACAAAATGTTAATATCTCTTAAAGGATCAATTTAAGTGATTCATCAGAAAACCACAACTGGCACAAGATTAAAAAGTGTGCAAATAATTACTTTGTTGGCTGTACATTCAGTTGTTAAACAATGTTCAGCATATTCAGTTATATATATATATTCAGTTAAAAGTGTACAGTGTATCTGTTATATATATAAATATTATCTGATGATGCCTGTAGATCTATATCTTAACTAAATTATTGTACTCTGTTTCAGGGACGAAGAGTGATGATCCCCTATCACCTGACTATGTACCTTCCATATTTCATTTTACACATTCTCCCCCTGAAGAGAAGGAAAGCTGCTGAATTGTGTAAATATGAAAACAGGAAAGAAGTGACCAAAAGGAGAAAAGAACAACAAAAGAGACATGAAGCTGCTGCTGGGCTGCTTGACCTTGCTTTCATAGAATCTGCTGGCACTACTGCCACTGATAGCAGCTGTACTGATTCTGCTGATGAACTTGAAGCTACATGTGATACTTTTGACTTGAGTACATAACAATATACAACTGAGACATGTATGCAGATGGAAATATCATTCACAGACTTAGCTAGACTTGAATCTGAATGCCAACAGTTGCGGAATGAAGTCCTCCACTATAAAAGTATAGCAAAAGCGAACTGTTTTGAAGATGCTACTTTTGCAAATGTAGTACAATAATATTGAACCATTTATTAAAACGGGGGCCCTACTTTACTTCAGTATCTAGTCTTCGTCTAAAATGTAGTTAAATCTATCATACAGAGTACATGATACATGTATGTAATATAACATGATGTGCAAACATTTGCTGTAATGATGACTTTATCTGACGTTGCCCTGGTTATCTGGACATTCTGTACAAATCCTGCCACAAAGTACGCTTTTGTAACCTTTTAGACTTTAATTTGTATAGGTGGAAGTCCTGTTTATCAAATATATATAAATGTCACCGTATGTAATATTTGGCAAATCTACTCCGGCAACAGTCTGACTCTGAGCAACGTTGTCTTGGCTGGATATTACTGGCGTAAATACACGTGGCGGGAGCATATACGGGTCTCCTACACCCAGTTCCTTCACCTTTTCCTCATACCTGGCCTTTTCAGCACCTGTCAGGTGTGCTACAAGTGATGAAAAGCCAGCAGCAGCCATTTACATGTGAATAGTACTGAATACAGCAATTCTTAACTCGTTCAGCCATGCGGGTCACTTGCCACCCAATATGGCGGTATGTTTACAAACCTCGTTGTAGTCACGTGACACTAATAGGTTCACGCAAAACCTCTATAGCAGTATGTCTGGGGATTATATCACTAAGAAACTGGGTTTTGATACCCATTGTGCCCAAAGCACAGAGAACCTTACTTAAAATAGGCTGTAAACATAAATACATGAGAAAATATGAATTGTGCTATGAACAGTGAGAATTTAAGTTCGTTGTTAAACCTAGATATATATGTGTGTGTGTGTATGTATGTATAGTGAAATTAAATAATTACATTTAAATTAAGTTAAATAAGTAAACAAAATCATGAGGAAGGACTGCATTAAAAACAGCAAATCCCAACCTCTGACTGATTACATTATAACCATATATTTTAAGCCAAAACAAAGTACATCACAATTAAACAAAATACGTTGCATTTAAAAAAAAAAAAATTCTGGGATACAAGCTACAACATGGAATTATAAAATATATTTAGGTTTTGGAGGTGACTGAAGAAGTAGGATCCACATTGCAGTGGGGATACACCGTTTATCAGTCTTAACCTCCAATTCGCTAGTCTCACATAAGATGATTAGAAATTAGGAGAGCGAGATGTGGGTGCTCAAGCATACAACGTCTCACATC
Source organism: Tachypleus tridentatus (assembly GCF_004210375.1). Taxonomy (NCBI): domain Eukaryota; kingdom Metazoa; phylum Arthropoda; class Merostomata; order Xiphosura; family Limulidae; genus Tachypleus; species Tachypleus tridentatus. The sequence continues at coordinate 47,121,008 of NC_134831.1, read as the reverse complement.
TTTATCACCCTTCACTCTCTGCATACAGTTGTGGGAAGGTGACTGCTCTCCCAAGTTAAAATAAGAATGCAAAAAAAGATGAAAAATAAAAATAAATAAAAAATAAGGAAAATAAGGTACTACCATTTGGGAGTAAGTAAGATGAAACATATCTTCAAGTTAGCATTCCTGTCCCCAATATGGTAGAGGCACTAATTAACACAACATTGTATCATATTGGTATACAAAGATTATGGTGACTGTTGTGCTTTTATATGCGGTTCAAGGTGTACATCTGCATAGAGTAGTGCCAAATTCTTAAATGACCTTATTTTAACTAAAAATAATTTTAGTAAAATTTTTCTGATTTTACTTTCTTTGTATTTATTTAATACATGTTTGTATGTATTAAAGATTAATTTAATAATTTGGTGGGTAATTAGCAAGTTTACATTGTACATAGTTGTCTGTTAAAGTCAGACGTCTTGTTAGGTAAGAGATTGAAGTTTAACTTTTCATAAACATACTTGTCCATAACAATTTCTTCTATCTCTCTCTTGTAAACAGTTTTGTCCAAGATAACGATTTCATTCGTTTCGTTTGACTTTTTCATTACAGTATCTTTGTTCAACTTTAATTTCCTTGTCTCTTCAGAAAGATATTAGGGGAAGGATGAGTATGAGTTGTCACTATTATTGGTATTATTATATAATACACTAAATATGGAATTCATTAGGAGGTTCATGTCTACGCTGATGTCCTTGACTGACACTGATAGTAAATCTATATTTAGGTTCACATTCTTACAGGAAAAGGACAAGACATAAACTTGGGCTAATTGTTCTAATTATGTTAAGTTATAAGATGATGTTTAAACTTTTTTAGCATTACTGTCAGTATCACATGGCTCGGTCAATACTTTCTCATAACAAGTGTATAATTTACTTTCATTGCTATGTGTTATGGTCTGGTTTAAAATGGCAGCAAGTCTGGAGACTTGGGCTGGACTGGACATTTGCTAAAATGAATAGATGTTCATTTTACAACTTGGAAGTAAGATGCATAGTGACTAAATTACCTTTTTCTTTCGTTCCACCATGATACGAGGGTCGCTTAATTTATTTACAAATAAGAATTTCAAGCAGTGTATAAAAATACATTTAAATGATTATATATATATAGGTTTATTTTACTTTTGTTTCTCTGACAGATCTTTATTGTCAAGGATTTAAAGAGACCAGTTTTTGCACCAAAGGTGTACTAAATTTTGCATCTTATCACACCCAAATGCCCTCAAGTGGCTCAGTGGTGAAACTACAGGATTGCTTCTTTAAAAATCATTTTCCGATACTCGTGAATAACAGATTGTAGATAGGACAGATAATAGATACTTAAGATTAGCTAGAAATTATTTGGCGCATAGCCAAAGTATCACCTAATCCTCGAGTTTTAAAAGCGAAACTAAATATATTGGATTTCAATTAAATGTGAAAATTCCAGATTTGCGAGAATTATTAACTAAGAAAGAACCAGAGTTAGTTCAGAGTAGAAATGCAAAATAGGTATCGAATAACTGAAAAGTATTATTAAACGAAATCCAAAATATTCCCTTAAAAGATCAGGATTAATTATTAAGTTCCAATGGTATGTAGTTCGTTTCCCAGCTTCAGCAGAATGACAGGTAAATCTAAAATATCTAATTCAGGAAAGATAGCATTATGCTTAGTAGTGGAACAAGTTAGCATAATATTATATATTAAACGAGATAAATTGGCTTTGATAAAGTTGTGGACATTAGGTGGGCTGTGCAAATTAAAATCGAATGAAAGAACAAAAGTTAACTTATTCAGAGGCTACTGACATCGTCAAGCTAAATGATTAAGAACCATCTAATTAGGACATAAACTAATTCTATAGACTGTTAACAAAATTAATTTAGTTTGACCAATCGGTGATGTTAGCTGATTATAAAGTTAATATAATAAAGCAAAAGTAGCAGGCAAAATTGACAGGTTTAGGAAAATTGAGGAATTACCCAGCTTTAGTTTATCAATGACAAACATTTCGTGAATCAAAAAGTTAATAAATCAGAAATGAAATAGATACAATGACGTGAAAAGAATTAAGTGCATGATAACTAAAGGAAGAATGATAATTCGGATAACTTGAAGATGTTATGTATGTGCCAAATCACAAAACGAGTGAAGTCTATTTTAATCACAGTGGTATGATGTTGGCAGAGTTATGAACACAACTCTAATTTTGTATTAAGACGAGAGGAGAAGAAGAAGAAGAAACAAAACAACTAGAGCAGCCAATGTTGATATAGAATATTTCAGAGTAGCTGAGATGTGTGTTGTCAAGGGACTGATCATTGTAGATGGATATACAGGATGGGCAGACAACTACTGCTTCAAAACTCCCTTCACAGACAGCATAATGGACAAAGAGATTCAGAGGTATTTAAATTGGATGGAGGATGACTACAACTTTCAAAATCTAATGAACATGTGTCATGACATATGACAATAGTATACCAAGTTATATTCAAAAGGGAAATAGAAGGTACAACTATTAATCTATATCATCAGACTCCCATATATCAACTTAGAGGATTTTGATTGTTTCTGTTATCGACGACTGCAATGTCATGAACAGATCCACTGGGCTTACCATCAGTCAACGCATGAGCATTGTACCAAATACAAGGCTCATGCACTCTAAAATTGAACCATCAATAGTGATTAGCAGAGCTTCTGATGTTTCCGAGGAGTTTTAATAATAAGATTTTGAGCCACCATATATCATACGAAATTTTTTATTGTGTTATTGTATATGTGTTGCACTTAGTATAATACAGTTAACAAGTGGGTGATATTTAAAATCAAATCAAACGTTCTCTAGGTCTTTGGCCATCTTGCTTCTGTAAGTATTGAAGAGAGGAGGTTGTTTTGTCAAGGCTTCGCATTGGTCACAGTTTTTTAACCCACCACTTCCTTTTATCTGGTACTGCTGCACCAATGTGCTGTCTATGTGGCACTCAGATCATAATCATCCACATTTTATTATCATGCTGTTGTTACAACCTAGAACGATGACACCATTTTAAAGATATTTGTAAGGCAGGTTTGCCCTTGACTTTGGCCCATGTTATAGGTGATACTGCCCATCTCACTCAAGTTTTTACATTTTTAAAAGCCATTGGTCTTTTACACTTAATTTAAGGTTTTTTATCAGACCATATAGTGTTTTAGCATGATTTCTTTTACATATTTTAATGTTTTAACATGATTTCTTTTACACATTTCAATTTTTATTTTGACTTGAACCCAGGACTGGAAAGGCCAACTTCAGGTGACTGTCAGCAAGGGTGTACTTCTTGCTTCAGTCTTCCTGGCAGTTCCTAATTTTACATATTTTACTTTTTACCTTAATTGCCATATAACTATACTGTACCACATCTTGTCTGGCACAGATAGCCTTGTAGCTTTGTGCCAATAAACACTGAATACCTACCTATCTACCTTACTAAAAGCAACATCATCATCATCCTAATGAGAAATGTTTTCCAAACAAAGTGTATAAAGTCCGATTAGTAATCTACAATGAGGAAATTTGTCATACTAACATGATTACAACCCGCGACTCTCAGATTAGGAGTCGTGCGCTATAACCCACCTGGTCATGCCAGGCATGAAAAATTTTTTTTGTGTGTGAAAAATTGAGTGTTGCAATAAAAAAGCATGGCACTTTTAATACAAGTGCTTTGTTTAAAAACATTTTCAGTACACATTTTATTGTGTATTCTGATTCCCCATCATTCATCACTGTCATAAATATCAACATTTTCAATTTTGTGACTACTACGCAATGACTAAGATGGCAAGTGGCTTAACAGTTTCAGTCTCTCAATGTACTCTTTCAACATATTGATAAGACATAGTTTTTGTTTCTGCCACTCCAGACCTTTGGTAGTATAATCTAAGTCAGCAACCTTTGATTCAATTTCATAAGGGCCAGAATAGCTAAATTGTAAGACACCACTTGGAACAAGCAGGAGGCAAGAACCTGGCTTAAAGATTTTTTTTCTTTCCATGCTTATCATGTATATGCTTCATTCTGCTTTTAGCAATTTCAGCTACATGCATAAGCTTATGATTAAAAGCTGATACATAATCAATCAGATTCATGTCAATATCTTCACACATCTAATTCTTTTTTGGCAGTTGTACTGGTCCTCATATTGAATAACAAAATACATGCCCAAAAAGGTGAAAACCAAGCAACTTCTGAAGAGCTTCTCGAGCAGTAAGTAAATGTAAATGGACTCCTTCATCCTATATTTTCTGAAATTCCAAACACTGTGTATAAATCATATTTTTCAGTTTTTGATGGAAACATTTGAGAGACCCTTGGGATTCTGTATGATAAGCACTAGATTGTTTTCTCAATCTCTAACTGATCCATTACCTGCTGAAATAATCCTGTTATGAACTTTGACCTGTGGTCAAACTGAACTGACTTTGATAGACCCACAAAGGTGAATTTTTTGACAGAGCTTTAATAATAGTAGTGGCTAATAATTCTCAAGGGTATTGCTTCAGGAAATGGACTACATGCACACGTTATTGTCAGTAAGTACCGATTTACTAACTTGATTTTCGGAAGTGAATCTACAGTAACCCTGCCGAATGATTAATCAACTGCTAACTCTTACAGTGTTATTATCTAACTTGCTAATAATGAGAAAAATTAATTAAACAAATATATGTACATATGAAATTTACTAATTTTTATCTCTGTCTTTTCTACTTAATTTGATTTGATTTTTTTACTTTAAAGGAAACAGTACAATTTAGTGATGAAAAAGTGATTATGTACAAAATTCAAGTACCTGCCATGTTACTCAAAGCTAGAACAACATCAATCTAACGAGGAATGCTTTTCGAACAATATGTATAAAGTCCTATCAGTTATCCACACTGAAAAAAATTTGCCTGAATAACATGAAGTTATTTACATTACCAAGATTTTTTTTTTATGAGCACACTTGGCACTTTTGCAAACTGTATTAAGCCTATTGAGATGTTAACTATACACAAACTGGGCAAATAGCGACTATAATAAATTTCATCACAAAAGTTGAACATTTAAATTTCTTTCTTACGTAATATAATTGGATGATTATTTAAGGATCCTAATATGTGGAAGAGAAAGATTATGGAGTAATATTTAATCAAAACTAGTGTTACAAACTTGTTTTTCATTATATAACAAATCTGTTTTTTGTTTCAGTGAAGCACCAAGTTACCCACAAGGTTTTTTTATGTTCCACCATTCAGAGACTTTTATGCATTTTACTGATCACAGGTATCGAAACCCAGTATCTAGCACTGCAAGTCAGCAGACATACCACTTTGCGACTGGGGAAGGGGCGTAAATCTCGGTATAAACCACCTTGAAGTTTTAACCATAACTAGATGAATTTACAGTTTTTCCCTATTATTATATCACCAGGCTATCAACATCAATCCTTCTGTCAGCACATTGTTACTGTAAGTAAAACATACAGTTGAAAAGACCACAACAGGTTGGAAATTAATGAAAAAAGTGTTAAAAATTGATAAAACATGCCTGTAACAAAAATTTTATTATAATTTGCACCATTTCGAACAGAATACGTAAGAAATTAACTGTCAAGCCCATAATATAATCTGACTCTTTAAAGTTATCTAGCATTTTATTGTGAACATTTTCATAATTTGGGTCCTTGTTGTTCATTTATAATTTTTCAATAACATCCTTAGAGCCAATCCCTACTTCTTTTTCATCTTTCCTCACTGTCCTTTCGAACTGTTCATCCGAAATCAATTTCCTGCCCTGAGTCCCAACAAAAATTCCTTCTTAAAAAGCTGGGGATTGCCCATATGGGTACTTGAAACAGTCTCCATCTTTATCTAAGGCCTATAGAAACTGCTTATGCAAACCCAGTTATAAGTGAAGAGGAAGTAGTAAGGCTTTCTCTGTGTCAACCAATCTCTCACAGAGTTACATACAAAGTGTGATAGCTGGATGAGCCACCCCACTGCCCTTTTTGACCTATCTCTTAAGCAAACACTATACTCTGCTGCCTTTCTAATGGTTTATTTTGAATTTCACACAAAGCTACATGAGAGCTATCTGCACTTTGTCCTTCTAATCCACTAGAAATGAGTTGATTATATATATATATATATATATATATATAGAGAGAGAGAGAGAGAGAGAGAATAATTGGCTGGCATGAATACAGAAAACTTTTATTTAACACAAGAAAGAAGTAAAAACATTCAGACATCCCTAGCTCATCTTCTGGTTACAAATGGAATTTGAAAGTGTTCACGAACCGTGAAAGCAAAACTGAAGACATCAGCTGTGTTAAAAATGAAATTGCCTGAAGTTCTGGTTACCTGACCACCAATAGACCATACTGTGTGCTAACTGTAATAAAAGAAATTCACTTTGACAACATCATACTGTTTCTTAGTTTCATAAAAATTGTACATATTGGTAAGGCATTATGCCATCTGTTAAAAAAAAGTTAAAGCAGCTTGAAAATTAGTGGGCTAAGATTTTCAAATCAAACCATTGCATCAAATTCTTTCGCATAGGAAAAACATGTGAACCTATATTATTTTTCATTTGTTGTTGCTGTTTTGCTCTGGCAGAATCATACATGAACCATCTTTTAAATCAATAAAGTTTCATAGTGACAACTATTTTAGTATTTGACAAAATAAATAAGTTTTCATGGACCATTTTTACCTAGATTTGCATGAACAAGACACATAAAAATAATTTGCAATGTAAACTCTATAGTAATACGTCTAGTTGTCATAGACTAAGTAAAATATATTTTAGTCACTGAGATAAAACTTAGGCTATCCAAAAAAATTTTGTTTGTTGTTTCTTTTTAATGGTTGGCAAACATTTCTATTTCATTTCCTAATTATGTTTGAAAAACATAACAGTTCTGTCTGGAGAAAAGTAGTCTGTGTATGGTTTACTGTGCCTAAATGTCTTTGAAAGTTCAACATTTGTACATCTTTTCTATTTTTTTATGACATTTTACTTCATGTAAGTGGGAAGCTTCAATTTTGAATGAGCCATATTTTTTGTAATAAAATAATCCAATTTGACTGCAATTAACATTACAATATTCTTATCTATTTGCAGTGACAGAAACCCAGCTGTGAGTACCTTCATCTGAGTCATCTGTCCAGATCATCTCCGAAGATGGTTGTAATGTTTTGTAAACTGTGTCATAAACATAACACATTTGGTTTGAATAGTAGTAGTGTGTGGATAAATAAGGGTGCAAAAGTTTAAAACTTGAAAACATAGATCATCAACTATCTTAACAGCACAAAAAGTGGCACTCAGCTCAACATACAAAAACCATTATGAGACAGAATTCCCCTAAGCTCCATGAATTTGATGCTGTTGTATGTGCGAGCAAACTATTACACTTTCTGGTGAAATATAGCATTTCACACATATCAGTCTACAAAGAATTGATTAACTTTGCAAAAACAAAATTCATAAAGCCCCATTCCTGCATGCCTAAGTCAAGGCAAGCATGCTATCTTCAGCAGTTAAACTAGTGTTGATGAGTTGATGGCAGCCATGTCTACCAATATTAAAGAATCTTTGAAGTAGCATGTTAGTGCAAGTCCAGCCTATGCGATAATAACTGATGAGGCCAACAAAAGTGCCAACGAGAAATTCCTGACCCTCTGTGTGAAGTAAGTTGATGGTGATAGTGAAGTGAATGTAGACTTTCTAAAATATATGCAAGTGGACAATGGGAAATGAGAGACAAAAAGAATTTTGAGGAAGCTGTAAAATTGGACTAATTTATAAACTTTGGTAGTAATAGATGTAATATGATGGTGGAACTCAAAACTGGCATTGCAACAAAACTGAATACCCTGAAACCTGAGTTGATCAATGTATACTGCCACAACCATCACTTAGTCCTTGCTGCAAAAAACCGTTTTGAAAACATCAAAGAATTCCTAAATACTGATGCAGTCTTCAGAAGTGTGTACAGATTCTATAAAGTGTTTGGAAACTGTACAAGATACCTTGAAAAATGTCAAACTTGACTTGACAGTAGCAACACAAAGAGGTTAAAAGAGGCATCTCGCACCAGATGGCCGTCTCACAGGAGACTGATTCCTCTCTGAGGAACACCTACTAAGCAGTAATCGTGGATCTTGGAAACACAGATGTTGGTGGTGTGGAAGTTCAAATGAACTCAGGACCATCTGCCAATGGACTTGCAGAAAAATTGAAATCATACTCCATGATCCATATCATCCACTTCTTGTGCAAAACTCTGAGATCCATCATCTAGATTCATATCACTTTTGAGAAAAATAATTTACACCTATCAGTGATCAAGCCAAGATGGAATATAACAGTAAATTTTCTGGGATAATTTAAAATGTTGAAGATGTTAGTCTGAGGAAAGCCAGCAAAGAGTTACAGGAGGAATGAACATGAAATTCATTCTGTGACAAAAGCTGAGGATTCATTGATTGACAATGTAGTTGAGAACATTGAAAATGAACAGGAACAACACAGAGTCAGATTCTACTCTCCTCCAACCAATTATACAACTAGATAAAACTTTTGGAAATTCTGTTTCAAGCATCTATGTGGGCAATTTCAAGCTCTTTTAAAAGTGAATCTTAAAGAAGTGATTTCTGTTGGGCTTCAGAGCAGAAGATTCACTTCCAATAAACAGTTTGAGGAGATAGTGAGGAAAGATGAAAAAATCCAATTCAGTCCTACTTGGCAGTAATTTTGGTTTAATATCTCTCAAGCTATGAAGGGTCTTGCAGAACAACCAGGTGAACATCAGAAACATTTGCTTCTTTTCAGCCCCACAGATTAAGGTCAAGTGAAATAATAATAACAGTAAATGAGAAACAGAGTAGGAAGAAAAAGAGATCCTTATATTGTCGTGGTGCTGGGGATCTATAAATCCAATGGCAAAGAAATTGATTGTGGGGGAAACTGAAGTACCCAAAGAAAACCACTTTCACTGGGCAGTTACCTAATATTCTACCTCTCCAGTACCCAGAGCTGTAAACAGGAGAATGATTATTAGTATGTAATAATAGTAGTGTGGTTATATATCACATTGAAAGGGAAGATATATTTAGCTCAGAAGAAGATTGTTTTTTTTTTTTTTGCTAAACATGTTGTTTAACTCTGTGTATGTTTGTAATATTTGGAGGCAAGTTTAATAAATCAGCCCTGCAGAAGAGGTAGTTCAATCAGTGAGTCAAGATAGATCAATGGATGGTAGTTTGGTAGTCTGAATGCAATTTTGATAACCGTATTTTGGAGGTTCTGTAGTGTTGAATAAAGATGATCAGTCATGTCACAAGTAGCAGTACTGCCATACTCAAAAAGGGCTCTGTTGTGTGGTTTATAGATAGTTAGAATGGTTTCAGCTGTGCAGCCTTTGCTTGGTTCACTAATGCATTTTAGAAAGTTGATTCTAGTACTGGTTTTACTTATAATGTTGAAGTGTTTCTTCCATGATAATTTCTGCAAAAAATGTTAGACTTAAAAATTTAATGGTTTTGGTAAAGTTGATGTTAATATTGTTGAGGCATAATTTAATGTCCTTAACTTATTTCCTTACTTTGTTTACTTTTTTGACGGAATAGTATGGCTTGTGTTTCAGTAGGATTCAGGGCAACACGCCACTTGTTACATCATAATGATACAGTGTTGAGCATCATTTGGACTTGTCTGTTGCAGCATGTGGGTTATTGGAAGTGCCCCATATGGCTGTGTTGTCAACACATTGTAATATTATTAATGTGTTGAGGAGGAAAGGTTATATCTTTAATACAGATGTAAAGGACTGGGCTAAGTACTGATCCATGGGGTACTCTGGTAATTAAGCTGAAAGGGTTGGACACTGATTTGTGAATTTTGACCTTAGCTGAATGATTGGTGATAAAACTTGATATCTATTGGATTAATTGGGGTGATAAACCAATAGTGTGTGTTTTACACCCAAGGCCATTGTGTCAAACTGAATCAAAAGCTTTTTGAATGTTGATAAAAGTGGCTACTGTGGATTGTTTGCAATTAAAGCCATGGAAAACAGATTCTGTAAGCCTAATGAGATAGTCTATTGTTTGCCTGTTTCTTCTACCAGCATTTTGGTTGTTACTTAGAATTTTATTGGATTGCAGTTAAAAATTAATGTTTTCAGTTATCGCTTTTTCCATAAGTTTGCCGTGGGTGTTGAGTAGACTAATCAATCTGTTGTTACAGGGGTTGATAAGGTCGTTATCTTTCTTAAATATTACCTTAATAGTAACTGATTTCCAAGCTTTAAAGTAGTGTCCAGATAAAATGGAGAGATTAAATATTGATACTAAATGATTTAGATTAAAGTCAGAGAGGTTTATTAGTACAATATCAATAATGCCATCTTCACCAGGTCCCTTACGTTTAACTTTCTTTACCAGCAGTTTAATTTCCATTAAAGATATTGGGCATGTATATATCTCGCAGGGTTAGTTGAATTGATTATTTTCAACAGGGAACCATGATGTGAAGAGGGCCAGGTTGGTGTTTACGAATTGGTTAACATGAGTGAGTGTATTAATTGGAATGACAGGATATTCAGTGTGACAAAACTGTTTAAGTAATCAGCAAATAAATGGGCTTGTTTCTTATCTGTAGTGGCTGTAGTGTTATTGCATTTGATTTTGGATAAGCTAATATTGGATTGAGTGTTAGTGATAGATTTTACCTTCCACCAGAATAGTGTGGGGTAAAGGAGAGACTAATCTATGGATCTTCACAAATCATTCCAGTTGTCATCCTGTTGTGATGAAAAAAAGACTAATCTATGGATCTTCACAAATCATTCCAGTTGTCATCCTGTTGTGATGAAAAAAAGGCATGGATTACCTATAAAAATGTTATTGACAAATTTCTAGGAAATAACAGCAAACAAAATTATGTCAGTAACATGCTTGATAAATTCAAATAGATGGGTTGGATTATGAGCTTGAAAGTTCATTTTTTACACTCACATATTGACTATTTCCCTTAAAATCTTGGTGCCTTTAGGGAAGAACAAGGGAAATTATTTCATCAAGAAATCAAGGAAGTGTTGGTGAGATATTAGGGAAGATGGAACATCAGTATGGTAAATGGTAAATTAATAAAAAAATTTGTAGCCTCGATGAAAGTGTGTTTCCAGAAAATGCATTGGAGGTGAAACTTCTTGTAAATCAAGAAGTAACTACACAGAGTTTACACTATGTGATAACTTCATCAAGTTTAGATGTAATTACACTATTACTGGCTGAAATGTTATATATAATTATTCTTTATCACTCTAAAGTGAAAGTTAGTGGAAGCACCCATTTTTATTACTTAGGTGACAGAGTTCTGGCAAGGAAATTAAATAATCATTCTACAGTTTTCAGTAAAATACAATCACCAGATCTCTTCTGTAAAACATATCTATTGAGAACAATCAATCCAACATACTTTTCTACAAACTGCTGATATTTCACCTTCATTCATACAAACTTTGGTCACAACATCAGTCAAAGACCCACCTAATAAATACTTCATTACAACCTAAACAAACAAAGTTTAAATTTTAACTTACATTTTGTTCTTTAATAAAATCATACATACTAATAAAACAGAATAATTTTTACTTCCTGATTTAGGATTCTGTCAGTAATCATTTTTCTAAAAAAAATATTCATACCAAAATATTTCAAACAATTTATTTGCAAAGTAAGAAATAGAGTAACAACAGTTCTCTAGAATTCTTTAAAAGTTAGAATTTTATTATTTATAAAGATGTGTGGTTCACAGGAAAAAAAAAATTACAAATTCAATCTTAACAATGTTGAAGAAGAACTAATTACCTAGGAACACTTTCTGTTTCTAATTCTCATTTTTAAAACTGATAAAGAATTTTCAAGTACATTCTTTTATATAATTGGTGACTAAATCTCTGATCTGGTTCCTAACAGTTATAAAAAATTAAGTAGGATTGTATTTTATGTAAGAAATTGATTATTTAGTATTTATTGTATCACATACTAAACAATGCTTATAGCTCTTGATAACGATAAACCCACTTGAAATAAAAAATGTATCTCAGAGCAGCTGGTATAGGTATTAACACTTTTATTGATAAATAAAAGTCAATAAAAGTGTTAATACCCATAACATCCATTCTGAGAAACATTTTTATTGCTTATAGCTTTTCCTAATATGCTGTATTTGAATGTATCATGTGAGCTACTAACAATTAAACAAACTCAACTTTTCAACAACTATACATAAAATTATGTTAACCTAACATACAGGGAAGATGAACAAATCAATGGTATAAACTAAAGAGTGTTACAGATAAACCATATGCTGGTGAGAGATAATGTAGTTGTAGGAGCACAGTATACAAGGATATAGTCATTTCAAATATACATATGTAATGAATTAAAAATTATTGTATCTGAAGTAAACGTGACTGCAACTCACAATCCTTGCACTAAAACTATTATTTATAATCAAAATTAAGAAAAACACAGATTTGTGAAAGTGACATGTAAAAGTTTTCTTAAACCTGTCATGTTGCTTAAAATTAAACAAATTAATTTAACAAAGACAGTATCTTAACTTACACATTATAACATGTCAAATTATAAATAAAATAGAAAGTAAAATATGAACACCCAGAGTTCATTACCCACAAAATAAGCATCAAAGTAGTTCATTAGGTCTTGGCGTTTATGTTTCCATAATTCCAGGATTTCAATAATGAAGAGTTCATTTTCAGGTTTCTGGGATAAATTTATTTGCTTAATCCCAGTACCTATTTCTATTGCCTTATAAACAGTTCCTGAAGCACTGAAACAATAAAAGAAAATATCATTAAAATCTCTGGTGTGTTGGTTAAGTGGTACAAAGACGTTACCATATTCTTGCAATAAAATTATTGTGCCTTTACAAAAAATAATGGGTTATTACATGTTTCTAACCTTATATTTTTGTTATGTGGAACACTATTATACAGTAATTCTGTTCTTCTGTTGCATTCAAAATGCATTCATTATATAATGTTAGTTTTAAACCTTTAATACAGTAATTCAGCTAAGTCTACATGCATGAATTAAACCTTTTTTGTAATGAATGTATGCTTTTAAACATAACAACGCTAATTACATTATGGCTTACTTTGCTCTACAAACGTTGTAACCCTGTGTGTGGTCAAATGTACTGTAAAAGTTCACGTGGAAATGATGTCTTTCTATGCTGTAATTTTTATAATTGTATTCCTCATAATTTCACAATTTCCCCTTTTGGAATTAGAAACTGGCCATAACATTAAGTAACTCGAAACCAGGACTGGAAAGGCCAACTTCAGGTGACTGTGGTTTTTATACTTACCTGTTAGTCTTCCTGGCGAGTTATGATTATTACAGTCTCTACAGAAAGTCCTTTACAACTTGAATTACTGTAGTTTTTACTCTTGACGTTGTAGACTAGATGTAAACATTGGTTTTATGCTATTTATTTATTTTTTTTACTTTGTTTTGTTCTACCTTAATTTCCTTTTATGAATTTTACTGAATTTACTTTTACCTTATTACCGGACGTTTGGTGCAGATAGCCAAGCTGCTCTGTGCCGTAAAACACTAAATCAACCAACCCCTTTTACATCGAAATATCGAATAATTTATAACACTTTTTGAACAATGCAACTATTTTTGCTGGGACTAGTTATTTTTGTAATGCAAAGTTTTGTTGATGAAAAATGTATTAGCTGTATTTGGATAAAATGAATCACACTGCTCACTTTTAACTAAATTTATTTCCTTCATATATCAGAAAAGGGCAAGATATTTCTAATGTTGAACATTTGTATATTTTAAAGTCAATCATATTTTCAATACCAATGAGTTAATCAGCCTATACAACTATCCTTTGTATCACATATAGTGTAATAATATTATGAAAAGAGTCAAAGCAATGAAAAAAGATAGGTATACATTTACAGTTTGTAATAATTAAATCATTATAATAATAAAATAATAAATCAACTGGTAGCTTTCAGTTTGGACTATTACACATTTCTTATGCATACTAACATGTTTACATCCCAAGTGATTTTTTTATCCAAACACAAAAGAAGGAAGTGAAATATTATCAAAGTTTGAAGTATTATGAAGTTGCCGTACTTGAGTAGCCTGTATAATGATATTTAATAAACCCTTGCTTTGAATTTTAGCAGAATAATGATACATAATTTTGTGGTCTGCTGTGTAAAGGAATTTGAAGGAGATAGAAGGAATTTGTTATGTGAAATATACAAAATAATTAGCTTAACGTTATATATTCCTTCAACTGAAAAGTTTTCAAAAAATGAACCTACAACAAGAATTTAAAAAAAATGTCATACTTTAACATATAGTTAAAAAAATAAATAAATAACTGATTAATGAAGTGATATGGTTAAGGCAAAATAATACCAACTAATTAATTATAGATTAGTACTATGTTCCAAAAATAAAGTTTTAATTTGAATATTTTATTACCGAGTACAAATTTAACTTTAAGTTGCAATACCATTCTGCAACCTTCCACAAAATTGTTAGCGTTCATACTTTAAATTCAGACTTTTGTCGGGCCTGGCATGGCCAAGCGCGTAAGGCGTGCGACTCGTAATCCGAGGGTCGCGGGTCGCTAAACATGCTCGCCCTCCCAGCCGTGAGGGTGTATAATGTGACGGTCAATCCCACTATTCGTTGGTAAAAGAGTAGCCCAAGAGTTGGCGGTGGGTGGTGATGACCAGCTGCCTTCCCTCTAGTCTTACATTGCTAAATTAGGGACGGCTAGCACAGATAGCCCTCGAGTAGCTTTGTGCGAAATTCCAAAAACAAACAAACAAACAGACTTCTGTCGAACTCAAATACAGAACCTCAAACTTGAATTCAAATATTAATAAATGTAATTACCCAATTCAGTTTTCCATACTTTTCTTTAAGTTTAAATGAAAAAAGCTGCTAAGGTACATGTTATTTTTAAACTTACCCATGACAATTTTTTTTATCTTGGTATATTTTTTTAGGATTTTCTTCAGAAACAATAGTTCTTAACTTTCGCATAATTTCCTCATTTGTTATATCTGTCTTGAACAATGAATTGTTATTGTTTCCGATGTCCTTTCAATCAACTCAAAGAAGTGAAACGTTATTTACTCCCTCTTTTTCAATAGGTTTTGCACACTGGTAAAGAAATGTAGTCATTAATATTACAACTATGAAGTAATAATTCTAACTCAATGATATATGTACATTTAGAGAGTAACTGTGAATTCAATACTCTGATACCAGTGATGGAAACAAAGAGCAGCTTTTGAATTATATAATCAGAGATTATGAAAAATAAAAACCTGTATAGAATGCTCTAAATTAGACCATTAAAGTTACGAACCACCTGAGGGTTACACAATTTAACTTGAAACATAATTCATTATAAAATATATCATTTGTGCTGCATAGGTGTAAGAGATAAAGCAGATATTAATAGTTATCCAACAATATTGATATCACAAGAAAATAGACTGGTTATTTCTTAAGGTGTTTCTAATTAAACGACTCCTGATTAAATAGATGTACGTTTTTCAATTTGTAGCACTGAAATCAGAAGTTCGATCCCCTCAGTGGACAAAGCATTTATCCCAATGAGGCTTTTAAATGACACCATCAGCAGCAGAATAGATGACATGAGCAATGACACCTTGGCTCAAGTAGTTGCTGATCTGATTTCAAGCCCAGCAAAATTCAGCCTTCAACTCGAGACCACCGACGTTTCCAATCTAAGCCAGCTTGTTCTATTCGTGTGCTATGTGAAGAATGACGAGATAAAAAAAGATTTTATTTTATTTTATAAGCTTCTTACAACAACAACTAAGGGAGCTAACGTGAATAAACTTGTGGATGACTTCTTCAGAGACAACGATCTTTCGTGGGATATGGTTTCTGCAGTTTGTTCGGACGGAGCTCCAGTCATGCTGGGATGAAACTGATTTTGGTGCACTGGTGAAAGCTGATGCACCACACATCATTGTAACACATTGTGTTCTGCACAGGCATGTGTTGGCAACAAAACCTTGCCTTCAAAACTGGCAGAAGTATTAAAAATTGTAGTGGAATGTGTGAACGTTGTGCAAAATAGTGCCCTGAAGCACTGCATCTTCAAAGAGCTGTGTAATGAAATGGGCTCTGAATTCGAGGTACTTCTGTACCATTCTAACGTTCGGTGGTTATTCTGGAGAAGGGTGCTGAATCGTGTTTTTGCCATGCGTGTGGAATTAGCCCTGTTTTTGCGAGAGCACCAACATTGTCATGCAGATTGCTTCCAAAAATCTGAGTTCATTCTCAATTTGGCATAAAGGGCCGATATCTTCAATGCTCTCAATCACTCAATCAACAGATGCAGGGCGGTAGAGTCAACATCATCGAAGCGGAAGAAAACCTGAAGGCTTTTCAAAAAAAGCTACTGTTATGGAAACGACGAACAGAAAATGATAGCTTCGCAAACTTTCCCCTGCTGGACGACTGTGCAAGTAAGATCGAAGATGTATCTGAAATCGGAGACATTTCTGTACCCGGAGAACTGAAGCAAACAATTGACATGCACTTAGATGAACGCGCAAAATCTCTCTACGAATACTTACCCACCAGAGAGCCATTTCCAGCATGGGTGAGACAGCCGTTCACGTTTAGTGTTGTGACAGCAGATGTCAATGATGAATACCTCGACGAAATCATTGAACTTTAGCAGAGCCAGCTAAAGAACAACAATGCTCTCAACGTTTTGGTGTCACCAAATCGTAGCGTACTTGCTTATTGCTAAGAAAGCCCTTGAAATGCTCATACCGTTTGTTACAACGTATCTTTGCGAGCAATCCTTTTCGAGGATGGTAGACACAAAAACGAAGAAAAGGAACATACTTTGTAGCGAAAATGATATGAGAGTGGCACTTGTTAAGGTGAAGCCACACATTTCTGAACTTGTCTCTGAAAGGCAACAGCAAAAGTCACATTGATTTGCAGTAAATATTCATTGAGTTATGTTTTTTTGTCTGAAATTCATGTTTTGTTCTTTGAACACAGCGATATTGTGTGTAACTGATGAATGGTTCATTTTGTGCACTAGTAGAATATCTCCTTATGTTTTGAATTTGAAAAAATCATATTTTATTTTTCCAATTACAAAGGGTTCAGTGAATGCAAGTACGAAACTTCTGGAGTTCAGTACCTCCAACAAAGTTAAGAACCACTAGTCTAGAATAATCTGTGGTAATTTGTATCAGTCTCATATAGATAAAATACTGGTGTCTCAAAAAAGTATCCCGTTTTACGAAAATTAGTCATGTTCCATTTCCTTACAGTGATCATAATACAGTTGAATGTACAGTTAGTTTTTCTCCTGCTCTGCGAGGGCCTGGTGTGTGGTTGTTTATTAATAAGTTAGTAGATCATGTGAACCATACTAGAAATATTGAATTACTGATTGAAAGAGGTAAATGCAGATAAACTTATAAAAATGACTTAGTTACTTTGTATGAACAGTTATTTAGTGATATTTGTTACCCATAAGTATGCAAAACTAGAAGCTCAAAACCGTAAGTATGATCTTGCATGACTAAAGTCAAAGTTACGTAGGGAGAACAATTACTTGTCGAAAGATGCTCAGCGTGATCCTAAGTAGGCTTATTACTTCGAGGAACAAATAAACGATATACAGCTTGCCAGTATAGAAGGAGCCCTAGTTCGGGCACCGGTTAAATGGTTTGAAGAGGGAGAAAGGAGTACACAGTAGTTTTTTCTGCAGAAAATAATAGAGTAAAAATACATTCAGAAATTGTATGATGCAGTGGCGGCACCAAGGGGGGCTTGAGCTCCCCCCAATATTGTTACCTACATATATTCATAAAATATGGAAAACACAATCGTCATTGTTGCTTAACAATTAACATCAAAGAGACATAGATCTGTAGAACTCAGCGTCTTCATCAAAACGGAAGTATGTGTCATGCGTCCCATAGCAACGTACTGAATGCACTGAAACTCATGCGCTGTATTGCTGCTCCTTGTGTAATGCCATTCTGCTTTCAGTTTGACGAAAATTGGACAACCACATTGATTTCAAGTTACAACAGATCATCAGGGATTTTACTTGATAAACCAAAGGTTTCACAGGTATTTGCCCATTAATTTCATTTATCTTTTATTGAAAAGTAAAACATAGTATGCATGTATCAGTGTATGGTATATAGGTCAAAACTATAAAGTATTTAGCCGGTGTTGTGTCCTCTGTGAGATCATTTTGCACTGTGTATCAGCCATCCAAAATTGTACTGATGATTGTGGCATACACTTAAAATTGTGACTTATAATCCAGTTAATGTTATACTTATGATTAGATAATAACCTTACATGTTGACTGACCAAATAATATTTCTAAACAATTTTAGAATGAATTTTGAAATTTTCATTGGACTATTTAAAAGTGCCTAATTTAATGTAATGTAGTAGTTAGTTAGTTATAGTTAGTTATCACCATTAGGTTCCACCAAGGAACATAGGGCCACAATCGCTTGCGAATTTTTCAACAGGTATTTAAGTGAGTAGGTTGTTAGCCCACTGCACCGAGCCGTCCCTAATTTAGCAGTGTAAGACTAGAGGGAAGGCAGCTAGTCATCACCACCCACCGCCAACTCTTGGACTACTCTTTTACCAACGAGTAGTGGGATTGACAGTAACATTATAACACCCCCACGGCTGGGAGGATGAGTATGTTTAGCGCGACCGGGATGCGAACCCGCGACCCTCCGATTACAAGTCGCACGCCTTACGCGCTTGGCCATGCCAAGCCCAGTGTAGTAGTTACATTATTTTAATTTACCATCTATACTTCATATTGATGGCATTTTTGGAAGACCCTGCACAGTTTATCTCTTCCCCCCCCCCCCCCCCCCCCAACGAAAATATTCTGGCGCCGCCACTGGTATGATGAAAATTATGTACCTTGTACAGCTATAACATATATTTTAAACTGTGTATATTATTATTACCGGACTTTATGTTTTCATTCGTGTTTAAATTAACTAAAAAGTTGTCTTCCGTCAATCGAAAACTTTGCAAAGCTCTCATTTCATCGGAGGAAGTATTAAATGCATTGAAAGGAATGAAGAGTGGTAAATCTCCCGGTCTCGATGGCTTCACCACAGAATTTTTCCAGATTTTTATGCCTCTTATTGTGGACAATTATGTTAAGTAGTTAAATCAGATGTACTCTCAAAACCAGCTGCTACCAATTATGAGAAAAGGGTTAATAGTTTTGCTCTCTGAGAGAGAGGCGACAATACTAGATTAGAAAACTGCAAGCATTCATACATGTTTGCAGTTCTTTCTAGAATGGGATTCGGTACCAATTATTGCAACTGGATAAGATTATATTTTACCAACATCACTGGTCTCGTTAAATGCAATGGATATCTGACAAAGGAATTTACTATTTCTAGAGGGATAAGACAGGGGTGCCCTTTATCTGCATAAATGTATGTTCTCTGTGCAGAACCTTTCAGAGAAGCCTTGGTACATAACCCACAAATTCGAGGTATTTCTCTCAAATACAATAATATCTGTTCAACTTCACTGGTATACATGCATGCTGATGATACTCAGATAATAGTGTCTGATGCTGACTCTCTTATTGCCATACAAGAAACGTGTAATGATTATGAACGGGCATCTGGTAGCAAAATATACTGGGAAAAAAAGTAAAGGTACGTGGTTGGGCTCATTAGCTGATAACCAGGAATTAAAAATGGATAAATTGGCTATTGGAAATAGCCCTTTAAAAATGTTGGGTATTCAGTTCCATACAAATGCGGCAGAAATACATGATCTGAATTGGGAAGTATTGTGTCAGAGAATAACACGCATATTGGTTGCTTGGAGATATCGGAATCTGTCATTGAAAGTCAAAGTTATGGTTGTGAACTCGTTAGCTTCCAGTACTATTTGGTATTATCTGATGGTCTTGCCGATGGAAAACAGGATTTATCTGACAATTAAACATGATATTTTACGGTTTATATGGGATGGTGGAGTACATAAAGTGCGTAACGAAATTTTGGTATCTTCGAAAGACAAAAATGGTCTCAATTTAACAGACGTCAAGAGGGAAAAGGCGGCGTATTGGTTAAAATGGTTCTTCAGATTATAACACATTTCCATCTATGTTTATCCTCTTTGCCCATCTTTAAGACAAGTATGGTGATTTAAATCTTGGGCACGATGTGTGGTATTGTGACATTCTCCCACGACAAATGATGAATGTTCCTACATTTTATTATGAAGTATTAGAGTTTTGTAAAACGCTCGTTAGGAGTCGTCGAATCTTCCCAAATAACACAGATTGTTTTCCGGCAACCACTGTTTCTCAATGTTTTGTTCTCACTATGGGATTAAGTACATTCTAAAATATACATTTTATTAGCGCTGGACTAATTCGCTTAAGGGACTTCACTTACGAATTTGTCCCTCCTTAACTTCCCTTAAAACTTATCGAGTTATGTCAGGATGTATCTGAAAGTGTGATACCTGTTCAAGTCAGACAGTATTACAAAAGTTATATGATGCTATTCCAGAAGAATGGAAAGACTTGGTTGAAAGAGAAATTCCACCAGTTACAGGTACGACACAATTTATTTTTGAGATGTGTGATTCAGATGGTGAAAATGTTATCCACTTAAATTATCTTCCTGTTAAAAAACTGATTAAGTTAACATACTTAATCAATGATTTCGTCGAGGTATTCATCATTGATATCTGCTGTTGCAACACTAAACGTGAACGGCTGTCTCACCCATGCTGGAAATGACTCTCTGGTGGGTAAGTATCCATCGAGAGACTTTGTGCATTCATCTAAGTGCATGGCAATTGTTTGCTTCAGTTCCCCGGGCACAGAAATGTCTCTGATTTCAGACACATCTTCGATCTTACTTACACAATCGTCCAGCAGAAGAAGTTTGCAAAGTTATCATTCTCTGTTTGTCGTTTCCATAACAGTAGCTTTTTGAAAAGCCTTCAGGTTTTCTTCCGCTTTGATGATGTTGACTCTACCACCCTGCATCTGTTGATTGAGAGCATTGAAGACATTGGCCATGTACGCCAAAATGAGAATGAACTCAGATTTTTGAAGCAATCTGCATGACAATGTTGGTGCTCTCGCAAAAACAGGGCTAATTCCACACGCATGGCAAAAACACGATTTAGCATCCTTCCCCAGGATAACCACCGAACGTTCAAATGGTACAGAAGTACCTCGAATTCAGAGCCCATTTCATTACACAGCTTTTTGAAGATGCAGTGCTTCAGGGCACTATTTTGCACAACGTTCACACATTCCACTACAATTGTTAATACTTCTGCCAGTTTTGAAGGCAAGGTTTTGTTGTCAATGCATGCTTGTGCAGAACACAATGTGTTACAATGATGTGTGGTGCATCAGCTTTCACCAGTGCACCAAAACTATAGTTTCATCGCAGCATGACTGAAGCTCCGTCCGAACAAACTGCAGAAACCATATCCCACGAAAGATCGTTGTCTCTGAAGAAGTTATCCACAAGTTTATGCACGTTAGCTCCCTTAGTTGTTGTTGTAAGAAGCTTATAAAATAAAAAAATCTTCTTTTATCTCGTCGTTCTTCACATCGCGTACGAATACAACAAGCTGGCTTAGATTGGTCTCGTCGAGTTGAAGGCTGAATTTTGCTGGGCTTGAAATTAGATCTGCAACTACTTGAGCCAAGATGTAATTTCTCATATCATCTATTCTGCTGCTGATGGTGTCATTTGAAAGAGGAATTTGGGATAACTTATTTTCAGCAGCTTTTCCCAGTATGATATTCGCTATCTTCAACGCAGCTGGTTTTGGGAGTGCTTCACCAATGGTGTATGGTTTGCCCTACTTTGCGATCAAGTACGCAACTTCGACGATGCTGTGAGGATCGGTTTGTCGATGGGTACAAAGCCGAGAACAGGCAAAGTAGCCTTTTCATCGAATCTGGCTCTCTTTATCTTGAATTCACCAAGCGTTGTGTTCTTGTATTTCTTATCTCCATGCAGCTTTAGGGAGTGTTCTCTTAGTTTTGCCGGCGCTAGACTAGAATTGCTCAACTTGGCATTGCAAATCATGCATTAAGGACGCTGACTCCCATCATGTTCCGTTATACACGTGAATCCATATTGTATGTTTTTGCTCGACATAGTTAGTATGAAGGGATTGAAAGATTATGAAAAAAAATCACAAATGACGCACGATTACTACAGTCACAAGTCTACTGCTATGTGCACGAAGATCCTTGAAGCACAGATATTAAGGCCAAGTCATATGACGTGATCAGCCGCAGCCAATGATGGCCAAGTGGAGCATGACGTCACGAATCATACGAGTCGGGTGAACAGAACAGACACACGCACAGTGTGTGTCTTTTAACCTCCGCCGAACTCCTGAGACTGACTCACCGAACCCCTTGGGTTCTATTGAACCCAGATTAAGAACCACTGTTCTAGACCAAGTGAATTCGCGGTTAGTTGGAAAACTATATCGGTATAGATCTACTATATCAAATGAATTTAAAACTTCATGTAATATTGTTCGGGGTTTGTCATTAATGTGATGAAATGGGTATTCACCTAACCTTTCGTTTAAAACACAATTGAAGTCACCCATTATAATAAAAAAATCAGAAGGTATATCAAATTTTAAGTTATTGAAAAATGAACAGCGTTCTGCAGAAGAATATGGTGCGTAAATATTAACAACTGTAAAATGTTTTGCACTGTAAGTAAAGGATAAAACTATCTTACGACCTACTCCACTAATATGACAATTAATATCACTAATATCTGGACCCCTGCCAATAAAAAATCGCAACATCTTTTCTATGTAATTCAGAATCGTAAGTGATAACATCCCCTCCCTCTGTAATTTAACTTTATCAACAAAAGCATCATACCAAAATGTTTCCTGTAAGCAAGTAATAACATATTTTCTCTTTTTAAGTAAAGTTAAAATTTTTCTAGCTTAAACATATTAGATAACCCGTAAACATTAAGAGTGTATAATTTTAACTGGAGAACTTCGTTCTGTTAGTAATATCTTTCTGATTATGTTTCCTGCTATTCTTCTTGAGACGAACTTGTTTTACTTTTGTATTTTCTTGTGGTTTATTTTCATCAATCGATAGCCTTTTTCGTGTTGCATTCGCGTAGCCCATAACATTATCTTCTTTTCTATTTTTGGAAGAAATTATAATTTCTGATTCTGTAACATTCTCCCAACAGTTCTTCTTGTCTCGTGTTCTCAACAAATGATTATACGTTAGGAACTCGAGTAATTAAAACAGGCGATTCCACTTCTATTTCGGACGCAACGGGGGTGTCGGTGAATTCAAAAGGCTTTTCTTTTTCGATATTAGTAATTTGATTATTAGCGTTTATGCAATCTCGCGCAAAATATCCGATCTCTCCACTTTTCCGACATTTACGTTTAGGACAGCTGCTGTAAAAATGATCATCAGCCTTACATCTATTACAGACTTTTATCTGATGATTGTGTTTTATTTGATAGAATGCACCCCTTCCGACTGGATCTATAAGGCGTATAGATGATACACCTGTTGGTAACTAAACGCGTACATGTCTTATTCCTGTATAGATACCATTAATACGTTTCCACACAATCGGACCCTTTAGAGTGCAACCTAGTTCGATTAATTTGCCCTTAATATGATTGTCCGTTATGTATTCTTGTACTTCAAAGAATGAAACCGTTACAACTTTGTTAGCGACACCAAGTACTTCAAAAACCTGACCGTTAATAACACCATCATCCATAGCTGAATTAGCATCACTCTGCAAAACAAAGGTAACTTCTAATCCTCCAGATCTTGGAATGATTGCCGATATTGATGCATCACCATATTCTGCACATATTTGCCGAAATATATCCCCGTAGTCGATATTATCTAGACACAAAAAAACAGAACGCTTCATACACGATTTTCATGTCACACAATTCATCACCCCTCATTATGTCACTTTCCACCCCTATAAGGGAAGACATAATGGTCCGCGCAAAAAACAAATCTTAATATTAATTTTAACAGCAAATAATGATGTAGCTTATCTAACTTAAAATAATAACTATAAGAATAGAATTTGAAACAAGCCTCAAAGGAAAGGAAACTAAATTCTAAAAACTTCAGAAGTGTAAACACGGAGCTCATACAAAACATGTCCTCACTGAGTAGCTTATCCACCTGGCCATGCCGAGCCGCCAAAAAGTGAGGATACTGTTATGATAAAAGGAACGATAAAGGTAAAAGAAATAAGAGAGTTATACACTGTCATTGTTTGAATTAAAAGTAAAGAGAGATAGTTCAGTTTTTCAAGTGGATTCTAAAGCAGTTTATTGACAAGAAAGAGAGAACTCTATAATATAGTATTTAAAATACAACTATGACATACATAATGTAAGTTCTTTCTGTAAATAAAAGGGCCCGGCATGGCCTAGCGCGTTAAGGCGTGCACTTCGTAATCTGAGGGTCGCGGGTTCGCGCCCGAGTCGCGCCAAACATGCTCGCCCTCCCAGCCGTGGGGGGCGTTATAATGTGACGGTCAATCCCACTATTCGTTGGTAAAAGAGTGGCCCAAGAGTTGGCGGTGGGTGGTGATGACTAGCTGCCTTCCCTCTAGTCTTACACTGCTAAATTAGGGACGGCTAGCACAGATAGCCCTCAAGTAGCTTTGTGCGAAATTCCAAAACAAACAAACTGTAAATAAATGTAACTTATTTTAAACATATACTATTTTAAAATAAGCGAAGTGCGTACTGTTCATTTATTGCCAAATTTATCACCACCAAGTTAGAAACTTTGTCCAACACACCTATATATTTCACTCGCATTACTGTATACTTCTAGAGAAAAAATGCTTGACAAGCATAAATTAATTTAATCACTATAAAAAAAATTAAACAGGTAACACTGACATTTAATTTATGCGATAATCGCCAATAAATATATCATCTAATCGTGTTCAAATCAAAGTTTTGTTTAATTGGCTAAAGGATTGTCAGTAAATATCCTATATTAGACGGTTTGAGATAAAATCTCACCTTTAATTCCTGAAGTAGTAGAAGACATGATCTAAGACATACCAATACCATAAATACCCCATAAAAGGTTGTAAGGTTTCTTAAGTATTGTAAAAACGTATCTTCTACGGGGCATCTATGGTTGCAGCTCTCATACTCAGGATAACTGACAAAAGAAAGCAGATTCAAGGATGTCAGATTTATAATCTGTTCGTAGCAAGATGAATAATTTATTATTTTCGTATACGTACCGACAATATAAATACTCATCTTTACAAACATCTGTAGGACCAAAAGCTGCAATTACCTTAGTGTAAGTATACAGTAAACGAATGATTGCGAATTATGCAAATTAATACAAGAGGTATGCCTCATTCATTATTTATTCCACAACAGATGTAAGAATATTACTATAAAATTACGGATTCAATTCAGTAAAGAGAGACAACATAATCTTTGTTGCTTTAATTACACAATCAAATACTGTTTACATGAACTACTCAAGCTAATTTTAAAAATAAAACTCATGACTTACCCAAACTCGTTAATGTTGCAAATATTATAACAAATAATAACAACAATTTATATGATAACCATCATACACAGATTGCTCTTAATAAAAAACTTGTTAGAAGCTCTTCTGAAAAGCGAAACCAGTTTCATAAGAGATTACTCTATAAACCATTTAATACACCGTTTGTATTTAAGATCGATTAGTTAATTTTTCTTGTTTCTGAGGCTTTACACTTAGTAACGTGACGTGCCTACAATATCAGATGGATAATTGTTGTTAGAAGTTAGACAATAGTTGTATTTTTATATTTAAATAGCAATAACAACAATATATAGATCTGTACTGAACTTGCGAAAATTTCTTACAATTTACAACTTCCGTAAAAAGCTCGAAAATTCAACTCAAAACGTAACTATTACGAAAGAAGAATTGAAAGATAAATATAGTTAAAGTCGACCAAAAATATATTAAATAAAGGATCGAACAATCGCCGACATTCTAAATATTATACACGTAGTTCTTAGAATTCTAAGCATGCGCCTTTGTTGAAAACTGTATGATCCAACGAAAGTCCCGAACTCGAAACGTTATCGTTTTTTATAATAAAAATTTAGCAATTGCTCAACCTTTTATTTAATTTTCAAAGTGTAGTTGAAAACATAAACATAACTTTTAAAATGTGGCAAACTTGTGTAAAAGCATTCGTGAGAATAAATTTCCTAAACAGAGTAATGACTGACCTCCCAATCACACTAATAGTTTTGATTGTTTGATGTTGAGCACAAAGCTACACAATGGGTCATCTGTGCTCTGCCCACCACATTTACGAAATCTGGTTTTTTGTAGCGTTCATGATGACGATAAACTCACTTGAAGTACAAAGTGTTAGAGTTAACCTGAAAATGAGCTAAGAAAGTCAAAACGTTCAGTGGCAGCGCCAGAATATTTTCGTTGGGGGGGGGGCTGAGGTAAACTGTGGAGGGGCTTCCCAAAATATCATCAATATGAAGTATAGATGGTAAATTATAATAATGTAAATACCAAGGTACATTTCAGAAAGGTGTGCTATTTTGAACTGCGTTTTCAATGCAGTTTTCATTGGAAACTCATACTCTGATTAATAATTCATTATTACAAATTAGAAATAATCTGTTTATGAAAATATGCGTATATGTAAAAAGAGGAAGCTCACCAAAATTCCACCCAAGGTAATACATAATAATAAAGAAAATCAATATTAGCTTAGATTGAACATTTAATATGCCATTAAGAGTAAAGCTACAAATCAAAAGAAATATAACATAAAGACATAGTTTACATAGCAGAAACGAATTATCCCATGTGCAGTTAACACACTCTGAGGAAAAGTAAGGTCACTATCAAGCTAACTCTCTTTCATCATGTTGTGTTTATAGTCAATATTACTTCAAAACAATGCGCCTGTTCTGTTGTAACTTCAAATCAACGTGATTGTCTAATCTTCGTCAAAGCTCAAGATAGAATGGCATTACACAGGGAGCAGCAATACAGCGCATGAGTTTCAGTGCTTTCAGTACGTTGCTATGGGACGCATGACACATACTTCCGTCTTAATGAAGTCGTTGAGTTCTACAGATCTATGTCTCTTTGATGTTAATTGTTAAGCAACAACGACGATTGTGTTTTCCATATTTTATAAATATATGTAGGTAACAATATTGGGGGGCTGAGGGGGGCTTGGCTCATTTGGGGGGGCCTAAAGCCCTCCCTTGGCGGCGCCACAGAAAACGTTGTTCTGTACTTTATTTTAATTAAAGTTTTAATACCCATACCAGATGTATTGAGAATACATTTGTAGCGTTGAAAGTCTGCAGACATCCTGCTATGCCGCTAAGGGGCCCAACATTTTTAACAAGTAAAATAAAACCTGTAAAAAAATAACGTGTCGGTATATATGCTAATATTTTATCACTTTTTCCATGAGCACAGAAAGTTTCAAGCTCAAATTTGGATATAATCAAGATATGTTACCCATAAATTACACTACATTTAGTATTTAAGTCCGCACTTACAATAAAAAATGTATTCAAACCCAGAGATACTCTATCCATCTTAGTGCGCTCGTCAGTCGTATGCAGATACATTTGTGGCAGCTGTAAAGTTACCTAAATTGTTAAAACTTGCACGTCAGATGAACAGCTACACATAACAGTGAATTTTTATATTTACTGATATTATTTTTTTTTGTGTGTTTCATTAAGATGATAGGTTCAAAGTAAAACAAAATAGCCTAGCAAAATAATAATAATTTATACTGTACCTTTAACAGTTAAGAGGCTGTGTATTATTTATCTACATCACTTTTAAACACTTGTCCTGGAAATCTTGAAAGACTGTAAACATATTATTGCTTTTCTTTAATGTCTGGCTTATCTTTTGTTACTATAAGATACAATGTCTGAAAAAGAAGTGTACATATGTGACTAAATAATTCTCATAATAATAAAAAATACATAAATATTAAACAATTTAACCGATACTGTGAAATAACCATAGCATTACAGAGATAACATACCTTATGTACAAAATACACAAACTGTCTACTTCATATACCATTACTGAATTCCCTGTCTCTTGATAGCCATGATATAAGTATGCACAGACTTCTGGGAAGCCCACACAAATAATTTCTAAATTGCTCCAGAATTTCACTGCAAAAATAATTAACCCAATAATCTATAGTAAGAACTCTGAACTTACAGCAAATTTGAACAAACAGTAATCAAAATATGGTAGGAGAAACTTATTTGTGACAAAATATAAAAGAAACGTACTTTACAAGCTTTGTCCTCAAAACCTTCCAATGATGAACAAATTCAAGTGTATATAAAAATCTGAATGTAGTAAATAATGTAACATAGTTTATCATTTTTCAGCAAGCTATATCGAAGACGGTAAAGTATCAGACATAAAAATTTATAAAACTCAAACATTTCAGAAAAAATTAAGTTCGAGGAAAAACAGATGTAGTCGGTTTATAAAAACAAAAAAAAAATGGTGGGATAATGCAAAGATTGTAACAATATTATACAAGTTTTTCAGACCATATGCAATCATAGCAAAGCTATTGTTATTATTTAAAGTTATGGGTTCATTTATAAAATTTTGAACATGATAAATTTCAATACCTAATATATTACACTATTCAATATAGTTTGCTGAATATGAAATATATACTTTTGTAAAGTTCTAAAATTAAATGCTTGTTGTTATAAACACACTGATCAAATATTCATTTTTGCTGCCATTGTTCTACATTCAATACATCTATATGTATGAATATTATACAAAGCCTTCTTTTATCTTCATTACAGCTTTATCCTGTGGTTGCTGGAAGACATTTTGGGTGAAGCATACAACTGTATTTTAAAGTAAAAATATAGCTTTTAAGAATCTCAGTATTGTGAAACAATGATAATGTTCATGAGCAACATTAAGTGTGTGTTTTTCTTATAGCAAGGCCACATCGGGCTATTTTCTAAGCTCACCGCAGGGAATCAAACCCCTGATTTTAGCGTTGTAAATCCGTGGACATGCCGCTGTACTAGCGGGGTTAAGCAACATTAAAGTAGAAACATTGTTGTATCAGATTCTGTAATCTTATTACTAATTCGATGGCTTTATAAATTTTAGAACCTAAAAATTTACAATACAGAAAAGGGGATAGATTCAAATAAGGAGAAAGTTGAAATTCTATTTAATATTACTCTTTGGCTGTAATACTTGTTGGCAACACTTACCCTGAGAGGATTTTCATTGCTACAAATCTGTTAATTTTATGTATGTCTGTTGCTTAGTTCTAATATAAATAGTTTGTAATAAAATATTTTTGAAATTGCTGGTGTTAAAATAATGTAAAATTCACCTAAATACAGAATTAATTTTATAATTTCCAAATGTCTAAAGCAACAGTTATAAGTACAGTTTGAGAGTAACATTATTTTCTTTTTGCCATGGCCTGGCATGGACAGGTGGGTTAAGGCATTCGACTCGTAATCTAAGGGTCACGGGTTTGAACCCTGGTCACACCAAACATGCTCGCCCTTTCAGCCGTGGGGGCGTTATAATATGACGCTCAATCCCACTATTCGTTGTTAAAAGATTATCCCTAACCCAAGAGTTGGCAATGGGGTGATGACTAGCTGCCTTCCCTTTAGCCTTACACTGCTAAATTAGGGACAGCTAGTGCAGATAGCCCTTCTGTAGCTTTGCAGGAAATTCAAAACAAACAGACTTTTTGCCTTTAAACTCCCTTGCTTTCTCATATTGATTATACATTTTGACTTTTAGTTATTCAATCAGAAATAATTCTTGTTTACACATCTTCAAATAATCTATGATAATTTATTTCAACAAAGTGGGCTGGCAGGTCATTTGGCATGTGATTGTATTTATGCTAATAAGCATATGTAAAAACCTGGCTTTTATGTCAGATTATATTGATTAATAGCTATGTAATGTAGTTGGTTTTATTTCATTATATATTATAAGTTTACCACAAAATAATCAGGTCAAGGTTAAACAATACTCAACGCTTCACACAAATGAAAAAATACTTTATTTTTTATTAATATTGAAGTAAAATGAAGAAATAAACAGCAACAGCATAAAATAAAAATAACAAATATAACAGCAACTATTCAAATAAATAAAAGGAAAATATGGATATATTCCCCTATAAATGAATTAGGAAGTACATAAAATTAAAACTGTACACATACTGATCATGAGAATTAGAAACTTTATATGTCAGACCCCAATAAGGTTTTTATTCAATATCAAAACTCGTTATTTTGGCTGGATGATGAGAGCAAAGTTTCTATGAAACACTATCTACACATGTAATACAATAATTTAAATTTTGTAGGCCACTGATATATTGTAAGTTAAACATTGATATAAAAAAGGTAAACTGCAAATGTTTTGTCTTCTCCATTTATCTCTTAAAAAAACTAAATTACATTTTAGGTCTATCTTTTACAGACCTCTGATTTTGAGCCACAATAGATGAAATGGGAATGTGAAAAATAAAATAAAAAACATCCACAGTTAACTTGTTTTCCTGATAACCAAAGTTTCAAAATTTAAAGTTCAGATAGAAATATTCTGAAAACAATTTCTATATTTATTTTGTGTTTGCCATTTGTATGTTATGACTTATGATACATAGAAACAAATGTTGTCTCCATTACAAAACTATTTATTTGTTGTTTTTCGAAAGCTAGACTATCACTTTAATACTGGTTTTCAACCAACAAATACACTGCTGGCTAAAATCTTAAGGCCAGTGAACATAAAGAAAAAATATGTATTTTGCGTTGTCAGACTCAACCACTTATTTGAGCTTCAAAAGATGAAAATAAGAAAAGGAAAAATTAAATGAAAATTAGCATTTAATAGGGAAAATGTGAACACTATCAAATTAGCTAAAATACTAACTGGTCAAAAGTTTAAGACCATACTAAAAAGAAGTCCTAAACAGGGTAGGAAACGCCCAACAAGAGGTCTCAGTGGTGAGTGGCACGGCCGTCACTGCAGAAGGCTGGCTGGAATGTTATTCCAAGTGGTGACGATGGCTTCACGAAGATCACGCACTGTTTGGAATTGACGTCCATTTATATAGACTTCCTTGCCATCTACCCCGAAACATTTTCAATGGGGTTCAGTTCGGGTGAACACGCTATATGGTCCAAAATAATCACGTTATTCGCCAAGAAAAGTCCTTTGTTCTGCGGGTATTGTGGATTGCAGCGTTGTCCTGCTGAAAGATCCAGTCATTTCCACACAAGCTAAGGCCTTCAGTCAATAAGTATGCTCTCTCCATCATACCAATGTAGCCAGCTGCTGTTTGACACCCCTGTATAACCTGAAGTTCCATTGTTCCATGGAAGGAGAAACCATCCAAGATCTTGATGGAACCTCCTCCACTGTGTCGTGTGGAAAATGTCTCCGATGGAATATCCTTATCGTGCCAGTAACGTTGGAAGCCATCTGGACCATCTAGGTTAATTTTTTTTTTCTCATCAGAGAACTAAACCTTCGTCCACTTCTCTGTGTCCCATGTTTAGTGCTTCTCAGCAAAGTTTAACCGAACTGTTTCATGGTGTGGAAGGAGGCGTGGCCTTTGAAGACGTTTACGGTTTTTAAAGCCTTTCTCTCGTAGATGCCATCTTATTGTTCTTCAGCTGCATTCTGCGTCCGTAAGAGCCTTAATCTGGTTCGACGATCGGCTGGTGTCTTGCCGGACAACCTGTCAAATCCTCTTGCTCAACGCTGACGAAATTTTCTTGGGCCGACAACTTGAAATTCTCGTTTCGTTTCCCTTAGGGTCTTTTAAGAAATTTGGAACAGTAATTTTACTACCCCCAATCTCACCAGCGATGACACGTTGAGAGAGACCTTGCTTTTGCAGCTCGACAATTCTGCCACGTTCAAACTCTGTCAATTTTTTAGCCTTTGCTATATTTTTACCCAATGTAACACAGGAGATGTCAGTGGGAGATGTTGACAACACTAATGCTTGAACACAAATGACTAAATTTCATTACGTGTTTACCGATTAACGTTTCGTTTCAGTATGGTCTTAAACTTTTGACCAGCTAGTATTTAGGCTAATTTCATAGTGTTCACATTTTCCCTATTAAATGCTAAAAAGGTTTTTATTTTTATTTTCCATTTTCTTATTTTCGTCTTTCGAAGCTCTACTCAAATAAGTAGTTGAGTCTAACAATACAAGGTGCATATTTTTTCTTTATGTTCATTAGCCTTAAGATTTTGACCAGCAGTGTACCAACACAACCCTGTTTTCATAAAACTACAAGAGTAATGTGTTGTCAATGAATCTATGCTAAAAGGAAACTTTGTTACAAATAAACTAAAGTATTCAGATCATGTGATGACGAGAAAACCCACTTGCACAGAAAAATATATATGTAAAAACGGCTGGTTTGGGTTGAGAAAATGTTTATGTAGAGGTATTAATAAATATAATCAAACATCTAAGCTCGCCCTCTACATTCTTACACTCATTTGCACAACCCCCTTCAAACATATGGTTAGCTATCGGTCAGTTACTTCATTCTTTCTTTGTGAACCTGACGATGACCGGAGAAGGTTTCCAAACCAAACCAAACGGCTGGTTTGGGTAAGATCATGTTCACAAAGGCATATGTCTCAAAACTTACATAATATTACATCACTATCTATTTGAAGATTAATGTGTTGTCATGTTATAAATTAATATATGCTAAAAGGAAACATTCTTACAAACAAGCTAAAATATTTGGAACTACACATGTATACAAAGGCATATGTCTCAAAACATATTTAGTTTAACATTACCATCCATTTGAAGTAAAATAAAGTAAAAACACTGAACATCTGGAATTCATTATATTAATGAAAACATGGATCAGTTCGTGTTATTTAAAATGGAGAGGCTTTTTAAAAAGTAACGTGTTCATAATCAGTAGCTCTGGAGTTGAGAACTTTAAAGATTCCTAGAGGTATGAGGTGTGTGTTTGTTCTAAACGTGAAGCTGGATACAGTTGTGAATCAGGTAGATTAATTAGTTTATGTCTGCTTCTTGCTGAAATTCCCATGTGCTTGTGTGCCACTTGTCTATATATGTGGATTGGCTGCTATATACCATTGGTTGGAGGAAATATGCCATTATCATAAAATAAAAAGCCACAGAATAATGCATCATATATCGTGTTTTGTTTATTAACTTGTTCATTTTATTATTGCTGAAATTTAACATTACTTGTATGCATGAACACTGTAGTTTTATTTTGTATGGAAACAGTTTTAATTCTATCTTATCTGAACATAAATGAACGGAAAGTGTTCAATGCCATAATAAATAATTTAGCATTACAAATGAATCATTGAATTTTTTGTGTGCATGTTTCTATATTTAAATTAAATACGTAATTCAGCTTTTATACAAAATTTAATAGTAGTTAATAATAACTTGGTGACCTTTCAGTTAAAAACACCAGATTTTATAGGTTTAGTAAATAAAGTTTGTTTGATTTTTATGGCTGAAATGGGCCTTAACTAAGATAAATGTTCATTTTGTGAAAGAAAGTTGTTCCTTAGTCATTGTGTACACAGCTACATAAACGGTTATCTGTGCTTTGCCCATTCCATGTATTAAAGCCCAGTTTCTAGCATTATAAGTCCACAGATATATCACTATGGGGCACGAATGAAAGCAAGTAATTTTTGCTTCTTTTAGGGCTGTAACAGGGTAAACATTTGTGTTCTGAATTAGTGTGTAAACATTTATTTACTTTAGCTTAATGAATGTGGCATATGATTTGATAATTAGACAGTGTTTTTGTTTTTATTATAATCTTTGGAAAAATCTTTGTCTATAAATGAAAATTTAAAAGTATCATAAGATAACAATACAAATGTGTTTTATTAGAAGACAGAAATTGTTAACAAACTGAAGTATTTAGTAATGATCAGTTGGTCTTCATCACTTGTCTCAAGATTAACTGCACTGACTTTACACACATACAATATGGATCTAAAGAGTACCTTTATAAAATTTAAATGTTCACAGTATGTATCTCAAGATTACCTGTATTGATTTTAAACACATACAGTGTGGGTCTAAAGATTACTTTTATAAATGTAAACCCTAACAGTGTCTATCTCAAGATTAAATGTATTGCTACTGGTGCTTAAGAAGAATCAATTCTGACAATTCTCAAATCAGAGACAAAATAGAATTTAATTACAGAAGGTTATCACATCCAGGTTTCAATAAATGATGAACACATTTTTCAGTTTCCTCACATATTTTTACAACACTTGAAGATACCTTTTCCAAGATTTCTGTCCTTTATAAGTACAAAAGCTTTTTTTTTTATCAAACAATGTGTACACATAACACAAAATTTCTAGTTTTTTTTTTTCCTAACCATTCAAACTTTATATCCTGCAATATAGAACATTGATATCTCCTTGTAAATAAAAAGACAGTTTATTAAATTTGGTACTTCAGCATAATCATGCCCATTTATGACCGACTTTTAATAAAGTAGGTCATATTTTGTGATGACTGAAATATCTGAACATGCAATGACAGCTGGAGTATCAGCTACAACATCAAGTAGCACAGTAAGAATGTTTATGTTGTTGGGTCTCCTGCTATACTGTGATACAAAAGTAGCCTTTTGTATGCAGCCATGAACTATTGATCAGTGAGGTTGTCATCGAAGCCACCTTTAATGCAGATAGCTGAAAAGAATGGCTCAAGGTAGACATGACTCATTTTATCAGTCAATAAATACCTTATGTATGGATTTGAATCTCCCACAAGATCATGAAACAGACCATGAACACTTTCAATACATATGAAGAAACCAATTTTAACTGCTTTACTTAATTTATCATGCAAATACATGATGTAATTCTCAGTTTTCTTCAGTACTTCCATCCAGTTGTTGATGTTTGCTACACCCATTGGTGCTTTGCTTCCCTTTCCAAGAGGGTTTTAGTGCTTAAAATATCAAAGATGAAATTTTAAAAAAATGTTTTTTTTGTAGTCCCCTTTGAACCCTTGAAATGTGAAAGGTACATTACCATGTCACAGTACTATAGTGCATTAACAACACTTTAACCTGTGACCTGAGCAGCAAAATTCACCTTCATTGTATTATTTCCCATTGTAAATGAATATTTTTCAACTTACTGCTAAGCAAGAGACCTCCTGTTTCCTGTACTTTATGCAACTTCTCAAGGTATGATCACCGTACAACTTGATCATGCATATTGGAAAATGTACCACTTTCTGCAAATCATTTCTTTACCAGCTTAAGCATGTGGCATGGATAAACTATTACATGAACCAACCAAATGAGGAAAGCATGGCTTCAAACTTTAACTCATAAATCTGCACCCAGCACTTTCATCATCATAAAATGGACAGAAGGGCCATCACATGTAAGTAACCACACAATAACATCAACACTATGTAACCAATGAAGAGACTCAATCACAATGTTGGCCATCTCTTTACCAGTAAGCCCTCTTACCAAGAATTTTCCAAGGTATTTTCCAACAATCATTAACTGAAACAGTTATGATAATAAAAGCATTTTTTTGCAACTGGAGCATCATCATCATATTATCCATAGCCAACATCTACAAAACTGCAATACCTGTTATTAATAAACTCAATGTGTTGCCTTATGGCCATTTTATCCAGCATTAATACACAAATAGTTTTATTCCCTTTTTGGTGGGCATGTCTAACTCTCTGTTTGGAGAACTACAAAGGTTACCCATTTATTTTACTGTACCATGATGTTATTGACCTAAGGTGTGTAGGAGAAAACCAAATATTTTCCTAACAAAATTATATGCTTTATAAGAATACAACTATAGAGTTACAGCATATGCTTTAATTTCCTTTGGATAAGATTCATTAAAATTGTTACTTCCTTTCTTTGCCAAAAATCTCATTATAATTTCATTTCAAAATCTCTCTAAATTGGACTTCGAAACCTCAGCACAGCGAATTAACAACACATGACAAATGTGTTCAACCTTTTCTTTTTAGTCTTTGTCCCTTCCTTTGTTGAACATTAGGGTTTATATGGGTATTCAAAAATTTGTCCAGCTTTCTCTGTAATGTTCTTGGTGAATCATACATCACTGTCTATTAATAACTGAGGTGATGAAGAGCAAGTCTGTCTCTGGGTAGATTCTAACTGTTATTCTGCTGGTTGTGTTTCAACAGCTTTACACACTATGGTTAATTCAACTCTCATAGCTCACAGCATTTATTGTTGGGTTTTTCTGTTCCAAATTTTAATTACAAAATTATTAACATTATATCAAGTCTAATTGAAAAATATCATTATTACTCATGTTGCAGTAATTCTATTCAATACATACAAGTTATATCATAACCTTTCATGTAACGAGGTGAACAACACAAATTCATTGGTGTGTTTAAAATGTTAAATCTGGTTATGAATTATGTTGACATTGAATTTTATTTATAATACATGGGGTGAACTTGTGTTCGTTATAGAGAAACAAATACTTTTTCCTTATCTGTCATGAAATGATTTATATAATTTGTAATGGAAATTATAGGAATACAAAAATGTATATTTCAGTATCTATGAATATGGTTTTTCTTTTTTTAAATGTGTATTTTAATCATTAATTGCATACTGTCGATTTCCATAGAATATATTTTAATTTTGAATATTTATTTTCTTGAATAATAGATAGCAACAGCTTTTGTCATTCATTAAATAAATAAAATGTCTTTCTCTAGAATATAACGAAATGACTAGAGAAAATGTAAAAAAAACTCCATATGGATTGTGTTATTACATATGTGATATGTTTATAAAGTTTTTCAATGGCACAGCAGTATGTCTGCATACTTACAATGATATAAACGTGGTTTTGATACACGTGGTGGACAGAGCACATATAGCCAGCCCAATGCGAAGCTTTACGCTTAACTACAAATAAAGAAACTGGAATTTATATATGAATGCACACCATTCTCTATTAAGAATTGTACACACTTTAGTGGTGATGTAGAATAACGAACACTGTTATTGTCCTATGGCGTAATCTAATTCAAATTAAACTAACTTCTTTTCAGTTGATAAGTGAAGCCCAATATTTGGTACTAACTGTAGTTGACAAGCTGCATTATTTCTAGTCTAGCTCTTGAAAATAAGGAATGGCTAGTCCAAATCGTACTCGAATAGCTTTGCGCGATAGTTAAAAACAAATTTATACAAAAATGTATACTTTGCATCCAGTAACATGCTCAAAAAGGATAAAGTGTGCTCTTTGTGAGAAGTGAAAAATATATTTGGTATATAGTAAATTTATTATAAGATTATTTACAATTCAAGCTCTTTTTCATTATATTATAATTATTTATGATAAAAGACAAAAGAAATTAGAAACTTCCTGGGGTTCACTTTCTCTTGCTAACATTTTACTGTTTTATTAGTAATGACGTGTATAACATATGTTAAGGTATTTCAGACTATTTGCAGTTTAACGGAATCATATCTTTGCAAGTGAATAAAACGTATTTGAAAACATTTATATGTGTCGAAAAATATACGACTCGAAAGTTTGAATTGGATCTAGAAAAATATGAAATACAATCTTTAAAAGGTTTAGCAATGACTTGTCTATTTCTTATCCATAACTCAAATAAAAAGCTTTCCTGTACTACATTATAGGCATGCCAGAACATCAACTGAACATCTAACTTTAAATTTATAATTCTACAAGTTTAAAGGTTATATAGTGAGGTAATAATGTTTCATTTTATTGAATTTCTTGAGATAGTAATGGATGTATTGGAGAACAAAAAATACTATTTAAAAGTCGTGAATCACTATATCAAATATTACATTTCTTTCTGTTTTCTGGGAATAAGGCTTTTAATAAACTGTCTATAGTAATTGTGAATTCACAATATTTAGTGACGTGGTTTCAGAAGTTTATAACAAACGAAGTAGAGCAGTATTGAAACTATAAGAACCAGCAATATTCTAAATCAAAACAAATCAATAATTTTTCTACACAAAATAGGATGTACTCTTCATCAGAAAACAGTGATTCTTATTAACCAATGGCTGTTAATAAAGTTCTTTTTAAAGAAAATGAGCAAATATCTATTACCACGAGGCGTTTTTTTACACAAAATAGGATGTACTATTCATCAGAAAACAGTGATTCTTATTAGCTATTGGCTGTTAATAAAGTTTTTTAAAGAAAATGAGCAAATTTCTCTAACCACAAGGAGAGAATAAACTAAAACAATGGTTAAGTGAATCTTTTATATAACAGGGAAGTAGAACGCTTGTCACAAACTATTAAGAAGATGAAACACACTTTTCCTTCTCATGCTAACATTATTAACTTTGAATAGATAGTACATTCAGGTATTCATACAAAACAACAGTTGGGAATATTATTGTTGGTAAATTAAGTGAAGACGACAGAATTTTTATTTGATAGAAGAAGATTAAATATTTAAAGGTAATTTTAGAGAAATGACTCAGTGTTCAAAATTGTTACGTCAGTAGATGTGTATTGTTTTCTTATGTCATTTCTTCACAGAATAATCCTATACTTGTGTAGGAATTTTCTGATTTTTGCATACTTTGTACCACTAACTTATGTTTATGCATTACTCCGTCATAAAATGTTTAACATAGTAACTGTTGGTCCAATAAATCTTTTGATTCACTTCATATTATTGAATTAAACTACTTTGTGAGAATTCATCCTATCATCAATAAGTTATCACAGAAATTTTAAAAGGTTAAGAGTGGTCCACATACAGCTTCGAAGTGTATATTATAAGATTGGTGAATTATATTTCATTCACTCCTACACTCACCCATAATTTGTATTGAAAATTTTAGGATATTTACATTTGACTATACTAATTAATCTTGTATATTATTTAGCTAAATAAGTTGTCCCACTTTCTAAGAAATAAACATGTCGTCCTGTCTGTCATCTTGTTTTACTCTTTTCACGGAGGTATGATTCTTTTAGAGAATTTCGTCATTATTCTCGGGGCCCGGCATGGCCAGATGAGTTAAGGCGTTCGACTCGTAATTTTAGGGTCGGGGGTTCTAATCCCCGTCGCGCCGAACGTGCTCGCCCTTTCAGCCGTGGGGGCGTTATAATGTTACGATCAATCCCACTATTCGTTGGTAAAAGAGTAGCCCAAGAATTGGCGGTGGGTGGTGATGACTAGCTGCCTTCCCTCTAGTCTTACACTGCTAAATTAGGGACGGCTAGCAGAGAGTCCTCGTGTAGGTTTGCGCGATATTCAAAACAAATAAACAAACATTAATCTCGAAAACATGCAAGGTGTTCATATTTTTTTTAACAAAAGGAAAAAATGCCCCCTTATTCTTATCTCTTCTTCAGAGTACAGCTTTTGATAAAGTACTCCATGTAGATACCTAGGAAGTGAACCATTCGGTAAGAATAAAGCCAGGTCATTTAGATTGTTTGTTTTTTTTAATTTCGCGCAAAGATACTCGAGAACTATCTGCGCTAGCAGTTCCTAATTTAGCAGTGTAAGACTAGAGGGAAGGCAGCTAGTCTTCACCACCTACCGCCAACTCTTGGGCTACTTTTTTACCAACGAATAGTGGGATTGACCGTTACTTTATAACGCCCTCATGGTTGAAAGGGGCGAGCATGCTTGGAGTGACGGGGATGCGAACCCGCGACCCTCAGATTAGGAGTCGCACTCCTTAACCCACCTGGCCATGCTGGCCGGTTATTTAGAAACAAGTATTAAACATAGTACACTAAAACCTGTCTTAAGCGGAAACTGCATAGAGGACAGAAACCTGTACCAGCTGGAAATATCAAAATTTTTCAGCATTACCTCAGGACAGACGGAAAACTATCTTTCACTTAGCTCATCTATCAACAAGTAGGATTAGAACCTGAGTAAGGCGGAAATAATGTTTTTGATTAAATATTAATTTCTTATTTAATTAATAATTCCTTTAAATACTGACAAATTCTCGAACATTTTGTTACAGTAAGTATTGGTTAAATATGTTCTATTCTCTTATCTACCGTCATTGTTTTCGCATTTAAATTATATTCATGATGTGTAGAAATATATTTGTATTTTAAGTGCAAAATTCTACTGTTTGAATAATTCTCACGAATAAAATAAATTCCTATCTTCTCTAATTTTAAAATTTAGGGAAAATTTACTTAGTACCCTCATTTAAAAAAACAACAACTACTAAACACCCTCACTTTTTTAAAAGTTGTTTGTTATGGCGATTCCAGTGAAATCCAAACTCTGATTGAGAAGATTGAAGCAGATGATTCTGTGAACGCGGAAAGTTTTGTGAACGTTGACAATAATGTTTTAACAGAAATTGATTTAGAATTTATAATAGAATCGCAAGATGGTAACAGTGTGAGATATTCAGAAGATGAACAAAATGGAAATGATAGTGAGGAAATAAAATCCCTACTTCATCGCAAGTGTTAAGTTATATTAACGCTATAAAATTGTATGCAAAAATGAAGAGGAAGAATGAACTTCATGAAAAGGCCGTAGAAGTTACGTTCTCTTTTAACCGCATGAGAAAGCCCATTAAAGAAAACGAAACAGTTGAAAATTGAACACTTTCTTCAAATAAATTTGATTAAGATTTCGTGTACTTATGTATATTTTGAATGTTTATATTTGTTCTTATTCTCATAAATATAGCATGAACAGTATAATAACTTTATTCATAAACGTCTTACTTCCTTTGAGTCAAGGAAGTATAACGTTTCGCTCTAAAATTATATATAATTAAGGAAATGCATGTTCACTGTATAAACCGGAAAACTTGCTTAAAGGTGAATTTTACAGAAAGAAGAAAAGTTTGCAGTCTAAAGAACTACTCATACTGATTAATTTTACAGGTTCACATTCTTTATAAAAAATATGTGCTAATAAATGAAACATAGAACTTGGTGCAGAAAGAGCCCTTTTCGAGCGGCAATCCGAACGTTTTAGTTTTTACGTTTGCCGCTAGGAAAGATACTGTGAC
This sequence comes from Tachypleus tridentatus, assembly GCF_004210375.1. Taxonomy (NCBI): domain Eukaryota; kingdom Metazoa; phylum Arthropoda; class Merostomata; order Xiphosura; family Limulidae; genus Tachypleus; species Tachypleus tridentatus. The sequence goes on along the minus strand of NC_134831.1, from coordinate 47,079,588 downwards.
GTACTAGTAGCCAAACAAACCGCCAACGCCAGCGCGTTGAATGTAAATAAACATGGCCAGTGCTTACGGAGAACAGAGGCGAAGTCTGTTTTAACTTTGTGTTCTGAACAGTGTCGAGTAGCGCCATATCAATTCAAACCTACTCTCAACGAATCTGGAACAGTTACTTTTGACACAGATCTGAAAAGTTCTAGTGATGAGGACAGTTCCACGAACGAGAGTAGCGGAACTGTGAGTGATACTGATAGCGCCCAGGCCGGTTGCAAGTCGGTCATACCTCCATTGGAAGAATGGTAAGCCAAAGTCATGGCAACAAATATGGTGTGTATTATTTCACGTGCAGTTTTAAGCACCTCGAAACCTGTCTGGTGTTTATAAATTATTGGTATCACAGACTGGGTGTTATTTTTTTATACTTTGCCGACCATGGTAACTAATACTCGGCCCTTCCACAATCATTGTACCGGGTATTTATGACTCGTAACAAAATGAATTTCAATTATACGTCATGATTCTGTCTATAAAATCAAACTAGATGTAGCAGTCTAAATAGTTAATTTAATATTTACCATAAATGTATAATTTATATGACATATTCCGTATGTTTGTGCAAGGTGTAGGTGTGGTTTATGCGAGCAGATGCCAACCAGGAGAGAGTGCGTTTATTGTCGCTCACACAACAAGGTGTCAAACCGATTAAAAGATGAAGAGTGCATTACCCAGACTCCAGGCTTTGATGGAAATTGCCTGAATATCGATGTCTTTGAAGCATCATACTGTGAATTTGTTGACTTGAATGATGAGGAGCCAAGTCACGAGTGTGTATTTTTCAAGATGCAGTTAAAACTAAATTAGTATATTTGAGTTTAACCTACAATTAAAGATACTGTTTATCCAAAACTATGATCCTACTTAATCATTTCAAGTGTATCAATATTTCCAAAGCCCAATGAGATGTTTGTTTCAGTTGCACATATTTCTTGTTTTCAAGTTTTTTTACTAATCATCAGTATAATTTTGATTTTAATAACATTATTTTGCAAGCTGACTGATTTGAAAATATTATCTTCATATTTATGAAATGGTCATGTATGAATTCAAAACAAAACTATAGAATTTCAAAATAGCTAGGAGAGAAGAGTGACTTTCTACTAAGGTTATAAGTTTGTAATTTTGCCTTTTCAGGCTATATAGATACTTAGCTTATCGCAGATTTGTCAGGTGGATATGGAAAAGACAAGGAAAACTGAATAGAGTCATTTTGCCAGCTTGTGTAGTCAGCAAAATTACGAGTTTGTTTATTTCGTGGTGGCAAGATGGAACCTGTACGTTGCAGGCTGAGATCAGACCTCAGCTCTACACGAGGAAAGATGGTGGGGAAGATCATGTCTACTGCCGATGGCTTTTTCAGTCTCAACCTGCCTGGCTTGAAACCCAAGGAATCCAAAACAGTGAGATCCGACACAAAACATGAGCGTTCAAAGTGATCTTGACAAAGCTTTGCATGGTGAAAAGGAGTACAGTTCTTCCTATTGATCATCCGCACCCACTGTCGCCACCTTGCCGGTTCCTTCTCCTTGCACGAAAACGAAAAGAAGCTTTTGCCCGATACCCGAACCGTTTTTACAACCATAAGCAACGCAGTAAACCATGTTATCATAAAACAAACATAAAGTAGCAATATCAAGACAAAAAATAGTCTCACAGAGTATGTAATCTGAAAAAAGCACCGATAGATTTACATAAAACGTTTGTTTGTTTTGGAATTTCGCACAAAGCTACTCGAGGGCTATCTGTGCTAGCCGTCCCTAATTTAGCAGTGTAAGACTAGAGGGAAGGCAGCTAGTCATCACCACCCACCGCCAACTCTTGGGCTACTCTTTTACCAACGAATAGTGGGATTGACCGTCACATTATAACTCCCCCACGGCTGGAAGAGCGAGCATGTTTAATGGGCACGAACCCGCGACCCTCGGATTACGAGTCGCACGCCTTACGCGCTTGGCCATGCCAGGCCTTATATGAAACCAGTACAATAGTATAAAATATTATGTCCAATATATCATTTGATTAACTACTTATTATCGAAGTCAATCTGTTTCGAGGAATTCCATCTGTAATCAGTAAAATTTTAGAGAGGTCTAAATTCCCAACGAGAAGACCTCATATCGTGTTGTAGAGTATATTATATGAATGGTTTGTTTAAACGTATTTTTAATTACAATATCTCAATATGTATATTAAAAATTAGGGATACGCGTAGAAGACCATACTGATTAATAATTGTGTATTACTTAGCAGGATAAGTATCCAACTTTCTAAGAAATAAATTTGTAGCTCAGTCCGACATCCATTTTACCATTTTTCACCAAGTTATGTTTGTTTCAGTATTTTGCATCTCTCGTTATTAATCTCATAGAATATAAAAGATTTATATATATACGTATATTTGTCCATATTAAAATATAGACGTCATCATATCTCTCTTATTCAGATGCTCTAGTGGGATCAGGTTTTGTTTAAATGTCCGTTAATTCTTTTAAAATGTCTTATCTTTACCATTTGATATTGAGTTGGTTATAACAGGGGTTCCCAAACTTTTTAGAACTGCGGAGCTTCGCATCAGAAAGTCAAAACATTCCGGAGCTTTAATTTAAAAATACACTAAAAATAGAAACAATCGGTCACTAACACCAGATAAAGTTTACTTCAAACTTTTAGAATATAAATTTATTTAAAATATCAATATTTAAAGAAAAAATTACTTCTACTTGTTGAAAAATTTCATCTTGCAAAATTTATATCAGTAAACGTACAGTGTACTTATTTATTTATTAGTGGCTCGGATGAACTACAGTGTAGTTCAATATTTGGAATTATGGTTGTTACATGTAAGCGCAAATCATCTTCAATATTTAGTCTGTTTATAAATTCGGTCCTTGTAGCTGTATACAGTGAGAATATTTACTCACAAAAATATGTTGTTGGAAAACGCACCAAAAATTTCAAAACTTTGTTACTTATTTTAGTGTATTCCATGGCCATTTGAACCTAAAATTGTGTAATTTCTTCCTGCTGAAATTTTGTTTTCAGGATTTAATTAGTTGAAATTTCTTTTAGCTGTTCTTTCTCTTTCAATGATAATGCTACTTGCAGAGTCAATAAAGGAATTTTGAATCCACAGTAATTTTTCTAAATGAGGAGGAAAGAACTCCCCAGTAGTTGTACACACATCAGATATGTGCTGCAAGACTGAAACTTTTGCATCTTCACTTAAAGAAATTTCATTCGTAAGTAAAAAAAACACAAAAAATACTGAGATTTTTGAAGCATTCAAGTTCTTCCATAAATATACATTCACTTCCAGGGGCGTAGATCCTGGGGGATGGAGGGATACCCCTTCATTTTAGGTGGGGGTATGGTGCATACAATCATTCTCCCCCTACAGTTTGGTCTGTTGAATTGTTTTATTGCATCACAAGCCTACGAATTTTGTGTTTGTTCTTGTGATTCTCGTGTTCTTTCCAATCGAATTACATAATTAGGCCTAGATGTAGACTTTTTCAGTAACCAAAATGTACATCTTTAATATAGGCGTGCTTCTGAGCTTTTCGATCTAAGCGATAGTTCGTAAGTATCAGTAGGCCTAAGTATACATACAAGACTTGCAAGCGCTATCACAGAATCTACCTACGTTTTGTACGTAGTGTAAGATTAAGTACAATTTCCATCACAACAGATTGAACAGAGCATGAAATTCGAAAATATTACTTCCAAGCGTAAACTTCTGTGATCTAGATCTGGCAGGCCATTTGTAGCTTGTAGCTGCATCAATCTTATGTGCATATTGTGCGGTTTTCCTATGTCATTTGTTCTTATACATGTCTAGCCGGTTTTATTGTCGAACGCCTTACTCTCCTTAGCTGCCGAATCCGTTGACCATAGTGTACGTTTAGTGTACTGTTAACGACAGGTTCGAACCGCTCGGATCCAGACGCGCCCTACATCACCCCCTCCACTCCCTTTAGTCTGAGCCTCGATTTTACAACAGGGCTCATTAGACCTGTGTTTGTGGCCCTCATTAATCCATGAAATTTCAGTTTATCACCGCCCTGTAATAAAGTGCTGGTGCTTTATGGTGAAAGAACAATATATTTTTTTATAATAGATAGTAAAAATATTGTATTTTCTTGTATAATTAGAACACAAAATGAGCGATTTCAACGGCCTGAAGCCTCTTCTCGAATTGTATTGCTAGTTTTTGTTTAGGTGTTTTTATTTAATAGACGTGCTCATAGACATTATATCACAACGTGTTTGCCTTTTGATGAGCTGTAACAGGAATATAATACATTTGTGATTGTTTAAGTATTTTTCGAGAAACTTGCAATTACTTGTGTTGTAACTAGCACACATTATTGTTCCAGCGATGCCCAGGCGGTCAGTCGGCTCGGTGGTCACTGTGAGGTTCGCGCGTTCGACTTAAATACATTGTACAGTTCAATCCTACTTCCATTCTGTTCTATTTTCGTTCGTTGTACGTTAGAGTTTTTCAATAAAGATTGTAATTTACCCTGTTGAGTCATCAGGGAAACAGATTCCAATCATGACAAGCAAGCGTATGAAACTTTCCGATATTAGACAGTTCTGCAAGCCAGGTACTAGTACTACAAGTGACAATGCAGATGCACATAATCCAACAACCTCAAGCAAAGGAATAGAAACTTGCCATACAGAGGAAATACCATGTTCATCAGAGGACGAGTCTGAAAATGCTTGTGCAACTATTGCACATCATGAACCACCAGATAGTTTTGAAACAAGTTTGTGCAGTAATGAAAAATCTGACACTCCACAGATACAGTGTGGAAAGCATAACACCCAGACGCACAACTAATACCATGACAGAAAGCAAAATCTCAAAATATCAACTTCGAGGGCAAGTGGTTTGATGAATTCCCATGGCTGCACTTCGACAATCAGACTCAAAAAGTCATATGCTTTTATTATGCCAAGGCGGAAAATAGAGGCCTTTTTAGAGGGAAATATGAGAGGCCAGTGGAGTATACCTTCATATCCACCGCTTTTGCAACTGGAAAAAGGCAAAACAGAAATTCAACAAACATCAATCTTCCTCTCAGCACAGATTCGCTATATCTCCAGAAGGTTCACTTGATGTAACTCCAGTGACTGTCCAGCTACATGATGGAAAAAAGAAGCAGCAGGAAGAATGCAAAAGAAGTCTAGCCGAAATATTCAGAAGTTTACGTTTCTTACTGCGTCAATGTTTAGCATTACGTGGACATACTGATACGGAGGGTAACTTCCTGCAGTTAATGAAGCTCCTGGAAGAGGAAGATCCTCCTACTTGTCAAAGAAAACCACATTCACATCATCCCAGGCTCAGAATGAAGTAATGGAGATGTTCAGTCATCAAATACTGAGCAACATATCACACGAAGTGCAGCAAAGTAAAATCTTTGCATTAATGGTTGATGGCACTCAAGATGTTACAGGTGCCGAACAGGAAGCAATATGTGTACGATACGTAGATGAGAACCTTGACGTCCATGAGACATTTCTTGGTTTGTATAGTGTTTCCAGTACAACTGGTGAAACAATATCCTCGACTACACTTGATGTACTGACTAGACTCAATTTACCACTGTCAGGATTAAGAGCACAAATTTATGGAGCCGCTAACATGAATGGTGCGTACAGTAGATGCCAGGCAAAAATAAATGAGAAGCAACCGTCAGCTTTGTTTTTTCACTGCGGAGCACACAAGGCTAATTTAATAATGCAACATGCAGTTGAAGCTTGTGAATGCGTTCGAAATTCTATCCAGTGAATACATGAACTTGATGTCTTGCTTCAGAGGTCAAGCAAATACAAAACAATCTTTAAAAATATTGTGTCGTCGGACAGCCACAATGGTCTAGTTAAATACATCCGCCCACTGTGTTCAACACGCTGGTTGTGCTGCCTATCTGCAATTACATGTGCTAATGATCACTACAGTGACAGTGTTGATTCTTTGTCTGAATTAGCAAATGAAAAATCAGATGTAGCAGTGAAAGCACGGGGTCTGCTGGACAGATTTGACAAAGGAAAGACAGTTTTAGGATTGTTGATGGCTCAGCATCCATTAGTTGCATTACAGGAAATAAACCGTGAATTCCAAGCAAAATCAGCGACAGTATCTGGCATAGTTGAAGCATCTGCAAAGACAGTTGAGCAATTGCGGGTATTGCGAACAGAGGGAAATTACAACAAGATATTTGATGAAGCTGAGAAAAATGTAACTTCCCTAGATCTGGTGCCTAGAAAACTACCACGCATTCGTAGACCCCCCAGAAGGATCACAGGTGATGGCTCAGCACACCATTCTGCAACAGCTAGAGATTACTACAGAAGCCAACATTTTGAATTTGTGGACACAGTCACAGAACATCTGACCACTAGATTCAATGCAGACAACAATGACTTGAGGCAATTTCTGGCACTTAAGAACATGATTACATCTGGCAAGATTTACAACTCGATTATAAACTTCTATCCAGACATTTCTGCACAACAGCTCGAGTTTTAGTTACCCATGTTCAAAGGAACAACAAAACCAGTATCTCTGAAAGGTGAGAAGGATGCTTACTATAAAATGCATGAAACATTCCAGCAGATGTTTAGTGAAGTGACTCTTCTCATGAAAATTTTGCTTGTATGTCCAGTATCCAGCTGGACATGTGAACGCAGCTTTTCTGCAATAAGACGGTTGAAGACGTGGTTAATGTCAACTATGTCTCAGTGCCGCCTCAACCATGTGGCAGTTTGTCACACTCACAAAGATGAGGTCGACAAGATAAATATAAAAGAGCTTATGAAAGAATTCATAAACAGATCATCACAAAGGAGGTCTACGTTTGGGAACATGTAGACTAGAGGACTAAATCAATCTTACTTCAATGAAAAGTATGAATAATTATGTGCTACATTGTATTGATGTGCAATTTTCAAGAGTTCGCAAATACATTTTAATTATTTTTATCAAACAACATGAACAGTTTTTCAGTAGATATAAACTTATCAAGGGTAATTACTAATTTTATTAATATTTGAAAGCGTAATTCATGCAATGAAAGTTATTAGTAACCTTGTCAAGTATAATGGTCATCTTTTATATTGTACAGTCTGCAGGAATAAATTCATGTGGCAGTTAATTTGTGACACATTTGTCTTTATTCTATTAACATTTTGAAAACTGTTCAAAACACCTCACTTATGCAAACCTACATGGAAACCATGAAGTATCGGGGCAACAAGATTACTCTGTGACTGCATGTTTACAGCTTTCAGGTTCACGTAATCAGATATTACCAATTTGCAAATTGAACAGTCGACATAAGTGGTTGCAAAAAATCATCCCCCCCATCCGGTGTAAAAAATCTACGCCCCTGTTTACTTCCAAGTTTTAGCTTACGTTGAAGCGCTTTCATTTTACTCTTAGGTTTGAAGAAAAAGAAACCTATCTCCTCATGCATTTAGGAAAACCGAGCAAGAACTTTTCCCCGAGAAAGCCATCGTACGCCATTATGAAGCAGCATATTTTTTTGCAAACTTCCCATATCGTCACAGAGTAAATTGAAGATCCTCGCATCGAATGGTCTTGATTTTATAAAATTAACTATTTTTATGATATCACCCAATATCTCTTTTAAGTCTTCTGGCATTCGTTTCATTGCAAGCGCATGACGATGAATACAATAATGGATACTCTCGATATCCAAGGTTTTACTTTTTTATGCGTGCCACTGCACCTGAAAATTTTTCAGTCACAGTTGCAGCCCCATCAGTGCAAACACTTGATTAACGCTGCCATTGGACCTCATGTTCTTCCATAAATAAATCGATCAGTTTAAAATTTCTTCGCCTGTTGTTTGAGTAGGCAAAAGTTTGCAAATTAGCATGTTTTCTTCAAAACTAGTTTCGTGAATATAGCGAATGTACACAAGCAACATCGCATAGCCTGCGACACCTGTTCATTTATCCATCTGAACTGAAAAAGTTGGACTCGGTTTTACTCGCCTTATTAAGTCCGTTAAGCAATTTGCTAACATATCCTTGATTCTTCGAGAAACCGAGTTGTCAGAAAGGGGCACGGAGTTAATGTTTTTAAGAAATTTCTCATCAGTTGTAGAATCTACCAAATATTTCGCGCATGGTTTTATCAAATCTTCAGCAATTGCATGAGCTCCACCTGCTTTTGCAGTACGGTAACTAACACGATACGAAGCAATAAGAACACCTTTGTTGTTTTGATCGACAAACGAACAAAATGTAGCTTTCCTTGCATTTAATTGCAAACACTTTCTTTTGAAATAGTCGGAAGTTGGATTTTTTAATTGAAAGTATTTGGTTTCTAGATGTCGTTTCAACTTTGCTGGATGCAAACTACTGTCACTCAACACTGTTCCACATTCAACATACAACCCACTAGGTTCATCATCATTACCTATCCATGTAAAACCGTATTCAATAAAACTTTCATTATAATTTCTTTTTTTTTTTTGTTTGTTTGTTTCGGTACTTCTTGCATCATCCTGCGTCGAAGTGCTTGCGCACGATGATAATGCAGATGAATTCGTATTAGGCCTAGGCCTAGAAAGATTTTTTACTCGTATCAGATTTATTACTGATATTCAGCCATTTATCCCTAATAAGAGTGAAAACTAATCATTAATTTGTCTATAAACATATTCTTATATATTTGACGCTTCAAAAGTATTTTCACGGACACGAATTAGCCTCTTAATGAAAACTCGTTCAAGCACTTGGGTTTTATCATCATAGAATGACATGCTGACCTAAGATCAGTGTTGCCATAACGAAGTCAGAAATAAAGATTTGTGAAAAAAGGCTAGGCCGCTAGCATAATATATTTTTTCTAAAGGAAAAGGGTAACCTATTAATTTTACTTTTTTAACAGAAATTTTTAGCCAAATAACAAAATATTAAGCCAGATCTGACATACGTCTAAATCTCGAACGAACTGAAACATGACGCCATAGAGCTCATTGGTACCAAGTTTGTCTAATTAAACTATAAGAATCTAACCTAACCTAACAATTACTAATTATAATTGTCATAAATATAATTATACTTCATATAAATACATTTTGAAATTGAAACAGTTAATACTGCGTCAAACTGCATCACAATGTTTCAAATTTGGACAGGTTTCAGCTATGACGTCATGTTTCATTTCGTTCTGGATTTAGCCGCTAATCCGGATCTGGCTTTTAAAAGACAGTTGGCATCACTACCCACGGTTGATCGCTGTTTTATACGAAAATTAACAGGCTATCTTGCATTTTAAATGATACATGCAATCTTTAGGTGGTTCCATATCTACTAGCAACCAGTGGTGGCACTGTCAAAGTTAACTGAGATTGTATTAACACTTTCACCGCAAGAACTTCCCATATGCTAAATAAAATTATCTGGCGTTAGACAGAATGAAATATTAAAAGACCCAATACGCGATAAACGTTTTATATTAAAGATACATTTTACAAAAATATTGACATTCTAAAATTTCCTCGCGGAAGCCCAAGGGCTCCGCGGAGAATAGTTTAAAAAAAAACATAGGTTATAAAATGGTTTATCACGATAAAATAAAGAGCGATTTACAGGTCAGTTTATTAAATAATTGTGAGATTTTTAATATTGGAGATAAATAATCGTCAAAACTTATTTTCTAACGACAGTGAACTCTTTATAGGTAAAGATGTTTGAAAGTGTATTAACGGCTACACTTACTGTCCAGAATAATTTTGATATAAATAAATAAGATTTCTATCGTTACTATAAACGATAAGTCAAACTAAAATACTCATGTCAGTACTTGGACGTCAAGTCATCGAAATCTCAGACTAGTTTTCTAATAAGAAATCGTATGATTAATGTTATATGCTCGCCATTCTCGAAGATAATCGAAGATAAATATGAAACAAGTTATACCAAATAAGTTTTTGATTCGTTACTTATTAATCAATTATATCTTGGATGAAGCTTTACCTACCATCAGTAAATTTGGAAAAAAACAAACACCAAAAAATATTCAAATCACCACTAGAAGGTTTGTATGTTTATTTTGGAATTTCGCACAAAGCTACTCGAGGGATATCTGTGCTAGCTGTCCCTAATTTAGCAGTGTAAGACTAGAGGGAAGGCAGCTAGTCATCACCACCCACCGCCAACTCTTGGACTACTCTTTTACCAACGAATAGTGGGATTGACAGTACATTATAACACCCCCACGGCTGGGAGGATGAGCATGTTTAGCGCGACCGGGATGCGAACCCACGACCCTTAGATTACGAGTCGCACGCCTTAACACGCTTAGCCAGGCCGGGTCCCCACAAGAACGTAACGTATAGCGTGGTATTGTATATTATATGAATGGTTTATTTTAGCGTTTTTTACACCTATACTAACCCATTATTTTTATTGAATATTTTAAAATATACGTATAGGGCGGTTCTAATTCATTGTTGTCTATTATTAAGGGAGATAAGATGTCCAAATTAAAAGAAAAACATGGAGCCGAGTCTGTCATTCATTTTACCATTTTTACATGGAATTTTGCTTGTTTCTGTATTTTTCATTTCTCGTTTTTGATCTCAGAGAATAGTTAAGATTTACATATATCTTTACCTTATATTAAACTATACATATATTGTCACATCCCTTCTTTCAGTCGTTATTATACGGCGAAAAAATACAGTATCACATCTAATTAATGAATAGCATAAAGACACTATGAGTAAAAATCGTTAATACATCAAAACTATTGCAGATACCCTCAGACTAACAGTGGTCCAAAACATTGCACAAAGGAGACATAGAGAGACAAATGATGAGCATGATAAAGGTAATCTCCTAACAGTATTGGAGCTACTGCAAAAATATTCAGAAACACTGCGATCCAAGCTGACAGAAGAACCAGCTAATGTGAAATGTAATCACTATACAATACAAAATACGCTACTTGAAATTATATCAGATATAATTCTAGATGAAATTATAAGGGAAAAAGTAACAAATCCAAAGCTATACTACATTTTGTTTGATGAATTCATAGATTTGTCCAGAATACAGCAATTTTTAGTTGTTATAAGATATTTCTTCGATTAAGAAATCCATTAAAATTTATTTGTTTCATGACAGCTGAAAGTTGGTATTCAGGGGGAGTGTAATTGATATACGCAATTTGACAGCTCAAGGTTAAACGATGCCAGTGTAATGGGTGGTAAGTGTAGTGATATTTAGGAAATAATAAAAGAGATTATGCCATAGGCTCTATATGTATACTGTCTTGCCCGTAACCTGAACTTGGTCATAGTGGATGCAGTCACATCAGTCATTCCTGCAGCTGACTTTTGCTCAATATTGGAAACGAAGTTAATTTTTCTCACTAATTCATATGTACACGCCAAGTGAATAAAATACTAAAAAACATGTAACTGGTTGATAAACCCGTTGAGCTTAAAATTTACTTTAACGCTCGCTGGGCTAGCCAAATCAGAGTGACTAAAGCAATGGAAAAGCAATATGACCGCTTCACCAAGACACCAGGAAATGGAGAGTAGGTATCAGGGAAGGTGGAATATCAGCATGATGGCCGATTACTACTGGTCATTGAAATGGCATGTTCAAAATGCAATACATAAAAGAAAGATCGTAACTCAAATTTATGAGACTAAAATACATAATTTCATTAAAGAAATCATTATAAACGGGGAAGAATATTTGTTTTACATCAGTTTTTATCCTTTTTTTTGTTTGTATTTTGGTATACGAATATAATTACAAAAAATGTTCATTGAGGTAAACAAAATAATAAATTGATCTAAGTAAGCTTTTCTTTTATTCCCAATTTATAAAAAAATTCTTACCTGACAGAAAGAAATTAATATTATTTTCAAATTCTCCATAGCTAAAATGGAAAATTATGGTACTCTTTATATCCAAAATTAGAAAATTGCTGTGTGTTTGTACTTCATAAATGTTACAAATATTCAACAAAGTAGAAGATATTTGTTAATCTGCTCATTTTGTTCGTGGTATAATTTTTTTAATGAAATATTTATTTTCCTTTATTGGCTTATTTTGTACACAATACACTGCTACTTTGGAGAAATCTGGTGAACATACTCTATTAACCTACTTTTGTTAGAGTGATGCTGGCTTTGTAAACTGCTTCTTACAAGTCATTCAAACATGTGTATGAAAATATTTAATTTTTGATGAATGAATGAGTTTTGACTATGTTTTATTATATTGCGTATCATACTTTATCTCAGATGAGTCTCCGATTTATTATGTTATGTATTATGGTTTGAAATAGTCAAAAGTTGTAATTTGATTTTAGAAGTTAATTGAATGTCAATACGTATCAAATTTATGATATTTCCAAACAAGATTAATACAATTTTTTTTCTCAACACAAATTTATTACATACACAATTCACACATTGTTATACTTATGCTAGAGAATCTACAAATACAGAGAACAGGTGGGACTTTTGCAACACATATTTAATAATACACGTTACATGTATTTCTATATATATATATATTAAACAGAAACAAACACAGATATTAAAAATAAATATATAAAATACGTTACACATTCTTTGACACTAGAAGACGTAAAAAAGTTTCACAAAAAATTCTGTGTGTAAAATAAAAATATTTGTTCAAAATAATGTATTTTCTACATTATGCCCATTTTATAAAATTAGTCTCTATGAGTTTAATATATTTTTAAAGCGTACAGCACTCTAATGACATGTTGACAAATGAAGAGTTAATAATTCCATATATTAAACTACACATTTTTACCAACACGAATTGCATAAACAAGGGAACAAGTTGCACTGAAATACGAGTAAACCATTCTGAGCATCGATGAAATTTATGATGGTTTAAAAAATAAACAGTTTAGGTTGTATAAGTCTGTAAATCTAACAAGAACTGTATGAGGCTCTATAATAATTTATTTTCAACCATTCCTCTGTAAGCATGTCTTCAGGATTGAAATTTCTACTGATAAAAAAGTTACATATACTTTATCATAAAGAGCTTCATGAAAAAATAAATAAATATAAAATACAAGTCTTTCTATAACTTCTTGAACAATTCTTAGTTGTAAACCACTGAAATGTTATATAAGTTTACCGAACGTGTTCTGTCTTCTATATTTATCCTTTAGTTTGTCCATTGTGGTTGCAAACCACTGTTCTACAAAAGATACACCCAAAATGTATTTTTGTTATATTCTGATGTTCAGTCACAATAAACAAAAGAGGAATGTTAGAGAGAAAAAAAAACACGAAAAACATCCACAGTTAGCTTGTTTTCTTAAATGCAGAAGCTTGAATAAGTAAAGTGTTGACAAACAGACTTTAAAAACAATTTCTATATTTGTTCTGTGTTTATATAAGTGGCTTATAAAACCTTGAAAGAAATGTTGCTTTTTATTAATATATATAAATACATATGTATGTACACACATAAATATTCTTGCTTTTTCAAAAATAAACCATCACTTTAAGAAACTTGTTTCCAATTGGCAAACACTAGCAAAAGCTTTGATTTCAATAAAACTGCAAAGATAATGTATTGTCAGTTGATCTATTCTAAAAGGAAATTTTGTTACAAACAAGCTAAAATATTTGGAACTGCACATTTCACAAAGACATATGTCTAAAACAGTGGTTCTTAACCTTGTTTGAGGTACTGAACTCCGGAAGTTTCGTACTTGCATTAACCCTTCGTAATTGGAAAAATAAAATGATTTTTTTCAAATTCAAAACATAAGTAGATAATTTATTAGTGCACAAAATGAACCACGCATCAGTTGCTCACAATATCACTGTGTTCAAAGAACAAAACATGAATTTCGCACAAAAACAAAAACATAACTCAATGAATATTTACTGCAAATCAATGTGACTTTTGCTGTTGCCTTTCGTGATCAGAAACGCGCGGCTTCACCTTGGCAAGTGCCACTCTCATATCATTTTCGCAACAAAGTCTGTTGCTTTTCTTCGTTTTTATATCTATCATCTTTGAAAAGGATTGCTCGCAAAGATACATTGTAACAAACGGAATGAGTATCTCAATGACTTTTTTAGCAATAAGAGGGTACGCTATGATTTGGTGACACCAAAATGTTGAGAGCGTTGTTGCTCTGAAAAGTTGCTGTTGAACCTGGCTCTCCTGAAGTTCAATGATTTCGTCGAGGTATTCATTATTGACATCTGCTGTCGTAACACTAAACGTGAACGGCTGTCTCACCCATGCTGGAAATGGCTCTCTGGTGGGTAAGTATTCGTCGAGAGATTTTGCGCGTTCATCTAAGTGCATGGCAATTGTTTGCTTCAGTTCTCCGGGTACAGAAATGTCTCCGATTTCAGATACATCTTCGATCTTACTTGCACAGTCGTCCAGCAGGGGAAAGTTTGCGAAGCTATCATTTTCTGTTCGTCGTTTCCATAACGGTAGCTTTTTTTGAAAAGCCTTTAGGTTTTCTTACGCTTCGATGATGTTGACTCCACCCTGCATCTGTTGATTGAGATGATTGAGAGCATTGAAGATATCGGCCATGTATGCCAAATTGAGAATGAACTCAGATTTTTGGAAGCAATCTGCATGATAATGTTGGTGCTCTCGCAAAAACAGGGCTAATTCCACACGCATGGCAAAAACGCGATTCAGCACCCTTCCCAGAATAACCACCGAACGTTAGAATGGTACAGAAGTACCTCGAATTCAGAGCCCATTTCATTACACATCTCTATGAAGATGCGGTGCTTCAGGGCACTATTTTGCAAAAGTTCACACATTCCACTACAATTTTTAATACTTCTGCCAGTTTTGAAGGCAAGGTTTTTGTTGCCAATGCATGCCTGTGCAGAACACAGTGCGTTACAATGATGTGTGGTGCATCAGCTTTCACCAGCACAACAAAACCAGAGTTTCATCCCAGCATGACTGGAGCTCCGTCCGAACAAACTGCAGAAACCATATCCCACGAAAGATCGTTGTCTCTGAAGAAGTTATCCACAAGTTTATTCACGTTAGCTCCCTTAGTTGTTGTTGTAAGAAGCTTATAAAATAAAAAATCATATTTTATCTTGTCGTTCTTCACATCGCGCACGAATACAACAAGCTGGCTTAATTGGAAGCGTCGGTGGTCTCGTCGAGTTGAAGGCTGAATTTTGCTGGGCTTGAAATTAGATCCGAAACTACTTGAACCAAGATATCATCGCTCATATCATCTATTCTGCTGCTGATAATGTCATTTGAAAGAGGACTTTGGAATAACGTATTTTCAGCAGCTTTTCCCAGCATGATATTCGCTATCTTCAACGCAGCTGGTTTTAAGAGTGCTTCACCAATGGTGTATGGTTTGCCCTGCTTTGCGACCAAGTACGCAACTTCGTACGATGCTGTGAGGATCGGTTTGTCGATGGGTACAAAGCCGAGAACAGGTAAAGTAGCCTTTTCATCAAACCTGGCTCTCTTTACCTTGCATTCAGCAAGCGTTGTGTTCTTGTATTTCACATCTCCATGCAGCTTTAGAGAGTGTTCTCTTAGTTTTGCCAGTGCTAGACTAGAATTGCTCAACTTGGCATTGCACGTGAATCAATATTGTACGTATTCGTCCGACCACTTTCTGTTTTTGCTCGACATATTTAGTATGAAGGGATTGAAAGATTAGGAAAAAATATATAAATGACGCACATTTACTGCAGTCACAAGTCGACTGTTAAGCGCACGAAGATCTCTGCAGCACAGATATTAAGGCCAAGTGATGTGACGTGATCAGCTACAGTCAATGATGGCTAAGTGAAGCATGACGTCACGAATCATACAAGTGGGGTGAATAGAATGGACACACGCACAGTGTGTGTCTTGACCTCCACGAACCCCTGGTCTAAAAACGTGCTTAATTTTACATCACTATCTTCTCCAAGTAAAATGTTATCACTTTTAATATCCCTGTGAATTACGTGGTTACGGTGAAGAAACTAATCCCTGAAGAACCTAAATGAAATATGAATTTATTTCAATGATTAATATTTTAAGTCAGTTTCAGTTTTTAAAACTTTATATCTGTGTGTGTTTGTGTATATACATATTATAATATTTGGAGACAACAGTACAAATACTGAGTGAAAGAAGAATATATTAAAGATGTTTATACTGACAACTAGCAAAATTATTTGGCTTCACACAACTTATTAGATTTATGTATTAGTCGGTTTCCCATGCCCTGATCATGATGAAAGCATGGGCTTTACAGGTTGAGACCTAGAACCTTGAGGGATTGCCCCTGTGCACTGTTAATCTTAAATTGTTTCTGAATTAAGGTATTTTCTGTTATATCATAAATACTTGTAATAGAAAAAAATCTCTTTAATAAATGGAAACCATACATTAAGAAATCAACAAATATTTTCCCAATTTTGTCATTTTTATATGTCATATTTTTATTTCAAATACATATAATAACAACAAGATTAGACTACACTTTTTTTGCTAAATAACATAACATAAAAGCCATTACTGGAAAGCATTGTTACCAAAATGCAATCGCTTTATTATATATTAGATGTTGTTATACAAGCTAAAGTATCCAACTTTGCTCAATTTATTAAGTTGATATATTATATGCTACACCACATATGGGCTCCTTTGTGAGAAATGCATGGGTCATACATGACTGTCAATGCTGGTGGTATGATAAGGGCCAAACTCATAATGAAATGGTAAAGACTTGAGTCTTCCTATGCTACATCATTATGCAAGTGTGTGTATTCTGAGCCTATTTTAGCATAATGTATAACCTATATACTTTTCTTACTTAGCAACATAACATAAAAACCAATGTTTTAACACTTTGTTACCAATATGCATTGACTTTCCTAAAAATTTGTAGTTGTTATATAGGGAAATAACTCTTTTCTGTGTAGTTTTGCTAGTTTACCTCATTAAAAAGATGCACATTCACAAAGATAATTAATACCTCGGTGCACACCCTCAGAGATCAATTAATATTGGTGCAAAATTTGAGTCTTTGTGTTCTTTCTTCTTGGAGACACACCTTTTTATTATTATATACAAACAATGTTATTAGTATAATATTACTTGCACAACATACACAGTATATTTTAATTTCCACTTACTCCTGAAAGACTAAGCCATTGCTTGCAGTGGTATCAGAATTATATGTTCTTCACAACTATAACTGGTTTTTGGTATTTTGGGTAAAATCAATTCTAAGATTGTAACATTTTAGAATGTAAGAGAACAATTCATGGCAACATTTTAGACACATACTGTCCTCCTAATATATCCCTAATTTCAAATTATGTATGAAAGATTTCTTAGTAAAATAGAATGTATTATCTCTAAAGTTTCTTTTCAGCATGAATTTAAATATGTTTTGTATTTAAAAGATCAAGACCTTTATTGCTTATAAATGACTGGTGTATTTATATACTTGAGATATATAGTGTATGTTGAAGTTAGGAAAGTTCAAGTGTGTATGTATAATAATAAAATTCAAACAATAGTAATTAGAAGTTAGACCAAACTTCCTGTGATCTGCCATGTCATCCTTTGATCAAGCTGCTTAAAACCAAACTATAACAGCTATAAAATTTTCAGCATCCAAACAAATATCAATAATGTTTAGAAATGGCTTGAGTAGTGAAAAAAACTATTAAAAATGTACAATATTTTGACAAGCTTGTATCATCAAGTACCTGAAAGCATTTTGTGGCAGTTGAACAATCAAGTAAAAAATACAAAGGTACAATTAATAATTACTATATACACTGCTGGTCAATGAACATGATTTAGTTAATAAACTTGCTTAATGCATAAAGTTGCTTAGGAATGCATAAACAGAGTATAAAATTTTAAAGTTAACTTTTATATGAAGTATGAAAGTGTTAAGTATTAAACCCAATCTGACAATTTCACTATAAATAGATGCAAAGATTAAGTTGTTTATTTCAAACTTTATTTGAAAATCTGTTATACATCATTGCAATTTCTTGTCATACACTTCTAGTCCAAACATACTTATGTCAAGTTCTATAGTTGGGTTGAATCAACAATTA
The DNA here is from genome assembly GCF_004210375.1 of Tachypleus tridentatus. Lineage (NCBI taxonomy): Eukaryota > Metazoa > Arthropoda > Merostomata > Xiphosura > Limulidae > Tachypleus > Tachypleus tridentatus. The sequence continues at coordinate 47,061,391 of NC_134831.1, read as the reverse complement.
GAAAATCCTGATGGAATGTCTACTACTACAGAACATCTACACAGCAATCATATACTAGTAACACTTTTACACATAACACTAAAGATGTGGTGGTGGAGCACAGGATGGATAGACAGTAATTTCCACATAGTGGTTGAATTCACAGTACACCCGAGATGACTAATTTCTGGCAACAAAAAACAAAGACAAAATGCCAGTTGGAACAAACTGATCCATGTTCAGTTGATGATTCAAATTGATCTTACAGATAAATCAAACATCCTAAGCTCTAACATGCTACCAAGTTCATGATTATAACTAACAAAGCTCAAACACTTGTACAAATCATTAAAAAATAAAACAATATTAAGAGTCTACAAAAATATAAAGGAACAGGAGTTCTAGTGACTTGCATTGAATCATGCAGTTCTCACAGAAAGTAATTTAGCATATTAAAAAGTCATGGCCATAGAGTTTGTGTGTTTATTGTCAATGATTGCAACTGCCCACATCAGGTATTGGAAGATTTTAAATTATTTTCATACATTCTCCACACTTATTAAGTATCTTGTGATAGTAACAAAATTCTGTACCTTAAACTAAGATTCTAACCCTTAATTTAGTTCATATATAAAAGCAAGGTACAGACCTTTTACTTGTGTATTATTGTTGAATTTTAACGTTTCTAATTGGGGTTTTATATAAACAAATAGTACAATTTACATAATTATTGAATAATCTCCCACTGTCAAAAAACAGACATACAGAACATGTTATATTTTTTGAGCATGTATCTAATGATTAATAATTATACATGTATTCATAAAAGCACTATTGTTGTACACATTAACTTCTCTTAGTAACAAACAGCAAAACCTTTGCACCTTCATCAATACAATAACAAGTGGATAGTATTTTTTGAAGCCAGTAAGCTTTAAATATTTAAAAAGTGAAAAGGGTAATTCATGTGAAACATTCCTGGGCCTTAAACATTTAGTTGATCTCTTGACTAAAGAGGTATAGTTTAGTTGCTTGCAATTTTAAATGTGATTAGGTAGCAAAAAATAAAATAAATAAAGGGGTATCTTTAAAATTTGCATCAAGGAACTTGGCACATAGAAGCACCTAGGAAACAGAAGTGTTATAATATTGACTGCTGAACAGTAAATCTAAAGGTAAAATGAAACTAGAATTCATGACGAAACAGATTTTCTGTACTTATACAAAATGCTAACAAATTGATGGTACTTCCCCAATACCAGCATCAGTCATTTAGCATACCTTATACTGGCATATTTTTGATTTAAAGCATTTTTGTATATTAGGCAACTTTTTTTTTTTTGTAGTACATCCAGTTGCAATCGTAATTTTTAATTTAATACTAGTTTCTAAACAGAAAATTGGATTCTGCAATGTAGCTGAGTATGCTTTGAGCACTCCCTGTGTTCAGTTTATTTCATGGCAGCATCATTCTGTAGAAATACCAGTATTAGTTACATTAATTTGCTTATTTCAAAATTAATTATAAGTACAGTATTCTATAAACTTAAAGCATTATTCATTGTAAACAATAGCTACTGAAAAGTTGTAATTAATGAACAAGGAAGATTTAACCCTAATCATGCATGCTAAGCAATAATTCTTTGATTCTTCCTCCTGCATATTTTCTAAAAGTTGTCACAGAACAGTGCAAAGTTTCTTTACATTTTAGTTTGCTAGGCAACTATTATACATCACCAACTGCATTTTTCAACTTAATTTGATAAATGTTTGCTGATATGAGGTTATAACATTGCACAGTACTGTTATTTAAAGAAAAAGAAATGAAAAAACAAAGTACTGTGAAATAAAGTAATTTGTATAAAGTCTGAAGCATCAAACTACATTACTTTATGCCCTAAACACTGGTACGCTCTTATTTTCAGATTTACTTATGTTTTATACATTCCTTCTTTGTTCACGTATCAAATATTTAGAAGTTTTTATTCCCAGAAAATGTTTGGTCAGAAACATCCCCCTTTTGCACACATTCAAATGGAAAATTGAATTTTGTTTAATGTTTTCATTTAACACATTTTTCAGGGATGCATTAACTATACAAAACAAGATTGCTGGTATACAAGAAGAATCTTCACAGCCATTTGTATAAAACAATTATGCTGTATTATTTTAGGTTGCCACAATACAGATTATAGAGTTAGGAACTTAACAGTTTCATTTTACCTTCTAAATCTTAATTTGTTAGTAGTAAAACATTAAATATTACAGTTGATGAAAAAAATTACTGTTGTCAGTTAAAACTGAACCTCCTACATTACCAGCTAATATAAGCTTGCTGTCACTAGAATACCAACTTTTTCACAGAGAAACAGTTGTTAAAACTACCTCTTTCTTTAATGATATATTTACAACCGCCTGTATGCATATTGCTATGAAAACAATTTCTAAATCTTCCACCAGTAACTAGATTTATAAAGTGTACATTATACTGATTGTGGAAACAAGTATCAGGTTTACTTATTGGGCATATTTTAAATCAATAATTCAATGCTGTTATCTTTAATGAAACTTTACACGATGTATTAAAAAAGTATTTCAAACTTAAATATACTACAATTGTAACTTTGAAAATATATATAGTGCAAGTGTTGAAAGGAACAATTAACTGAGAAAATTTGCTCAAATATAAATTCATTTTATATAGTGTCCAGATGTATTTTTCATGAAGTTTATAGTCAAAATAGAATTGTTATTGCAATTTAATAGTTTAATGTACAAAAATTTTCATATAAAACTGCTAAATACGAGATTTGATCAAATAGTCACTCTAACAATCTTTCATCTTCACTGTTCCTGAAATTCTGTTAGTTTCTTTTTTTTTGCTAATAAAAGTATTTTAATGCACAGTAAAAAATGCAAGGAAATGGCCAAATCAAAGATATTACATACTTCTACAAAATATACAAAAGTCTGTACAATAACCAGAATATTAAACCCAGTAAAAATTCTCAAAATTTCATATACTATATATATATATTCTAACAGGTTCATAGTGCATAAAATGCTCCATTTCATTTAACATTACATATTACAAGAAATTGTTTGTGTAAAAACAAAAAAGTGGCAGGTTTACCTCTATTCACTTAAAAACAGCATTTCTAATACTTCTGTTTCTTTAACAGTTATAATACAGAACTTATAGCTGTAAAGTATAACTTAGTTCATGAATTACTGTAATTTTTGCTTAAACAAACAAGACTTCAATACAGGGATTATACAATGTATAAGCTGATAGTTTATCACATTTATTATAGGACTAATATGCAGTGTTGTCACATGCTTCTAGATGTGCTACACAAACAGGTACAGTTTTTTGAGCAGTACATAATGGATAGAATTACAGTAAACCTTGAGATTTCAAGATTTTTATTAATGCATGTAAATCATATTGGAATAAAGCTGGTTCAGATCTATACCATTAGGCTGTCTGGAAAAACTATACCTTAGTTTATTAAGGAGATACTCATTAATATGTAGCTAATCACATTCTAGATATGACAAGTTCCTCAAGTATACATATAGTTTAATAAACAAAATTCAAACTCACATACAACCTTTAATCTATTTTGGAAGCAATACAATATTACATCTTTAGAAATAATATCTCACTGCAGATTAACCAACAAAATATACTAAAGGAATTCAATATTCAAAACTTAAAATAGTTAAGTCATTCGAGAACTTTTTGTAAATATTTTGATTACTGATGGATGAAGGTGAGGTACAACTGACTAGCCATCACAAATGCTCACCCTCCTAGCATCTACTGTTATTATAATTGCATTGTACAATTTATCTGAAAATGTTAATCATTTTTGTATTTTTCAGAACAAAAGCATAAACATGCCACGAGTAACCAAAATGCTTCAAACAAACATTAGAATGGTATTGCACTACAACATCTAATTTTATACAATCTGTTAAAATGACAATTCTGGGTAATCTGTTTACATATATGCTTGAAAAACTCATCTACATCCACAGAAAACTGAGTAAGTTTAAGAAACGTAAAATAAAGTAATGAATTTTGTTTACCACCCTCAGTTGTAATAATGTAGTACATAGTGCTGTACTATGTGAAAATGACTTGTATATATATACATGTTTAATCACAATTACATATGCTTATTATCTTTTACAATGTTTACAGATGCACTAACAATTTAGATGGTAAGCCAGTTCATCTAATCTTAATCTAGTACATGTGTATTTACTGGAAATTGACATAGAACTAATAAGATGAAAGTATTTTATCTAATACAATTAATAGTTTACAAGTGCAAAAACAAATTTGAGCAACTATGAAAACTTAATTTAAATTAGGAAAAGTTTCTCACATGAAACAATACTGTAATAGTTAGTGTATTTTACTTTGTAACAAAGTACGATAGAAATTCCATGTTAATAAACAGTATGTATACGAGAATAAAAAAACAAATGCTGTCACAAAACTAACCTCCAAGAGGTTTTATCAAGTTGCAATTTTCTACTTTTATGAATAGAGCAACTCTAGTTTCATTTCTAATTCTTGATTATAACAATACTAGTACTGATTACTAAAAAAATGCTTGATCTAATTACTTAGTTTTCATATGTATACACAACATGACTGTCAGTCTACAACCTTCTTCCTAAACACAATGACCACCAGTCAAGAGTACAAAGAGGTCAGAATGGACCTGTAGTGCATGCACTTAGCAGAGATACCTTTGTACGCTTTGGTAAAAATTAGATTTTATGCATTATTCAACAAATGAGAGAAAAAAGTTTCCTGAATTCCTTTTCTGAATAATTTTCTTTTATGGATATTCATAATATTTCCCAACCAAAACTGATGCTTTAAACTATCATGAATTAACAGTTTTGTATGAGGTAATGACAAATTTCTAAAAAATGTGATCTCATAAAATACCAAATATGAACCAACAATTTATATATTATTGATATATATTTTTAAACCTATATCTTTTCTTAAAGGCCTAGCAAGTAATTCAAACTTAATCTAAAGGTTGATCTCTGCAAGTTCTTTTATGGAACAGAAAAAGAATCCAGGAACAGCTTCTGTACACCCTTATTAACAAACATGTAAACAATCATTTTCAGGTGGGATTTGGCTTTATACCACACAGATAAGACACCTGGATGAAAAACACCATAAACCCCAGTTTTAATTTTATTATCACACAGATTCAACCAATTAATACATTAAAAGGTGTTCTCTAAACTAGGTACATCATACACTTTAACCAGGACAGCTGCTGGGTTGAATGTTACCTCCATGTTAAAACTGTCTGGTAGCTATGCAATACTGCAGTATAGCCAGAAAAATATAGCACCAAGTCTCCCACACACAGGTCCTACAACAGGCAGCAGGCCAGTACAAGTCCACAAGAAACCACTACATCAGTTATTACAATTCTATGACTGAATTCTTCTATGTTTTGACAAAACCTGCTCAGTAACAACACCCTCTAAAGCACAAAAAGACATTCCAGGGACAGGACACCCTCCTTTAAAGCTACAAACAGAAACAAGATGTCCTCCTACAGTTTGTAATAATTATCGACTGGCTGGATCTTTTTTGTCAGCCTCAACTTCAGTCTCTGGGGTTGCAGGAATACGAGAAGGACTGAGAGAATCATCTTTTTCTACCTTACCAGATAGTTCCTTCTGTTGGCGATGTTCAAATTCAGCCCTGAAGTGTTCAATGTCTTGTTGGCTGTATTAAAAAAGAAAATTGCTACTTAACTCTAGAATATACTACCAATGGGAGCAAAATGTTTTTCATAAATCAAAACTAAAGACATATCAGTTTTCACAATTATTTTAGATTATTAGGAATCTGACAGTTTGAAACTATAGTCACATACTTTAGAATTACTATGTCTTATCAGGTGAAGACAATACAAATCACACAAATTAACTGCAGGGAAAATGGATTTACTATATGAATGTAAGATAGAAAAGAATTGTAAGAAGAGGTAATACAAGTTGGATGAACATGACATCAAGCCTTAATTTTAAAATACTAGTGCTTACTGAGTCTTACCTTATCTGAACAAATAGTATGCCATTGATGATGTTAAGCATGTCAAGGACATTACTCATTGAAGGTGGTTGAATCTGAAAATATTAAAACCATTCAAATTTTAAACAAATAATTGACACATTTTAACTCTTTCACTGCCATGGGCAAGAAGAATTAGTACTCTCCCTTCACAATTCTCAGTTTACTGTTGTCTAATTTCAGGTGTGTTCCATAATAGAAATAAGCATTTTTTTTCTTGTTCTCCTGAATCTCAAAACAAACTTTACACAGTGTTTACCTAAAAAGGGGTTGTGAAAGAATAGGTCTTACTGGAAAACTATCACAACCCACCAGTGAGTCTTGTGGGAACCAGCGTGTTAAGAAATTGTTTACATACTGTTCACAACACGTGGATTGACATGTTGCACCAGCAAGTAATTTTTTCCACTTTTGTTTATTACAACATGAATAACAAAGAAAGGTAGAATCACTTATTCCCTGTCAGATACACTGAAAGCCCCATCAGTACTTAGTGATATCAAATGTAATGCTAACAGTATTTTTGGTTACTTGTTTTGTGACAACTTATTGGGGACCCTGTTAAACCAATAAGAAATTTGGTCAAAGTGTTTTCAAAATGTATATATAAATCTGACAGGTCTGAATCCTGTCAGTAAGTTGAGTTGGGATTGCTGGGTAGTTAAATAAAAAATTAATTATTACTATATTAGTGCTTTTTAATTGCTTGTGTTGCAGCAAACACATCAGGTTTTAATACTATAACTCTTTCTTACCATATGCAGGAGAGGAGAAGGAACCATGAAATATTAGGCACAAACCAGCAGTTGCAATTTATTAATTAAAAACACAAAAGTTAAAATGCAACAGCCGATACACAAAAACAGCTTAAAGCATTCTACAGTTCAGTAGTCACAAGTTACCATTCTTCAGAGTATTCCATCCAAACATTACACTTTAAAACTGCCACACACAGAAAAGCACATAGATAACATGACCTTTGAAAAAAGCTATTAGCAGTCATCTAAATATAAGGCTAAGTATTTTAGCTGGTTGACTTTATTTCATATGTTTTAAGAACAGAAAACCCTAAAATATCACTAAATATTTTTTTATCATCTAGTTTAACATCTGCATTCATAATTACATACTACAGTCATCACTCTCTGTTCATAGCAAGAACATAACATTTCTTTCCAATCAAGCAAGTAAACAAATACTGAATCTTAAAGCTTTTAAGCAGTGTACAGTTTACAGTCAAAGGCTCTGATATATGGATTGAAAACTAACAAAAAAATGTATAATTCTAATGTGATAAAAGTTCTAATAACTTATATTTATTGAGAAAAATCACAGAGGAAAACAGGTTGATAGAACACACACACATTCAAGCTCTAGTATCAAATTGATAATTGATTTAGCTAAACAATGATCATTCACATATCATTCACCAAAAAGCAGTAAAAAAAAAAAATTACAATGTGAAAGAATTAGACTTCCTTAATCCTAGTTTCAATTTGAAGCTGACCACTTAAATAAATCTATGAAAACTTGTTTAATATTAAACAGGTTACAAAAATTAATTTCTATCAATTTAGTAAATTAAACAATGTTAAGATATATTCTCACCTGAATTGGTGGCAATACTGCTCCAGAGTTACCCTTGTAGATTTCATTCATCTTCTTCTGTAAAACAACTGCTTGCTGGGTAAGATGTCGTAAACATTCCGAGCTCTCTTTGGTTTTCTCGTGGTCTTCTCCAAGCTAGACAAGAAGGTGATTATTGTCAGAAGTATATTTTCTAGACTTTTAAGTATATAAATTAACCTGCTTTCCCAATTTACTTAGAAGTACATATAGTGGCAAATTTAAGATTCATTTTCATAAATCACCAGCCTGTGCAAAAATCCTCTCATCCACTTACATAAAAGCAACTTGTAATTTATATATTATACACAGATATTACAAACAAAAAATACAAGAAAGTTATTGTTTTCACTTTTATCTTGAAATTTTTTGTTTATAGAAGAATACAAGCAAATCCAGATTCCTAACCATCATCTGTATCACTGAGTACATACTATGGTTACGCCTGCTACAAAACTCAATAATTAACCAAGTTCACTTTTAAACATTTAAGAAACAACAAATGTAAGGTAAATAAATAGAAACATTTATATTCTAACTCCAGTATTTTATTCTGTAAAAATCAATGTTCAAGCACTGTCACATACTTGCTGTTTATATATTGAAAATGTTTCTTTCTCATTCTGTAAGGCAGCCCTAAAATCTCCCATGCAGGACTGTGTGCGAGCCACCAGGTGATAACTAACAGCAACTTTTAGACTTTTACTGCCATTATACCTATATCATAAAATCATATAAATACCAGTATAAAATACTTAGTTTCAGAAAACCAAATATTGTTATGTAAGTGCAAAGAATAGGTTATTTTCAACAGCATGCACTCTTTTTTTTTATACATCTATTGACTTTCTTTCTTTGCCATGTGGACAGTTTATTACATTGTGCAATGTATGTTTACTGAGCATAAGATTACATCAGTTGCATGAAAACATAGACAATCATACATAAACATTTCAAAAGTAAATACTTAACAATTTTTAACTCATAATTAAGCTGCAAACAAATTTACTCAGAGAAACTGTCCTTTCTGAACACTGTATATCAAAAGTGTTCAAAAACTTTCTGGCAATATCTTCCTCCTTAAATTAGTAATGGGAAATGACAAGTAAATCATTTAAAAAAACCAAAAAACAATGAAAAATGTTAAATTCACATAGTATTTCTCTTTTTGGATTCTACATTACTGTACAATTTAGAAATTAATTCTATGATCAATTATTAAACTGAAGAATCTTATTCTAGAGTCTAAAGTGAATAAGTATTACATCATCAAAATCTATGCCAATGAGTCAATGTGACTGATCTTGTAATTTAACAAACTTATGACTATACATACTATAATTCAAAGTATGCAACAAGTTATGAAATTTGGCACTTTTGGTAAAAGGTATATTACAAACAAAAAATAGTATTGTAATAAAATATTTTTACAAACAAATCTATCTAAATTTAAGAAGCCTTTACAAATTTAGCCTGAATGAAAAGCAATTTTAATAGATCCATTTCATTTCAGTTTTCACATTTCATAATCTTTAGACCCTTTTATGTGTAAAACCTCTCTCTACGGTAGAATTCTATTTTCTCCATGCCAGCACTAATTATAGCAAAACCATCCATAGTGAAAGTTGAATAACACAATTAAAATAATACATTTATTTTAAAATGACTGCAGATTTTAACAAACAATTAAAATTACCTAGCCTAACAGCTTCATGCCTATAACCTTTTCACAGCTGCTTTCATTTAATATTACTGTTCTTTGAATCATGTCTAACTACTGTAACAAACTCATCCAGCAAAACCTTAAAAGACAACAAACTATCAAGTTACATCATATGATGCAACCTGTGTACTTTCCTCAGACAAATCACAAGTTGTTTACTTGTTTCATTTAAGTTCTTGTCTAACTTACCAACTTTATAATTTTAGTTACTTTTGTAAAAATGTATATATATAAAAAAGAAATTAGCATTTAATTTAGCCTTGAGACCTTTCTCATGCAGATATGCTGTTTATTAACCTTTTTTCTCACTACACTGGATATCCAAAAAGTAATTGTTTTCAAATATGCATTTTATAACAATATCAAATAGTGATATAGAATTTGCTAAAACTATTACAACTTATCTAAATTTCTAACTAACCTATAAATAGGTTAAATTCCATTACAGCTTAGAAAGATGTTTTTAGTTTATTCACATCAAGTATCTTTGCAAACTGTCACTTTTAATTGATTTATATAGTTCAAAATATACTTTCACTATTGATTATAAACAAGTCCAATAACAATACCAGAGAATTATACACATTTCTTAAAAAATAGAGGATATAGGAGAAGCATGTAATGTGGATTGAACAAAGTGATCTCAGTAAAACAAGAAGTGGGTGAAATTTTACATTCAGATTTGTCAACATCTACAGTATGTGCTTCTAATTGGTTGAACAATTTAAAATCCTTACAAGGGAAGATACAAATGAGAAGCAAGAGTACCACTTCATTATGTGACTTAGAGATGTTGATTGAAAATTAAAATATTTCCTTTTAAAATTAAAACTTAAATAAGATAAAATAAACTGTTTTCATGTTAACTTTATTTGTATACATTGATAATTTAATAGTTTAAGTTTAAATGTAACTAAAAATTCTTGAAATGTTCACTTAAGACTTTCCTGCACAAACTATTTCAGCCTGTCCATTTATAAGCTTTAATTTTCCAAGTCTACAAATCTGATTACTACAGCATTAAAGTAAATATGATATAGACATTACTATCATTGTATTATAAACCTCATGAAATATTTGCTACTTACTTGCTATTTAATTTAAGTGCATTTTCCAAAAATCTCAATGAAAGATCGTACTCTCCCACAGCATGAAGTATGAGACCAATATTACTCTGAAACAATATTGAATTGTGTCAATCATACAATAAGTAATCTTCACACAAAGTCTGTCAAACAAAAATGTAATTATCCAAAAATGGCAAGTAGTATTCATTTTTCAGAGATTAATGCCTGTGGTCCAAAACAGAATACAAATTACATGCAAACCTTTTTAAAAATGTTTCTTCAAAAGTTCTTATTAAAACTGGTTTGGTTTGTTTTGAATTTTCGAGTAAACCTACACAAGGTCTATCTGCACTAGCCGTCCCTAATTTAGCAGTGTAAGACTAGAGAGGAGGCAGCTAGTCATCACTACCCACTGCTAACTCTTGGGTTACTCTTTTACCAATGAATAGTGGGATTGATCATCACATTATAATGCCTCCACAGCTGAAAGAGCAAGCATGTTTGGTGTGATGTGGATTCAAACCTGCAACCCTCAAATTATGAGTCAAGTGCCTTAACCACCTGGTCATGCCAGGCCTATTGAAACTGATTAACTTTTCAAAACTTACCACTCCCATAAAACTACTAATACTTACACCTCCAATTCAACTTTAATATTTTGAAAAATGTTTAATATTGTGGTTGACAGTAAGACTTGCTTCCTAAAAAAATGAAATTTGCAATTCATTCTTATTGTTTCAAATATATATTATTGAAATTAAATATATTTAATGCTTTCTTTGAAGCAAGCCATAAAGAAAAGTAACCTCAACATACTCTCCATAAAACCGATACTTACATCCAGTACTGCAACTTCTGGGTGATTTTCTCCACAAACCAGCAGAGCCAAATATCGAGCACGATATAGGAGTTTTAAAGCAGTGCTCACTTGTGAATTAGCAAAGCAGTAGAGAGCTAGGTGAGTCTGTTAGAAAAAAAAAAGTTCCACTTACATAGAATTAGCTTCATATTATGCCTATTCCATCACCAAAGTTTGAAAACAAGTTGTGTTAAGAAGTCTTAATACAGCTGAAATAAAATACCAATATTTGAAAATAGTGAGAAGAAATGAGAATCAAATATAAATATATAAACCATGAAATAAAGAATAAATGAATTTTTTTATGAAACAAAATAACACAAAAGTAACCTGAGAAAAAAAAACTCATGATCATGACATTCCAATGGACACAGAATTAGCATGAAAAAAGTTAATATATTAGGTTGAGGAATAATTCGTGAGCGTTTTTAAATAATTTCATTCAAGCATTACATGCAAGACTATACAATACTTCAATGCATGAACACATTACACCCAAAACATTTATTATGATACTTTATTTCATGTAATACCTAGGTATATAGTATGCATTGTTTTAAACAAAATTGCAAGAAATTAAATGCGAAAAGCAGATGGTGTCGAAAATGCTCGATTTTATCCACTTGACATTCCATTTAATGAGCTGAAAATGAAAGCAAAAATTAAAGACATATGAAAATCAAACACACCATCTATTAGAGCAAAAAATTATCTACCAAATGACTTGAAATATTTTGCGAAAGCGTTTCATTTATGAATATATTTTTTTTAACTTGAAAAAACGCTCACGAATTATTCCTCAACCCAATACAAAAAGAAATTAAATAACCTACTACTTTTGAAATGTAGACTTTCCTTCATTAGGGATCACTGAAAGACAACACATATATGGAAAAACATTATGAATACACTGTAATCTATATTTCTTTTATTTACAATACATACAAATTAGAAAGGTTTTAACTGAAGGGATGCTTAAGGATAGTTTAAGTGATCTTTGGAAATTAATAAGCTTTCTTTAACTTGCTCAGTGCCGTAGACGAGATAACTCATCCAAGCCAATCGGTAACAGTGCCACGGACGAGTTAATTCGTTCTCGATAATACCTAACTCCAACGCCAGATGACAGCACCATACATGCATTTGACCTACTTACAAATTGTTTCACTTATGATCCAAAATGGCGTCATGAAAAAGTTACAAAATGAAGAAGCACTAAAAGGAGCTGCTGTAGCAGCTGAAATATATGGCAGTCAACAGGTTAATGAGAAAAGGTTTATGTAATGTTGGTCCAGTCAATGGATTTAAGACTACTTTAGGCCTTTTACAAAGCATTTACAAGTTGTAATTATGAAACAGTGATTTAATTTAGGCTTACTATCACTACATTTTGAGATCTACTTTTCTTATACTTATAGGCACAATTCATGTTTAGTGTATACTTATTAACCACATTATTGGTTTAACTCTACATGAAATACAAAATTTTACTGCAAGTGTAGTGCCCTCTTTGCTAACTTAAAATAGTGTTTCAGTCTAGTGCTTTGCTCAAAATGATACTCCACAGCATCAAGATGACCAAACTGTCTGCTCTGCTTTCTGGTAAGAAACTTTAGAATGAGCATAACCTCTAACACAATGAAAACTAACTGAGATGATCAAATGATCATTTAACTCAATATATTTTGAGTCCACATACACTTTAATTGCTCATTGATTTTTGTGCTTGTGTACATGTGCCATTGGTCACATCTTGAAATAGCTAGGTCCCAATAACTTTAAATTATTACTTTTATGCTTATCAAACATATGCACTATGTGTTGTACTGCTTGTTTAATACATATATGTATGGCAGTGATGCTTGAGACAGCATTGTAAAGAGAAATGTTGCATAGAAGAACACTACTCCAGAGTAATTAATCTATGTAGGCATTAATGGTCACAAACTTTCATGCTGGTTTCAGCTACTGTCAAATAACCAATTCCACTGCTTCATTAGTATTCGTCAAAACAACAACTTTTGGTAATAGTTGCAAATAAATTTTTGAAGCATGCACAATTCAAGTAAAGTTTTTGTTGGAATCAATAAAAAACCCATCCTACTGAACACAGAATGGAAACAAATCCAGCAGCAGTACACTTTCTGCTACTTTTTGGTCATCTAATACAATGAATAAAGCTTCTAGTCATTTAATATTAGTAAATTCTACAAGCTATAGTAAGGACTATGTTATATTGATAACCTTTAAGTAAGAATTAGTATACAAATAATGAACTTACATATTCAGTAATAGTATATGGATGGTCAATGCCATTCACTCTTTCACTCATTAGGACAGCTTTTTGTTGGTATGCCATTGCCTACAAAATATTTTAATTATAATTATCTATACAATTAAAAGTAATATTTGTACTTATCATCATATATGTAAAAATTAAAAAAATAGTTTACTTGAAATTATTTCACTTCAAATATTTTTGGAAATTTAAAATTTTGGCAAGAAATTTAGTAGGAAAGACATGCATATGTTTGCCATTAAAATTTATCAATAAAATCCAAAACCACTCAATATCTATTTGTACACTGTTGACACTGATTCGTCATTTCAGTTTCAAATGTCAAGCACCTAGCTAAAACAAGCCTCAAAGCCCTCTTGAAATACTCCTGCTCCATATTTATTAAATGAAAAAAAATTATCTTCAATGGTTTTATCATCACAGAAACTACTACTTAACTCGTTCAACATTTAAGAATCCTACTAGGTATTACAGCATGGAAAACAATGATTGTACACTTATGGCTGTTCATTGGAAATTGATGAAAATCTAAGCAATGATTAAACTGTTGCAAACTAGATACAAACCAAGAACTCACCTCTGTGTGATCCCCCATAATATAGTTAAGTCTGGCTAGCATTCTAAGGCACTGTGCTATCTCTGGGTGCATGGCCCCATAAACGTTATTAAGTAGGTTTAGAGCTTCACTGATTAGCTCATATCCTTCTTTCAAGAATCCCTGTTGAATCTTGTTCTGGCCTGTGGTACAGAAGTTGTAAGCATCTGTAGCCTGAAACATTCAACAATAATCTACAGTTGAACCTAAGGTAAACCTAAACAATATACTTGTACCTATTGAAGACAGAACACTGCTAATTTTTATACTTCCTAACCTTTCAAGCCTTACTCTGGCAGTAATAAAAACACTTGCAGAATAAAGTTATAAAAGATTATTTATATTCCATTTACAAGTCATTCTAAGCTATAATATTCCTACCCTTGGGTTGATATGCTTAACCACAGGAAATACATTCAAAATATCATCTTCAGTGAATGCTGACCGACCACGATTATCTAAATTGTACTCCTTCAAAAGAATCTGGATGCCACTTTTCATGCAGAAGGAACGAAGCAATGAGACTTTCTGGATGCCATAGTGTTCAACAAATGCATCTGCAGACTCCATCTCAAATGTCCAGTTGTAGTATGATAGAAGTTCTGCTTTTAGGCTACTCCAAAAGGAACGAGGAGTTAGTGTAGCCCATTCATTGTTATCTATACAAGACCAGAAAATATTCTATTAGCCTAGTAAGGAATAAACTCCACATCATTTAAACTTCCTTCAGTAAAAGGGTCTATGTGTTTGACTTACAGAAAATTGTTTTTTTTTTACAGTTATGCTGTTATTAATTTTGGCTGTTTTAATAAAATAATAATTTTAAAATTGGAATGAAGTTAAAAACTTTTCAATCCAGATTTAAAGCATGTGTAATTCAAGCAGTGTCATAAGTGGTTAAGTCTCTCCAGATTGTTAAAATTCAATTTGTTAAATTTAAGAACTTGTTTTTACACCATTTCAAAAATTCATAAAGATAATGTTTCCATAAACATCTATAGTTTAAAGCATATGCTCACAACTACAAAACATTACAAAATACTTAAACAAGAATTTAAACCCTCTACTCTTTAGACTGTCAATAGAATCAAAAATTCATTTATAAACAAGATATTAGTACATTTTGACATAAAATCTATTTGCCTCAATACCTGCAGACCAAGTTTTAAAACTGCCAAAAAACAAATTGAAAGACAATCCTGACACGAAACACTGAACCAACCTCACAGAATATTGCTCAAATAACCTCTTTTACCAATTAAAACCAATTCTACAAACAAGACTAGAACTAGCATTGAGTCATCTCATATCGTAGCTAGAGCTACAATTATGTACACACAAAGATCAACAAACTGAACTGAACTACCTAAAGAACATAGCATTATCTAGAATTTTCAGCCTCAACATCATAAACATGACTTTCATTAAACTTTAAAACAGTAAAGAATACCACACTAGTTCTACCCTTACATCTATCACTAACAAAATACACAGTAACTTTGTTTCACTCCCTTTTGTTACACAAGTTACAAGTGAAATCAATAGGCTTTTTAATCATTTGAGCTTTGACTTAAAAACTACACTGACCTTCACATAAAATTAATACCTTACTACCTAATGCAAAAGAATCTCTACCCAAAGAACAAAAGTAGGACATCTAAAGCTTCCTTGTTTGTTTTGGTGTTTTATCGCACAAAACTAGGCAATCTGCACCAAACATCTGGTGAAAATTTCAAATTAAAGTAAAATTATTAAAATTCATAAAAGGAAATTAAGGTAAAACAAACCAAAGTTTAATTTTTGAATTAAAAACAAATAGCATCAAATCCAATTTTTACATCTAGTCTAGAATGGTAAGAGAAAAACGACTGTAATACAAGTTCTAAAGGACTTCCTGTAGCATAATTGTAATTAGCATAACTCCCCAGGATGACTAATGGGTAAGTTTAAACATCAGTATCAGTCACCTGAAGTAGGCCTTTCCAGTCCAAGTTATTTGACGTTATGGCCATTTTTTAAATTTCAAATCAAACTAGTTGTACTATGATTCTTAAAAGGGAATTACATTAAAAAAAAGTCTAATGTATAAAGCAAAAAAAACTTAAATAGCATTGAAAAGATTAAGGGCCTTTAAAACACTTCTAAGGTGGACAGTGTCACCATTACCAATAAAATCGTCTAACTTTACAGAAAACCTTGGGACAAAACATGTTTAAAATGGTGCTCTCATTGAGTCGTAACAGCAGCAAGACAGTAAAATTGGCTTATTGTGACGTGAGTGTTACACAAACACACTGGTGCATCAGTCCCTGATAAAAGAAATCTGTTTAAACTGTGAACAATGTGTAGTCTAGTTAAAACAACTTCCTCTTTCTGATCCTTATGGATGCAAGACGACCAAAGTCCAACATAGGGTTTATTTGGAAAAGCTTGTTTTCACGTTGCTCACTCCAAGTCAACTGTCAACTGGCACAGAGCCAAGCCTTGAATACAGAACCATAGCCCATGTATGGAACAGGCGCATCAGTGATAGTGCCAGAGCAGATAGATTTAACTGCAGTGTCAGCAAGCTTATTCCCATGAATATAATGCAGCCTGGTATCTAGAAAAACTTGATAGACGTAGATGTTAGAGAAATGGGTCAGTCGGTTTTGAATGTCGGAGAGAACAGGGTAAGAACCAACACAAAGCGATTCCAGGGCCAGTAGAGAACTAAACGAGTCAGTATAAATAGTGCAGTTTGACTACTGCTTTGCTTCTGTGTGATCCAGGGCAAGAGAAATGGCATACAGTTTAGCAGTAAACACAGAAGTTGTAGAGGGGATTCTGCACACAAACTGAACCACAACAAACTATGGCAGAGCCCACACAGTCACCTGATTTCAAATCATCTGTATAAATAGGAATGGAAGGATGGTTAGAAAGATGTTCAGCAAATAGCAGACAGTATTTCCAATCAGGAGTGTCTGCTTTTCTCAGGTCACATTTTGGAACTGTAAAAAGCCATGGTGGGATGGGTTGACTAGTGGATACAGCAATGTTATCCACAGACAGACCCTATTCATCCAACTGAACCTGGTTACAAAGGCCAAAAGGAGCAAGGGCAGATCATCTGTTTTGAAAAAGTATGGCCCACCAGGGAAGGAAAATATAACCCCAGGTGGGATGGTTTGGTAAGGAATGAAGCTTTGAAGCATATTGTAAAGACAGTTGCAAACGGCAGAGGTCCAAAGGTTCACGAGACTATGTATAAGCTCTGAACTGGAGAAGTGTGGAAAGTCCCAGTGCACAGCCAAATTCCTTGATGATGAATGGAGTCCAACGTCTTTAAGGCAGATGGATATGTTTGGGCAGATCCATAGTCAAGTTTCGAATTAATAAGATAACTGATGTGAGATGTGAAAGTTGTTGGAATAAAGCCCATTTACAACAGTAAGAGGGAGCTGTCCAGTGATGTCACTTATCTTTATACTGAAAAGTGTGACACTCAAAACACAGCCCTCATGGACTCCAAGTTCCTGTAGAAAAGAACGGGAAAGTGTCGAACCCACATAAACTTGCAATTGTGCCTGTCCATAAAAATGTTTTTTATAAAAATGAGCACATGGCCATGTAATCCATTTATATGGAAGTCTTGCAAATCACCATACCTCCATGTTGTATCATAAGCCTTCTCAATATCAAAGAATATTGATACAAGATGATGTCATTTGAGAAAGGCTTCTTTGAGTGACTTCAAGTTGAATCAGGTGCTCCATGGTGGAACGCTGTCATCAGAACCCACAATGGGTGGGTGTGAGGTGGTTGTTTGATTTGAGGACCCAAACAAGATGAGCATTAACCATTCTCTCTGAGGTCTAACAGAGACAGCTTGTCAAAGCAATTGGACAGTAGTTTGGAGGAATCTTGAGATCCTTTCCAGACTTAGAGAAAGACGGGACAATAGATTGACATCAGGAGTCATAAAAAAACATTTTCCTGCCAGATGCAGTTAAAAACAATCAGAAGAACAGCAGGAGAAGGAGGAGATAGATGGCACAGCATTTCATAGTGTACATCATCATGTACGACCAATGTAATGCCAGACTGATGAAGGGCCAGTTTGAGTTCCACCAGTGTAAAGGAACGATTATAGTCATAGAGACAATTAGCTCAAAAGAAGTGGGTGATCGCTCTGCCCGAGTCTTAATGGTTAAGAAGGTGGAGGAAGAAGCAGAAGTGCTAGATACCCAACAAACGCTTTCACCTACAGTATTGGCAGTGCACCAGGTATCAGCTACTTCCTGGCCATCAGAGAGCAAGATCAAGTGGGGGACAGAATTATATTGCCAACTGATCTGCAAAATCTTGTCACATATGACTTTGGAACTGGTGGTAGAAGATATGCTGGTTGTAAACTTAATCCAAGTTTCCTTCTTTCCACCGAGCACGTGCACGCGGGCCTGCTGAAAAGCAATGGGGTGTACGAGTGTGGAATACCTATGAAAAGTATCCCAGGCCTGTTTTTGAGCCTTCCGTGCCATATGGCAGGCAGGATTCCACCATGGACGAGAATATTGTGGAAAACTTGAGGTTTTAGGAATACATTGAGCAGCTGCTTGTATAATGCAATCAGTTACTGCTGCCACACAGTCATCTACTGATGGCTTACAGACAATGGCAGGATCAAGTTCTGCAAGAGCAGTGAAAGAGAACCAGTTTGCTTGAACCAATTTGCAGCTGGGCACGTGAATTAGGTGTCATCGACCACAGCCAGCCTCCCTCAAAGTTATAGAAAAATGATGATTGCCAACCCTACATGAAAAGTGGGAGAATAGTGGAAGGGAGCATACTGAGAGATCAATAGCAGTAAAGGACTGACTAAGTGCATGAAAGTATAAGAACCAGTATTGAAAAGAGAAAGGTTGTGTTCAGAGAGCATACGCTCTATGAAGCAATCCCTCCCATCAAATCAGCACTTACTCCCAAATGGGATGATGTCCATTAAAGTACCTCTGGATTAAAGAGAGAGACAGCAACTGTTTCATGAGAACATCATGGTCTGATTGATCACAGGTCTCTCCAAGCAACAGGTAGAGAGGACAAACAGTGATGGTAAAACCCAAGGAAATACGGATGGCAACAGCGTTCAAGGGTGTGTCAAGTAGCAAAGACAAGGTGGGCACATCCTGATCAACCAACAGTGCCACCCCTCCATACACTTGTCCATCACACAGCCTGTCATTTTTGTACAAAGAATACCACTGAAAGGTGACTGTATCAGCAGGTTTCAGGAATGTTTCCTGAAAGGTAAAGGATGGTAGGAAGCAATCAGTGCTTTGATGTCATCCAGATTAGAACATAAACCCCAACAGTTCCATAGTATCATGGTGGTCTTTTATTTATGTGTAGGCAAATTACACAGCAAGTTCTTCTGTTTACAACCACTTAGGGCAAGAACAAATGTAGGATGGGTTAAAGCCATTGCAATTGATGCAATGAGGGTCTGTTTAACACTCACAGGCATCATGGTCCTTGCCACTGCAATGAACACACATCAAGAAACCATGACATGATGTTTTTAAACTGAACTGCTGGCACTGGAAACATCTGAGAGGGTTTGGAATGTATGGCTGCACCTTGCAATTAAGATAATCTGCCTTGATGATGGCAGGTGGATGCAGTGATGTAAATGTTAAAATAAGGATGTTGCTTGGCATCATAATTCCATCTTTGCAAGCACAGATATGCTTCACTGCAGAAACTCCTTGGGTGGAGAAACCAGAGAGAATCTCCGACTCAGAGATGTTCTTCAAATCCCTCTAAACAACTCCTCGTGACATATCCAAAGTAGCATGAGGCATAACCTCAAGAGGTACATCCCCAATTGCCTTTGAATGTAAGAGGAGTTCCCTGGTTGAGATGTGGATAAAAAAGGGAGACATTTGCCCTAAAGGTTTGTCTGAAAGAGAATGTAGTATAAGGAAATGAGGTACAGGTGTTTATAGATGTTGAAGATTGTTTCTCAGAATCTTAAACACGTGGTCGTTTACCTATAGACTGTTTTTCACTATTTTATTTAAGGTTTATTTGAAGGATCCATCATAAAAATGAGTATTTCAGTGCCCACTGATCCCACTCACCATGGAGCTCTGCGAGGGGACCTACTACAATGCAGCAATGCCAGGGTTTCATGAGCACTATACCCAAACATCAGCATCAGATAGTGTCCACAACACCTGTTGAGAACATCCAATACTGGTACTTGGTTGACCGTAGCCCAAGTGGACAAGTTGATTGACCATAAGGGGGCCACCCCCAAGGCTGCCCATCTACAAGAATTCAAGGCCAAAGTGGTCTGTTGGAGTTTGACCCCTCAACCTTCAGGATCTTCTCTCCTCCACGGGTCACCATGCATGGCAAACATGTGGGTGGATGTTTTGATCCCAGAGGTGGTAAACTGAAAGAACAGAACCTTCCCTGAAAGATCCCGTCACCACGTACAGGAATCCACACCGAAGGGTCAAAACATGCATGTTTCACCATGAATAAGAAATTTTTCCTTATATTTATAAATCACTGTGTGCCTATCTATTAAAGTATCAACATAATTTGTTTCTCTCCAAGTCTGCTTCTCAAATATCAGTTGAACAAATCACAATAAAAGAACCAAATTATAGTTCTGGTAAGTTAGAACTGTTTCAACTGTCTCTAAAAGCCCGACATGATTTTGTAAGTATTAGACTGATGAAAAACCACGTTTTTTCAATTTTACAGACATGGTTTAGTACATATGTTTCATTAACACTATACAGAAAAGTCTAACTGTAAGGTTGATATACAGTGCCTTGCAAAATTATTCACCCCTTTAAAGTCCCACATCTTATTGCTGTCTGAGCTTGTAAGCATGGAAATGTCAAATTGGATTTTATATTCAGAATCTACACTATCTAATCTGAGAAAGCTAAAACATGCTAATATTATGCAAGTTAGATTTTCAAAACATATTAGAATATTTTAAATTGCATAAGTTTAACACTTTTGCTACAGCAACCTTAAATCAGTTTAGGTGCAAAAGATTAGATTTAAAAGTCAAAATTAATTTAATGGTCTATCTGTGTGTAATACAATGGTTTAACTTGAATTAAGAGTAAATGTATCTGTTCAAGCCACAATTCACATTACTAGTGATATGACAAACCAACCACAGAGACCAAGACCAAGGAGCTTTCCAAGAAAGTTACAGATAAAGTAGTAGAGAAGCAAAGATAAGAAATTTACAAGAAAATTTCAAAGTCACTGGCTATCCCTTTGAATATGACGAAATCCATCATTAGGAAGTGGAATGTGCTTCATATCACCCAGATTAGGCCACCCTTTCAAACTAAACAGCCAGGCAAGCAGGAAACTGGTTAGGGATACCACTGAAGCCAACAGTGAGTTTGAAAGATTTTCAAAGTTCCATTGTCTAAGATGCGAGTCAGTTTTCATATACTGACAATGTTCCAGTCCAAACAAAAAAGGTGGCCTGTGTAGGCAAGTAACAAGAAAGAAGCCATCATTGAAAAAAGAATTTTGTATCTCATGAGAAGTTTGTGATAAAGCATGTAAATGACAATGAAGATGTACTACAGTAGATTCTGTGGTCAGACCAGAAACATTTACATCTTTCTGGCTTAAATTCAAAGCATAACATCTAGTATATGCCCAATCCAGCTCATTACCCAATCAACACTATCCAAACCATCAATGATGGTTGTGGTAATATATGTGGATGATTCTCATCAGTGGAGACTAGAAAGCTTAAGATTGAGAGAAACATGGACGGTGTAAAGGCAAATCTTAGAGGAAAACCTGCGAGTCTACTAAGAATCTTAAACTGGCTTAAAAATTCACATTTCAACAAGACAATAATCTGAAGCAAAAAGCCAAAACCACTCTAGGTCATTCAATTTTTTTTAAACTACCCTAGTGGGACTTCATTGCAGTCCATCAACAATACCCAAACTTGCAGAATTAGAGCAATTTTGTCATGAATAATTGGCAAACACTACATCATTCCATTATGTAAAGTTAGTAGAGACCTCTCCAAAAAGACTCGCAGCAGTAACTACTGCCAAAGGCACTTCCACTAAGTATTGACTTGGGTGGGCTGAATATTTATGTATTCAGCAAGTTTTGATTTATATATGTGCTTTGCATTCAGCATCCTTTACATGTAAGTGTTAAGTTTGATCATTAGTTTTAATAAAAACAAGTTAATTAAAAAACATTGTCTACATTATTTGTATTTCATTAAAAATGCAACATTATTGGTAAGGAAGAATAGGATTGTAAGACACTGTATATTATATTGCATTATTAGCATAATTACCATTGTGTTGTTTTGTACCATTAACTTATCTAAGATGGAATTCTAATGATTCCAGTACATCTACTAACCATCTTACTGTGAAAGAGTCAAAGTATGCATGTCAACTTTGTTACATTTAAAATTTAAACTATTATCAATGGATACAAATAGACTTGTAATCATAACATAATTAACAAATCAGATTTTAATACAAGTTTAAAGTTCTTACATTCACAAAGAAATAGTTAACAAATCCTCTACATCATTGTATAAGAATTGTGACATTTACTCTATAGATTTTCCTTCTAATTTATTTATAACCCCTCTTTAAAAGTATGGAAATTAACATGTATATTATTCACTATAATAGATATTATTAAAGCAAAGCTAATCTTTTATAGCCTATATCTTACTTGTTTACATAACCATAAGTTGGAACATCTGACCCCTTTCACACAATCAGCTGTCACATTCTCTCTTTTACTAATTACCAATAGTCCTCTGCTGTTTAATACTATATTATTTATAACCAATAGAAATAAAGTTTTAAGGTATAAAATAACATACTGCATTACATTAGTTTCTGTACAAGAACTTTCTATTTCACTTTCAATTCAAACTTTATTCCCACTGGAAATGCATTAACTAGACTCACTGAATTTTTGATGGCTCTTATCACAGTTAGAAACCCTGAAACACTATTGTAATTATCCCTTTCAGCAGAGACTTTGTCCCTGGGACCAACCTTGTAGCTAGTTTGTGTTTGGTATATAGTTTTCATGCTTTTTCTTTTAAATTAATAAGCACATGTTTAAACTTCAGATTATTAGTAAATATTGATTCTTTCATACACAAAAATACCAGATTTTGTAAAATTAAGTCTAAAGGTTTTTTTAAGCACAATTTTTCACATGCCTTTATTTTCATGTGTATCTATGTGCAAGTAATTTCCAGTTCAAGATTTAAAAATACTTTTATGCATCAGAAAATGTTTAAAAGTTCACATGCTGTGTCCTTGTGTCCTGAAAGTTTTATCAAATTTTTAAGAAAAAACCATATATATTGTTATTTTCACTAATGAATCCCTGAATGGGTTCTGTTGATTTGACCAATATCGTAACCACCATATAAAATTAGGAAGTAATTATACATTGTCTTTTATTCTAGAATGACTATAGATTATAAAACAAAAATACGAATGTTTAGACTATATAGCTTAAATCTCATACATTTATAAAGTTTTTATATATATATTACACCAACCTTTCAGCAAGGCCTGGCTAACAATACATAATGTTGCAGTGCATGTGCACTTAATGTTACTACATCCAATAATATAAAACTTAGATTCAGTCTTTGTAAATGAACATATCTTGGACCTGTTTTAGTTGACTAGTATTTTATAAATACAGTCACACATCAATTATTATACACTGTATATTTGTTCCGATTATTAATATTTACAAAAGGTTCTTAAACTTATTTTCTTAAAACATAAGAGTAAATAAAGAACTAAAGCAAACAACTATATTCTAGTTAGTCTTTGTTTTCAGTTGTTACTTGCTTAGCCT
Source organism: Tachypleus tridentatus (assembly GCF_004210375.1). Lineage (NCBI taxonomy): Eukaryota > Metazoa > Arthropoda > Merostomata > Xiphosura > Limulidae > Tachypleus > Tachypleus tridentatus. The sequence continues at coordinate 47,037,213 of NC_134831.1, read as the reverse complement.
TATGAAATTTAACACTGGAGGATTTGAGAAAACTTTTCAGATTTTACATATATGCCCATACATTTGAAGAATCAATAAAACAAACAAGTACATCAATACCATAAGAATTCCATTAAAATTTATCAACTTTAGTAACTATGCTGTATTTGTATCTAAAAAAACATGAAATTTCTAACACATTAAAGACTTAACTTGCCAGCACTAAGGTTTATCTTGAGAAAGAGAGGATGCCATTACATATGAAAATGGATGAAAAACTCACTAAGAGAACATTTGTAGCATTCAATTGGTTATTCATGTCATATAATAGAAGTGTATATAAGGTACAGTTTCCAAACAGGAAAAAGGTGAGCAGGAGCTACTGTTTAATTCACTAAATATAGTAATAGCAAACAGAAAAAATAAAAATTTATTTTAAATTCCAGCTTTAAAATCAGTAATGAGTTCTTAGCTTGTACAAAACTATAGGCTGTGTATTTTGATATCACAAACATTAATTTGAACCAGTGCTGCATTCAACATTCTATGTAACATACTACACAAAACAATATTTAGGTTTTTTTTTAGTATTTACTTTTCAATTAAGAAGTTAAATAATGTATAACAAAAAGTTGAATTATAATCTAGTTTGATACTAAACATTGATAAATTCATAAAATAGCAATTCAATAAAATTTTAAATAGTCAACAAATGCAATTGCATGGCCTTTCACCTGTAATTCATCTTGGAAAGGATTAAATGACATTGTTTGCTTTTCACATATTACTATGTTCATTATTTAATTACATAGAAAATTATTGAACATAGTAGTAGTAGCATAAAAAGTAGGCTTCAGTTTTATAGACAACAAAAACATCAAGCACTACTTTTGTTTTCTTTTATGATTATAAAGGTAACTAAAATGTAAAAGTAGAAGCATATTAGGTTAGAGTATTTGAAATAAAGACATGTTCATAAAGTACACTTGTGAGCAGTTTATGCTTTATGTCATTCAATATGGTAATGTGAGCTACACATTCAGAGTGATTTGCAACTTGTCTGAAGGAATTTAGACATGGTTCAAATGACAATAAAAAAAGTATAAACATATGTAGACGTAGGAGCTCAAAGCTATTTAGAATAAACAACTGTGGTTTCTGAATACAACTTGCAATTTACATTCTAGAAAAAAGTAACCTTTATTTCCAAATCTTTTATGGTGGTTACAAGGTCAGGCAAATTGATCAATCCCAAATAGAATTAGGATAGAAAAATGACTTTTTATGATAAAAAGATCTTTGATATTTATTTAGGTTTTACAGATTATGCAATTATAATATGATAATTTCAAATAAATAAAAGTAACTCCATATAGTCAGAAGTTTGTTGTAAAACTACTTGAAAAAAATATGATAGTATGCCAAATTTCATGGAAGCACTCAAAAATTATCAAAAGTTAGTTTGACTAATCTGTTATTAGGTGGATGCATATTAGATAAAATACATGTAACCTGTACAGAAAGTTAACTGCTTCACATGACTATGTTCATGTTTTTCTCAATTAATTTATAAGCTAATAATAATCCTCTATTTGTGATCAAACATTTCTACACTTGTAATATTCAACAAATTCAAGATACGCGAGTGCCAAACCCATTTTACTGTCTCATATTCAAAATTCTATCCATAACTTACTTACACACACACACACACATTTACATTTCTTATAATGTATAAGCAAAATACACCTTGAATAAGAAGTGGATTCTGCTTGTTCTTTCGCTTTCCTTTTCTTCTTGATGTTCTGATCTGAAGCTAAAAGAGAAATGAATGCAGTTTTGAACAGTGTCTGTTTCAACTACAACATCCTCAATTTTTACCATTATGAATTAGAATTACTGTATGCAAGCAACTAAAATATTTTAAATGTTTTGCTATTGGAATTACATAAATTCTCCAAACTTCACATCTCTTAAGGCTATCCTTTCTATGGCATCTATTTAGAATTATATTAAAGCACAAGGCTAAAAGTTTTTCTTCACATTCATAAAACAGAAACATTAAACATAAGCAACAGCAAGTATGATATCCTTTACAGAACTTTAACATGAAAACTGTCATACAGAACATGATTAATGTTAAATACATCATTTTCCACTCAAATTTTAATATTATCGAATAAAAAACAAAAGGATATCACACAAACCTCTTCAGTACCAACTGGAGTTGGAAGAGTCAGACAAGATGACAGAAAACAGTTTAAGAAGTGGCTTATTGCTGCTGCAAGACTCATCATCTCCACACACTGTAGATACATCGTAAATTGGTGCTTAGCTGCTCGGGAGACGAGCTCTTGAACCGTAATTGCCTGAGAAAAGTTTTGTCTTTGACCATACATTATAATACATAAGAGTTACTCTTATACAATTTTCATCCATTGTGCAATCTTTATTTTAAAAAGTTTTTAGTCCTTTGCTTGCACTTTTAGCTTTTAAATGATTGAATTTCCAACAGTATTGCAAAAAAATTAATACTTTTTATACAAATCAAATCCACAAATTATCTACTTCAAAAATTACTATTGGTATATAAACATACCAGTCCCTAAGTATAAAACAAAATCCAAAAAATAGTTTTACAAAAATGTGTGTACATAAAACTCACATGAACATATTGCAGTTGAGGAATCTTAGCCAACATTTCTGCTATTTTGCCCAGATAGCGAATATTGATTCCCCTGTAAGTTATAAAAGTAACAGAAAAGCAGGATGATTGTTTTTAAATGCAATTTATAGATTTTAGTTTTTAAATTAAATGTGTCAAATGATCTGAAGAAATTATTTCTCTTATAAGCATGTATGGTGGTTTTTTTTTAATTTTTAGCATTAGTTTCTTAATATTTTAATAACCAAAACAGTACAAGTCCAGAAGGATAAATCATAAAGCATTCTAAATATAAATACCATAAGTCTCAAAAACTAAACCTATCAAGGACAAAAATAAATTTGGATTAAATACTTTGTAAAAATGCAAGTCTAATTTTTCTTCAACATTTCTTTTGTACAGTTTATTACCATAGGTTAACATGATGTAAAACATAAATGTTAAGTACATTAAACATAATGTTTACCTGCTATGTAAAGCCTCTGTTAATGTTACCCCATCAATTGGTGAAGCTGAATGTTCTAAACAGTCTCTGATCTAGTGAAAAAAGCAACAAAAAAAAACAAAAAAAACTAGAGCACACATCAACCCAGATATATTTACCACACATTTTTTAACAGTTTTTACTTGTGTTAATTTTTAAAATTTTTCTTGAGACACCAACATTTTAAATCATTTCACTCAACATTATTTTCTCTTGAATAAATGTGGTATGTTAAAAATACATTTACTTTAAAAGGAAATTTACTACATTACTGAAACATTCTCCATTTATCTTATGAATTGCTTCAGCCTGTACCATTAGTTAAGTTTTATTCCCCATTCTTGTAAACTATAAATAATTTTTATCTCCATGCAAGTAAAATAAATTAAAGCTATTAAAAAAGAAGCATCAAGTGATAGAGCAATGCTTCAACTTCTCTTTAGAATTTAAGTTACTTTATTATATTAGAACCTGAAATTAGTCAGTGAGGAATTTGACTAAAACATTTCCCACAAATTACTTCAGAATTCAGTGAATATGAAAAATACAAAAAACATTTCACAACATGAAAATTATCTTATTACAGAGTTCTTCAACTTAAAATGACAGAACAAATCACAGATCACAAGTGGCACACCAGCACCTTCCCAGTGAGCAGGCTGATGTGGGCTCTTTAAAATACTGATGATTCTGCACATTACGTCTAGATGGTGTACATACTTCAGTATTTGAGAAGTGAACCAGCTTTAATAGTAAACACTTTACACTGTTTGCAGAGGTTAAATCACATTTTGGGATACCTTCAGTCCGAGCTATTAACTATAAAAAACACAGCTCCACAGCAGAGAACACGATTCTCATGAGCAGTAATATGTTTATCAAGAAACACTACAAATCAGGTCTAAAAAGAATGTATCATTACAGTAAAGGAAGTTTTTTTTACAATCTTGTGACAACACTCAAAACAAATGGCATATAAGAAAACGATAGTTTCCACCATAAGTTACAATAATTTCATTTGTTATACAAACTTACAAAACCAGGAATTTGGACAGTCAGTAAGAAATCAGCAGCATCATTGACCAGCTGTCTTTCCTTCCTAAGTTTTTCTTTCTGCAAAAATAAAAAAACTTGTAGAAAGGATTTCACCTTAAACAGCATTTCTGAACATCTTGATTAGGTTGTTCAAAAAATAAAGGCATATTTAAAATTTTAACTTTAATAAGAAAAAAATCAAAAGCAACTTTACTAATCAAAATGGGGAATCTAGTAAATCAATGCACTTTTTCAACAAGAAACAAGATTATTTATGCCATGAAAAAATTCTGAAGTCCTAGAACTAAAAAATTTTAAAATCATTCTGTGTTGAGTCTTGTGTCTAGTAAAACGTTGTCCAAATCCTTGAAAAAGAGGTAGTCAGTGAGCCACAGGTCTGGGGCATAAGGAGGATGAAGTAATGTTTCATAGTCCAATTCACTGACCTTTTGGAGTGTCATTTAAGCACCATGTGGCCAAGCATCATGATGAAGCAAGTCTGATCATCTCGAATTGACTAATGCTGGCATTTTTTCACACAACATTCTATGCGTTTCTGTCAGTTCATGACAGTTCTGTTTTAAAAATCAGCATAGAGTACAGTTAAAAATGTTAATTTTTCTTATTTACACCAATTTCATGTGGAACTCAGTTGTGGAGCATTTTCATTTTCATGATTTGCTCAAGATGGTCCAAAATTGTGGAAAGGCCAACAAATAATTGTGCCATTTCTTGATTTTTTTTTTTTATATATATAGTTTCATTCTAACACTCTCAGTTGATCATTTTCAACAGCAGAAGGACATCCTCTGCTCTCCTCCAATATGAAACTTTTGGAACCAATGCTGTACTGTATGTTCTGAGGTTGTTCCTATACCTAGTGCTTAGTTGATATTGCAAGCTGTTTTCAGTGCATTATGACCAAGTCTGAATTCATGCAAAAAAACTGTAAGGGTCAGAAGTATTGGAAAATAAAATTTTATAAAAGAATAAATATACTAGTGAATAGAAGAAAGCTTTAGTTTTTCAATTGTATGTGTGTATATATATACATTAAAGTTATTTTAAAAAATAAAGACAGGTTTATTATCCCTGTAATGGCAAAAATCTTAAAAAATTTGCCATTATTTTTCAAACAACCTGATAATATCATGGCAAACCTCAAAATTCCCAGAACCACTGTAGAAAAATATATAAAGATGACATATTACAGTGTTTTTCCACAGTAGCTATGATAGGTTCATGCACATAACTAATCTATAGTTAGCATTTCACAAGGTATTTTGTACTTTGAATTATACTTTTGCAACAATTTTTAAAATAGTGTTATCTCATCTTATGCCAGTGGGCTACAACCCACCAGTTGAGAAACATTGAAAATAGTTCTTAAAAAGTAAAAACTAAAACATTCAACTTCAAAATTAAAACCACAATCACTCACATTTCAAAAGCATTTATGAAAAATAACTTACAGTACTTTAATTTTCATGCCACTTACATGTAAATATGCAAGTTGTGTTTCAGTACAAATTCTTCAAAACTAGAATTATTTTTACATGGGACTGACGTGATTTATTATTTATCAAAAATATAGTTAAACATGCAAGTAACTGGAATTTACTTCAGCTCAGATTTTCTTTTCTGTCTAATAGTTAATGAAATATTTGGTGCATTTCCATGATATTCATTTAAATATCAAAACATTGGCTTAAAACTGTATTGAAATTCTGATAGTATTAACATATTTATATATCAATTAGAACTAAAAAACAAACCTCAGTTTCAGGATGCAGGACCCCAGGTGAATATACATCCGGATTAAAACGAATATCAAACTCTAAAAAAAATAATGTATCACACACTGGATTAAATACTTAAATCAGATGTTTGCAAACAACCAGGAGTTGTTAATCATTACAGAAAAATAAAAATTATACAACTTACAAGGATAACCAAATTATACAAAATATACTATTACTACCAAACAGTTCATTCTTGATGACTCAATTTGAAAAAGAGCCAAAAATTAACTTTTTAGTAAGTCTCCCATTCTTAAAAATAAATCATTAAATGGTTGATGATGAAGTGCTTCAATAATATTATCTTTTGTACCAAACTTAACCATAGTTTCAACAATGTTATCTAATATATTGTTTCAATTATCTTATCAACTTAAGTTCATCATACATTACATTAACCTTATTTAGTGTATTAAGGTTTATAATAGTATTTTAATAACCTTGTCTTACCTAGTATATTAAAATTTATTGTAGTGTTGCAATACTTAACTAATGTATTAAAGTGGATGACAGTTTCAATAATTTTACCTAATGTTTTAACCTCACCTAGAATGAGAAACGTGACATTTGCTTTCTACATCTTCCCTATTCTTTTACTATTCCTGAGAGAAGTGCAAAGTTTTACATTAATTACTCATAAAAGCATTACTATGGCAAAGTATTGTCTTTATAGCCTTCAATCTTATTTGTTTATGAAGCTACACACAAGAAAAACCTAGACACTTGCCACACCCATCTGTCAAATTGCCAACAGCACTCTGATTATTTATAAAAATGATGTATTAACATCACCTTATTTTCTGAATGGAACATTGTCTATATGGCCTTTAGTTTGAAACTTTCTCGTGATATTCATATTACCAAGCTTAGCTAAATTTTTTTAAAGACTATTTCTGTATATTTAGAAAACTAGATAAATTATGATAGTCACAGGACATTGTTCACAGGGCAATGTTGTTGTGTTGTTTTAGATGCATTATGTAATTAAGATAATTTTATATAGTGGTAGTATCATTACTTTTTTATATTAAAAGTTTCACTGGCAATCAACAAAAAAACAAAAGGATTCAGTACCATTTTCCTATGTGTATTCTTTGTTTATTATTATTATTATTATAAAAGTAACAAAGCTACAATATAAAAATTAAAAACTTTTAGGGATAGATATGATTTGATTAAGTAAGATTAAGAAAAAATAACTTCACAAGGTATGCTTGTAAGCAGCTCATGTATTACACAGTCAAGTGATGCACAACTTGTGTCAGAACTATTTGTTAAACATGGTTAAAAGAATAATAAAATTAAGTATGAACAGATGTATACTGTTACAAGTTCTAAGCAATTTAAAATAAATAATCGTAATTTCATGTTGCAATTTAGTTATTCTAGAAAGAGTAAGGGTTAAATTAATTTTTTTTATGGTGGTTATAATGTTTGTAATGGTTATGTGGTCGGTCATTTTGATAATTTAACCAAGACAAAAAATTCTAAATTACTTTTTTTTCATAGAATGACTGAAAATTGTAACAGGAAATTACATTTCTTTATCTTTTAAGCTCATAATAGTATACTTGTGTTTCTCCTTAAATTTCACTGCTTTATTGCTCTTTCAACAATATGTAACTAATAATGCAACCACACAAGTTGTAAATCTCTTGGCTAATGTGGAAGTAATGTTCCCCTTGAAATTACCTTAAGAATGGGCTGTAACTATCAATTTTGCTTCTTAACTATATGATAAAAACTTTTAAATATTCAGCTATGCTCATAGATGTCTTTCCCGTAGAAATGAATTTTGAATGAGAGGTGAAATTATATTACATTGTTTTTTTGTACAGGGAATTGTCTGTCCTTTGGTAGATTCAAACTGATTATCTGTTGGTTATAAAGTAATAAATAGAGAGAAACTACTGGCAATTTATAAAACAAAATGTGAGAAAAGGAGTTTGATTTATTTTATGGCTCTGCTGCCAAATAGTTTGTTTTTGAATTTTGTGCAAAGCTACGTGATGGCTTTCTCTGCTAGCCATCCCTAATTTAGCAGTGCAAGACTAGAGAGAAGGTAGCTAGTCATAACCACCCACCACCAACTCTTGGGCTACTCTTTTACCAATGAATGAGATTGACCATCACATTATACTGCCCCAATGGCTGAAAGGGGGTGAGAATGTTTGTTGCAATGGGGATATTCGAACCTGTGACCCTCAGATTACGAGTCAAACACCTTAACCACCTGGCCATGCTTGGTGTGCCAAATAAGATTGAAAGCTATAAAAAAAACAACTAGGTTTTGCCTAAACCCTAACTGCATTGAATTCAACGTAAATTACTTGTTTCTTGAAGTGATAAGTTGGAGGAGGAAGACCTAAACACAATTTTCATACCAGAGGAGATTAAGGTTTTTTTTGTTTTTGTTTTAAAACAACTGACACGTGAGCCAGACCAAGATCTCTTGGTACTGAGCCTAGGATGGTCAATAGGGTGTTCAAGAAATGAGTAATTAAGGTTACTTCAACAGACCTTGATGAATGAAATTCAACTTAAAAAAGAAAGAAAAAAACCAACTAAATATTAATAAAAACAAGTCATGATGAAATCTATATGGATTATACTAATGTGCTACCATACTGGACATAATACCATCCTTCTTATATACACTTCATTATAAAAATTATATTTTTTGACAATCTCTAGGGATATCTAATGCATCATAAGTCTGCTTCAACTTTAGCACTACATCTTTGGGCATTACTGTGCCACTAATTTAAAAAAACTATTTAAACTTATTTTGTATATACACAATACCCCTTTGTGTCAACTTTTCTTTTTTTTTTACTGAGAATGGAGTAATCAACTGATAAATCTCAATAAAGTGATTAATTAGCTATGTTTTAATGCCAAGTTTATTCATATACCATGAAAACAAAAGTTTAAATTTTGAATGTAACTAAGTAAAATCCTGTGACATGCATAGAAAAGTGTACAAAAAGAGTTAACTAAAAAATGTTATTGCTTTTAGTAGAAAAGGCATGTAATGTTTATTGAAAGCTTGACAAATACTATGAAAGTACACAAAAGATATCATAAGTTAGTGTGAAAACTGACAGTCATTTTGGGGTCATGAACTATGTTAAATAGAATGAAACTATAGCAAGAGTTAAAAGTTGATAAGGGTTTCAATAACCTTTAAAGTTTGCAATAATGTTACAATAACCTTATCTAGTATATATAAGATTTAATTATTAACCGAACAAACATTCTATTGAGCAGCAACTTCCTAGTTCCCCTTTGTTCATCATGAATAAAGGCATATATAAAAATATTGTGAGTTTCTAAAAGAACATTTCACTGAACTTGCATGAAGATAAGTCTTGTCATAGCCATGCCTTTCACAATTTCAAAATATTAAAAGAACTGTACCAATATCATGTCTTATATCTTGAAATTTCACAGGAACTGCAAGTTCACAGTAAAGTCAGTCACATTATATCTAGATCTAGTAAGTTATTTTTATTAAATTCATTACTTATCCTCTCGTACTTCAGGATTATAATTATACTTTTTGACGACCAAGGAAAATTTCAATGAACTGATAAAACTATTAAAATTCAATATTCATTATTTTACCTGATTCTTTTAAAGATCCAACTGCTAATGCAGCTTTCTTGATAATCTCCTTGGTGTTATCAACTAAAAAAAAAATTTAAAATAAATTAGATCATAGGTACATTGTAAGCCACAAACAAAATATTTAGATTTATTATTAATATACACAAGCAAAAACTGCAACATCTAAAAATTTTTCAAGTTTTATATGATATTGCTATAAATATTTGTATTCCCTTGAAATGAAATAATTTTATATATTTATACTTTTATACTCCACCCAAAGCCACAACAGAACTATGACTGAAAATATAAGTCAAAGAATATTAAACAATTCAAACCTACAAAAACACTTTCTAAAAATGTGCAAATACACACATTGCATGAATGAATTTCAAGTTATACACATTCTAACATAACATGCATATTCCCTTTAAACAAAGCAGAGTATTATATTTTTACAGTTATGCCACATCCAAGATTACAAAAGAAATAACTAAAAAGATAACTCAGAGAATGATACACTCCACATGTCAAACATGCACACAACTTTTAAGAACATATATATCTACAAATCAAACATGCTCACTTTTTCTAAAAATGTACACATGTACTTTAAAACTCAAATATATTCATGATCCATTCTCAAGATATGGATTTTTGTTTTTTTCCAATTAACACATTTTCCTTACTTTCAGTTTTTTCTCCATTGGCTAGTGATTCAGCAATCTTTTTGTACTCATCTGTTTCAGAAGAATTATCTTTGGTAATATCATGCTGGGCAAAGGCAGCTTCTAAGCTTTTTAATTTTCCAGCTCCTTTTAAACTTTCTGGTAACTGGATTTCATGTGAGGATCTCTTTTCTTTCTCCTTACTATCTTCGTCATTTTCTTTGCTGTCTTTGAAATCCTTTTCTTCATCATCTTTCATTTCTTCTGTTGCCTTCTCTTTTTCTTTCTCAGTTTTATCCTATAATTTCAATAACAAATATAGTGAAGTTAAACGTTTTAATTTGCTATTTCTACAAACTTATATTGGCTTAAATTAAATCATTTTTTTTTAAATAAATAATTCAATAACTAGAATATTTGAAAATAACATTTTCTGATACAAATAATATTAATGTAAATTCAATATTTGCAATTCCTTAAACATTTTTAAAAGACTACCACGTATAACTAACAAACATGACTATTACAATGTCATTATCAAATTAAGGCTAATGGCAGTATCTTATTCTTGTATTTTTACATATAAAAACATGCACATAAGATGAAAATATTTAAAAATTTGTTTTACCAGTCCCTTGTCTTTGACTAAGTTTTTCAGTCCAAGTTGTTGAAGGTGATAAGCAGCAAGCTTGATAAACATCACATATCTAGCTCTATTAAAAATATAAATAATGAGTATGTTCTACATGTCAGTTTAAACTGAGCTTTCAGTGTAATAAATAATGTTTACTGTTTTCTAGATATTAGTTCAAGACTTAGCATCCTTAACGAAGTCACATTCAATAAAGTGACAATTAAGGACACTTTGGAAAAACAAAAAATTGTTTTTGACTGTATGGTGATTCAAGATTTAATTTTTGCAATCTGCCTTTTTTTTAACTGTTATAATACAAAATTAGTTAGAAATAACATATCAAAAATTTTAATTATTTATTACACTTACTCAACAAAAGCATCAACAAGTTCCTGACGTAAACAGCATAATTTGTGTTTGTGTTCCCGAGGAAATCCAAGGGCTTTTGCTTCTTTACCAAGTTCTTCACCATCCACTAGGGGTATTTAAAAAAAAGAAAAAAGGATCAATTTAACGTAAAAAATATTCTGCAGAAATTCATGCAAAGCTACTCAAGGGCTATCTGTTCTACCCAACCCTAATTTTAGAGTGATAAATTATAGGGAAGGTACCTAATCAACACCATATGCTGCCAATTCACAGGCTGTGCTAATCCTATAAAGGGAGTTGATCTTCAATTTTATAAAGCACCAATTACTCTAAAGTGTACAGTGTAATTTGTTACGGTAGTAACAGAGCATGAAGCATAGAACCTCAGATTCAAAGTATGACAAATCACTCAGCCTCCCTCAGCATGACAGAATAAAAATACTGCAAATTTAAACGTGTACCTATTCATGCTTATATAACCAAACCAATTTAACACTAATAATGTTATGCTTTCATTACTACACTGAGCAGGTATGTATAAAGATAAGTTAAAAACATGATTAACTTTAAAATAACCAACTGTAGACTGAAATTAGTACTTACAGATAAGAAAGTTTACATCAGGTGGAAATGTTCTTAAGAGATCCAGAATGTAGTGTCGCCCATCATTACCCAGAATACCCTATGTAAAACACATGATAAATCACTTTTTCATTAATACAGTAACTTGACTGCAACCTTAAATAATTAAAAAATAATAACCAAATTATTTTTTGTTAGGTTTTTGTATCAATCTCAGTGACTTACATAAGATTATAACTGAAATAATGTTCACTTTAAATGTATGGGTATAGTTTGTGTTATTGTTATAGCAAAGCCACATAGGGCTATCTGCTGTGTCTAAAGAGAGGAATCAAACTCCTGATTTTAGCATTGTAAATCCACAGACTTACTGCTGTTCCAGCAAGAAACATATTGTTAGAAATTTCAAACACTGTACACTAACATTCTTACTTCCATAACCTTACACTATTGCACAAAATTACTACAGTCGGTAACTTTTACACAGTCACATCTAATAGTAGATAAATCAGCAATCAAAATTTTACCTTACATTCCACAGATGAGCACAGTTCAATGATTTCACCCTTATCATTGACAACTCTGAAAGGAGGAAAAACAATAAAACTTGTCATTTGAAGAAAAATGAAAACAACTATAAAACAACTGTTACTGAACTGTGAAAACTGTTCTCTCAAGATACAGAAAAATTCAAAAACATGGAGAATTATTTCATATGCAAGAAAGCTAAAATATGCTTAAACAAAGTAGTTAACACAGATAATAAGAAAACTATCATACTGCAGTGAAGTGCAAAGTAATTTTCATATTAAGATTAAAAATATTTTACCTGAAAATCATTAAAATTAATCTGCATAACCTCAAGTCTCTTAAATAAATTTCAAACATTTCTTTTCAGTAAAATCTTTTATTTTTTCCATTATTTCCTTTCCCCTAGCTCTATACACATTTGATCAATTTGACTGACCTCACAATCACCATCACAAATATGAAATAAACCTAAATTGTTTTTTTCTTCTTTCCAAATGGACTGCAAATTGTAACAAAGTAGCAGTTGTTTATCCTAGAAAGTTTAAAAGCTCATATATATGTCCATTTCTACTTAAATTTTACTGTTTTCTTGCCCTTTGAAAGATAGCCAACTAACAATCCCCCTCATACAAGTTATTACTTCAACAAATATGTAGTTCACATTACCATATTGAATTATACAATGCAACTTTAAGTATACCTCCAGAAGAATTTTTTTTTGTTACCCAAGTTTCTACATCTTACATTGTAGTTGCTTTTATAATCTCACCAGTAACTTGTGAAAAATGGGATGTGTGACATTTGTGTGGCCAGTGGTTCTAATTTTATAGTTTATGGTTCGGGGGACAAATGATTGAAGGATATAAAAATTGTGCTTTTCCCAAGTCATATCTATGAATAATTTTACATTAAATTTTTAAGAGTTAGAGTAAATGTTTCATTGTTAGGTACATAAAGAAAGACATTTTCTCGTAATGTAAGGAACTTTACAATACACTTTCACTGTTATTTACTTAAAACATTTTCTGATACTGAATGAATTTAAAAATACAATATTCTCTCATACTGTTATGCACTTAATAAAGAAAAACATTTAAGAGTTACTGCTGAGAACTTAAGATAAAGTTTGAATACAGCTTGACTGGCTAATAGATATAATTAAAAGCAAAAGTTTAGTAAAAGAATTTTTTCCTTCAAAAATTAACATTACATATTTTAATTAATTAGCATTTCATGACATACATAAACTATCATCTTATTTAAAGATATAAACAACCAAAATATGCTCAGATTGGTATTACACACTATATCACATTTACATGCATCATGTTTTGCATACTACCTTGCACTATATGAACACAGTTTCATCACTGCTATGTAATATTTGCTATATAATAAATATAATGCTGAATCATATGCTATCTTATGCAACATGAGATGCTTACACTCACATCATTCATAGAAATACTTTGCAACATAAATCTTGCAATTTTATAGGAAAATCTTTTAAGATGAAATAAGGGTAAAAACAATATATTGGAATTTTGGCCCATTACAAATTTATAAGAATTTGGGCCAAAATATAGGAAATATAGAAATTGTCAGGAAGCCTAAAAGTTTTTTTGTTATTCATACATTTGTATGTACAGCAGTGATGCACCATTTCATGTGTTGCAATCAGTTTACAATATCTAAAATGTTTCATTCTGGTTGTTCCCTTTATCATGTGTCAACATTTCTATACATTTTATGTTGAAATTCATTCATGCAATTATTTGTGCATAATTTTATTCTGTAGACATTTATAAAGTACTGCATCTTTCTAAAATGTTATGACAAACCTTTTTCACTTCTCAAGCTTCTGATGTTGCACAATTTGCTTTTATTTTACCTCATGTAAAATAAAAGTAGGCATAATCATATATGGTTACTAAGTATAAATAACTATAATACTAGTACTTTAGTATTTTACAAAATGCAAAATTTTTGCTATCATACATTTTTATTTCTTATTATATAGAAAATGTATTTGAGAAGTAATTCATGTATGCCACATTTAACCCAAAACTAAGTTTAAGTGTTCTAAAGATGCAAAAATAAACAAATCAGCTGTAAAATATTGTAATTGGTGGATAAAGTTACAATATCTCACAAATATTGAAAGTACACCTTTCAAAACACAAGTTACAAAAGTGTTACAAGAAGTATTTTACAGTTTCAAGTATTAGATAAAACTAAAGTTTCCTTACTTATGAGGGAGAATCTTCAAATGTTGTCCAGCTTTGTTCAGCTGGAAAGAAGATAAAATGTAAAAATTCAACAATACTCACTACAATTCTTCCATTGTTACCAGTACAATGTGATGAACTTCTCATAACACTGATTTTCATGCTTAAGTCAAATAAAAAATATTAATTTTGAAAACATCAAATTCATTAAGCATTTAGTACAATACAAGAATTAAATAACTTGTACTTATGATAAATTTTAAATTAGGAACAAATTTATACTTCTTGAGGGAAAAAACTGGAACAAATTTTTACTTAGTTATTTGGTATGAAGATAATTTTTTTGCTATGCTTCTTTCTACTAATAATACAGAAGTGAAAACGTTTTTTACGATAAAGTGCTAAAATCAAAGTAACAAAATACTGTGCAATAGTAGTTAAAGAATAAAAAACAATGTATGGAACAAACTGTCAAAAGTCTTGATATTTTTGAAGAAAAGAGTTAGCACATTAAGTACTGTAGGGACTTAAACTTCTCTCATTATTTTAAGTACATAAAGTTTGTCATGTTTGCTGTGGCTTTTATTTTCTTAAGTAATAAAACTTTTCAAAATGTGATTAAAATCTCAACATTGTAATGAATAACAAATGGAATTTTTTTAAATATGTAAATGGGAAATAGAATGCAACTAACCAACTCCATGTATTTTTCATGAGAAACAACAGTTTTGCCAAAATCAACAGATCCATACACCACAGACTGCTCTTGTTCTCTCTCCAAAATACCTGTATGATTATACCATGATAAAACTCCTATAACTTTATTGAAATTTATTATCAACTACTAAAGTTCAAATACAATTCAATTATTTTTAATATAGTCTGTTTATTACATTCCCAATCTCAAAATTAAACATTTGTTAGAACTTTTGTAATGAGTAGTTTGTAATTTGTAGTTTTCATTTGATGATGAAAAAGAAATTATTTTGAAGGTTTAAATACTAAGTAATAACTTAGACTATAATAAAAGTGTGCACGCTTGTGCATGTTAGAGAGACCACCATAGCTCCAAGAAGAAATAACCTTGAAACCTTAACTTTTGAACCCATACTAAGTGGACCTTGATGGTATATGTACCAAGGTATTAAACATTACTATTACATATAGATGCACACATGCACATCTCTTTTTGAGATTATTATTATTAATATTAGCAAAAAACCACAGAAAATAAGTGTAAATGCCATAGTTCCAAGTAGAAAGAACCACGAAACCTTGAATTTTGCTTCCATTCTAAGTAAACCCTAAGGGTGTGCACCTAGGTATTATATATTACTTATCTTTAGACATGCACACAACCTGCACATCTTTTTAATGGGACAAGCTAGCAAGAAAACCACATAGAAAAGTATTCGTTCCTTATATAACAGCTCTACTATATAGAAAAGCCAGTGCATTTTGGTAACAATGCTTTCCAACAATGGTTTTTGTCATATTACTTAGCAACAATAACATAACCTAATGTTGTTGTTGTTAGTCTCTATTTACTAAAGGTATAAAATGAAATGTATAAACTAACTATGAAATTGAAAAAATACTTGATTTCTTAGTCTTCATTCACTGAGCTCTGAAATTATTTAAGTTTAAAATTGGATTGGTAGTTTTACTCGTATAAATTTTATGAACTTGATTCTAGGATAGGTTATATCTTACTGTCTTGATTTTAAGCTTATTTATTAATTTCTTTAAATCATACCAACATTCACTACACTTACAAGGTTTCAAGGCAACTCCCATGCACCCTCATCACTAAAAATCATAATGGCAGATATTAAAAGAACCATTTTACCTGGATAAATGCATTTGAGCTTTTATGACTCCACTTATTTTGAGAAATCAAGTGTGATGTGACACACATTCTGGTTTTTATGAGTTAGATAATGTAACATATAGTGGTATCTATAATTATCAATAACTTATTATAATCATACCTTTACAACTTTATGTTTATGCAAAGAAAAATGTTTAAAATATTTTTGACTGTTCTTTGTTAAAATAGATTTAAAATACACACACTAATAATCATTTAAAATATACTCTTCAAAACAAGAAATGCAAAAGGGATATTTTTGTTGTTTTAAAGAGAAATATATGTAATAACATTACAAGCTTAGAGTATGTGATGTTACACATGTTAAGGCACTGATTGTCAGACCAAAATCACAATAAAAGTTGTGCACTTTGAAAATGGAGGAAAACATCGGATTTTTCGCCAAAACGCATGCGTGTCCAATAAACTTGTTTGAGAGATCTGCATGTTCTGCAAGTGCAACATGTGCAAAATCCCTATAAAAGTGACAGGTTCTCGGTTTCCATCCCTCAGTGTTAAGCTACCAACACGTAATACAGTTAAGCCAAGACTGACTGAAGCACAACGCAACAATGCCATTGGTCACTTGGAAGCAGGCGAATCTCGATCAGATGTTGCCAGAGCTGTGAATGTCCACCAAAGCACCATCACAAGGCTATGGAATCGTCACCAACAACATGGATCAACTCGTGACCATCCACGATCTGGCAGACCTCGTGTGACCACGCTCACACAACATCGCAACATCCGATTACGTCGCCTTTGGGATAGGACCACCACTGCGACGTCTACAGCCTCAACCATACCAGGGCTGCGTAGGATTTCCGATCAGACCGTCGATGCATCGACGAGATTCTTAGGCCCCATGTGCAACCCATCATGGTGAACGTCTTTGACGTTCACCAACATGACAACGCCCGTCCTCACACAGCCCGACTCACCACTGTCTTCTTGAGACACCACAACATCAACGTTCTTCCCTGGCCCTCCAGATCACCACATTTAAACCCCATCAAACATCTTTGGGACGAGTTGGACCGACGTCTGCGACAGCGATAACCTCAACCGCAGACTCTACCTCAGCTTGCAGCAGCTTTGCAGACTGAGTGGACAGCCATTCTACAGGATGTGATTCGTCATCTCATCGCAGGAGATGCCAAGCAGTTATTGATGCTCACGGGGGGCATACTCGTTATTGACGTTGAGTGACGTTAAACTTCAACTAGTGAGCGTGGACCTCGCCTTTGCAGACTTTGGATGTTCAGCAGTGAATGTGCAAAGTTTCACACGTCATACAGAACTACCTGGAATAAACTTGTTAACAATTTGTCTCATATTTTGCCTTTTGCATTTCTTTTTTTGGAGAGTATATATCAATTTAATAACCTGCACGAAGCCAGATACTTTCACTAATTTAATAATTCTTTGTTACATCACCTTTATGCACAGATAGTTTAATTTCACCATGGGACCCAAGATAATTGGCATATAAAAATTTTAAGCCTACACACTATTTACTATTAGCATGAAAGAGGGAGAAGCACACACTCAGTATTAGCTCAAAATCTTACAATATACACCTACACAGAATTTTGTTTTGGTAATTAATCAAAATATGTTAATACATAAAACAAACAGATAAAACAATTACTTTTTTCAAAGGTTAAAAATGTAATTAAATTTAAAAGGCCAATGGGCTCAAAAATTCAGGCTAACAGAGACTGTGTCGTCATTACCAATGTCACCATGCAGTATCAGTGAAACAATGGAAGTTAAAATCTGTCTAAAATGGTACCATTGCTCAGTACTGTACAAATAATTTGTTTCAACAAACCACATACCTGGTATAATCGACTGGGCAGTAACTCTATAACCTCTATAATCAATCACAACAGTCCCTAGAGTATACAATCCATCTACATCTACAGAACTGTAAGCCCGCACGCCTTGAAGATCATTACACTATTGAAGAATAAAATTCACAAGAAATTAAGAAAAAATTAACCTAGTTTCATGAACTTATTAGATTGAAAAAAGTGTTTGATGCATCTTTATAGCATTTCTTGGCAATGTGCAACAATTATAATTGTTCATGATGTGAAAACTTTCACAGACCAATTCTAAATTCCAATGAGTCTATTCCCTAACTTCATATAGAATATTTATTTTCTCTTATTGACCAAAATGTAAGAAATAACACTGCTGCCATTTCTCTATCAGTTAGAGTATGTAATTTACTAAAAATTAAAATAAAGAAAACCTGCTGCTAATTAGTCACAAATTTAAAATTTATTTTTTATTAATTTCTATAAATAAAAAAAAAAGAGCAAAGAGCAGGCTGCAGAGATTATGTATTAAAATGTTTGAAAAATGCATGACTATTTGTATGAATGAACAAAAAAAATTTTAAAGGTTTACAGCTACAGAATAATCAGAACTTTACTACTTTGGTAACAAAAACTCTCAAATTTGACATGGGTCAAACCAGTGTAAAGGGATGGAATTTAAAGACCATCAAGTTGTGTTGGATCAGCAGTACCCAAAATTTTTTTTAACCATTAAAATTGTGGAGAATGTGTTAATGTTTTCACCACATGCAAAAATAAAAATAACTTTTTATAGATATAGAAGGGTAATAAAAATACAATAATGTTTTCAATTACTTATTGATAGAATTAATTATATTTAAAAAATAGTTTGTAGAATTAAGGTACCAATTTGTTACAAGTCAATAGCTATTTCACCACATGGCAAGTGGCAACTGTGTTGGACACTGTGGTTGGATAATCAAACAAATACAAAGAATCACCATCATGAATGGATAAATGACAAATATTGTTGTGATCTGATTATTGTTCTACAAAATGCACTGTTTATAGTACTTTCAAACACATTCAGATCAAATCATTGTTAAAAACAAGTAGCTCTTTTATCAACATAATAGTATAATTGTGTATTATTAATAAAAACAGAAAATTTTCAAACATACAGGAGCAGCAAAAGCAGCAGCATCTCCTCCAACTTCTTTGTAATGATCCTTGACATCAAAACCCAGACTGAAGAAAATGTTGTTCCATATAAACATCTGCATTCTATAATTGTATAAAAAAATCAAATTTTAGTTAAAAGGTCTCAACATTTATAATAAAAAGCAACATCATTAGGAATTTTGGTTTCTCAATTAAGTGATTTTTTTCACCCTCAATATCTACAGTGAATTAAAACATTTATCAATGTTAGACACAAGTCACATTCATTAATTTTAAAATAAAATATACACACACACATCTTCTCTTTAATCCTCCCACAACAGGTTTGGCTGAATAAGCAGAGTTCATGATCCCAAATTAAGCTTTATGGTTTCCATACTATCATTTCTAATATATTTTTGTATAACTGCATAAAAGTTTGCAAACATTCATAACAATTTAAGTGTCTTATAAATAAAAAAAAAAATTAGAATTTTTAATCAAGTATTTTCACTAAATGTTTCTCCATGTTTCTCCTTGTTCCAATGGCAAAGTGATTTTCCTGTTAACTCTCTTGCTGAGAAGCTGGTCAAATTAACCAATCTTGTAACCATTTTGTATTTGTTAGTTTACATCATAACTTAATACATTTTGGATATCTTTACAAAATTTGCAAGACTTTTATTAAACATTGTTTTCTGTATGTACAAAATTAGATTTCCTAATGAAATATTATTAAAGATTTGTCTTTGAAGATACATATATTTCTATATACATGTCTGAGTGATAAACAATTTTTACATTACAGTTAAAAATACTTTCTCAAACAAATCAAGTTTTATTTTGATAAATCTCTAAAGCCTTCAAATAAATTTTATACAATATTTTTTCAATAAAAATTTATATTTGATCTGTTATTTTCTCTACCCTAAACTTAAATTACTCTTTTTCCTTTTCTAAAATGACTTAAAAGTGTAATACAAAACTACATTTATCGTAAATAGCTTTGAACTCTTAACAATATACACCTATTTATACTTTTTTGTTGTATTATGTTTTGAACACTGTCAAACTACTTTTCACTCCATTATAAGTTGTAAATAACCTAGCAAATGTGCAGTTCATGTTATGCTGTCAAGTTACATTATGCACAAACTAATTCGTAAAAATTTTGTTATTACTACATCTAATGTAACTTTAATAAACAAATTTTCAATATTTACATTTTAGTTACTTTTTATAATAATAAGGAATACACATGGAAAACAAGAAAATACTTTTATGTTGACTGTCAATGACAAGAACCCTTTTCTTTTAATACTAAAGCTAGTGCTACACAATTTTTTTGGAATTAAATAATTCTTTAAATAACACAGAATAATAATATGAAAAAGCAGATAAATGTCCAATAACTATTATAATTTTTCTGCCTTTCTAACTATGTGACCAAAGCTGTTAAAACTTCGTCTAAGCTCATTGATGTGTTTCACAAGGGAATAAAACTTCAACTGAAGAAATTGACAATTCAATTTATAAAAAGCAACAGAATATAATACATAATTTTATAAATGGAAACCTTGGCTTTCTATTGGTTATTAATGCTATAGTATTGAACATCAGAGAAAACTAGTGAATTTCCAAGAGAGATTATGCAACTGGTGGAAGTGATAAGAAGGGTCTTTGTCTGTAACCAAATAAGATTTAAGGTTATTAAAATTACACTTTGCCTGAGTGAAATTATAATAATTCATATTAAATTTTGTACTTTTTCAAGGGGTAGTTAATAATTACAGAAAAGGGGATGTCTAGAGAGCAAATGTCAATTTTCACACTAAGAGGATTTTTTTTATTAATATTCCATTTCACAAATAAGAACTTAAAAACTTGTATACTATTATAATATGGATTAAATATGTTTTAATGCTATATTTATTGGCATACCATGAAAAGACAGTAAGTTTTGAATGTACTCACTAAAACTTCATGCCATGCTCAGAAATATATGTCTGTGGAGAGAGGGTTAACGTTAAAAATAACTTTCTTCATCTAAAAATCCCCAAATTTCATTTACATAGCCTTTAGAGCCTCTTGAATAAATCTTAAACATTTTTGTCAATGAAATGTCTGTTATTTTCTCTATCCTAACTGTATATGAGGTTGATGAATTTTACTTACCTCAACCACAGTACAAAAAAATATGCAACAAATTCAATATTTTCATTCTTTCTAAAATGACTTCAAATTATAACAGGAAACTACAGTTGTTTCTTCCAAACAGCTTAAAAGCTCAACAGTATACATTTGTTTATAGTTAAATTTTATTATATTATTGCTCTTTGAACCATGTCTGACTAATAATCCCAAGTTGTAAATCACTAAACAAATATGTAGCTCATGTTACCACATTGAATTATGAAGAATTTTTACCATTATATTTCTTTATCTTACCTACTCTAACCACAAGTAACTTAATACATTTCTGATTTTTCAGTTTAGTCATTTTTATAATAATAAAGAACACAAATGTAAAACAAGAAATATTACACTTACTTGGATTTCTTTTATTTGCTGCCAACTGTTAATGAAACTTAAGACTAGTATTTTGATTTTTAGTCTAATGCTACTGCTATACAAATTTTTATTTAATTAAACAACACACTTAAGAATATAGAATAGTAGCACACAAAAAGCAAACAATATTCTATAACCACCATAATTTCTGACTTTTGAACCATGTGATAAGAGACATTAAAAATGCAGTTAAGTTATGGATGTTGCAATGGAAATAGTTTGAAATGGATGCAAAATAAAAATTCTCCATGAAGAAAACAATGTAATATAATATATCACTTAACAGAATAAAACTTTAGTTTTCTATTGGTCATAAAATAAAGTATAAAGCAGCAGAAAGAACAACTGACAATCTGCAAGAGAAAATATAGCATGTGGACATGGCAAAATGGTCCAATTTTCTAGTCTCTGGCTCCATAAATAAATAAAAATGATTTACCTGAGTATTATCTATATTATAAATTTGTTGATTTCTGTACTTCTCATACTAAGACTGAGGATTTTTTAAAATATTTCTTAAAACTAATATAAAATTGGTGTTTGGTTTATTAACTCGATTTTGATGCAAAGTTTATTCTCATATATTGATAACAATTAAATTTTGATTTTAACTTTCTAAAAATATTTTGATACAGAAGAATTGAGGATAAAACAAAATAACCTTTAAAACAAGTTACACTGAATTGAATGACAAAATGTTTTAGAAGTAACGAAGAGCTCAATTACTAAGCTTACAGTTCACACACAAAACATTTATTTTAAACATCTACATTCAGAATAGACTTTGGTATTTAAAGATTACACTAACTTCGTCTCCTCTCCTGGATTAATAGCCATGATATTCCCATCAATTACAGCCATTGCTCCCCTGGTTGCTGCTGCAACAAAATCACTGTGGACTTTGAAAATTGCACGTTCTCTTAGCAATCGCTCAGGCAGAGTCTTTTTTGGTAGTTCTCGTGTTGTTTGCAATTCTTCATTCCAATCTCTTGTCTGCCCTGGTATGTGTTCTTCATAACCCAATTTAGATGAAAAAGCTGAAAAAGGTAAAAACAAATGCATAATTGTGGTTCACAATATGATGATCAGATTGAAATGAGTGGTGAAAGAACTACTGGCAACAAACAGTAATTTGATAGACAGAGGAAGTGCTAAAAGAATGTAACAAGAAGAATGTCACCACATAGCTGAAAGGTCTATCCTGACAGGAAACATATCATGCAAGTATAATGTAGAAAGATGGAGTAATGATATCCCTCAATGTAGAATGGATGCTTGAAGGTGAAGCAAGAAAGAGTGAAAAAAAAGTGTGAGTATGTGTGTGTGGGTGGGTGGGGGGTTCTGAATTTCAAGCATACCAAAGCTGAGCTGGTTAAAGAGGCACCAAAGGATTCAGTAAAGAAAGTAGTGTGTAAAGCCCAGGACAAGGGAAAAGAAACAAAGATGTAAAAAGAACATTTCACACAAGAAGAGAATGAGAAGTGTAAATCCTCCTGACCAGATATGCCAAAGCTTAGTTGAGATAAGAGATGAAGAAACAACCCAACAATGGTTTAACAGGGACAAACAGTCCAAGAAAAGAAAGTCCTAATCCATGAATACAGTGAGTAAAAGCCCTCAAAATACCAATAAGTACAAAAGAGCACAAAGTCAAATGGAAGAGCAATTGGAAGATACAAAACAAGATGGATTGAACATGTAAAACAAATGAGGGATAAAACAAGAGTGATATATATAAAGATGTTTAACACACTGATCACAGCCAACAGCAGACTGGGTAAAAAACATAGACCAGATCAGAAGAGAAAAGGAAATGGGAAACAAAAAGGTGAGAAAAGACACTGAAGTAAAGAGCAAGGTTAAGAAAGAGGAAAAACCTTGGAAGATAATGAGGACATAAACCATATATTATCAGTCCAAGTCACTAGGAAAAAAGAAACAACATTAAAGATATCTCTTTCTAGCTGGTTTAATTCCAAAGCAAATATATTTTAGTTATTATAGGGCTTAAAGAAAGTACTTGCTTTAAGACAAATATGTCTGCCAGTAAACTAAAAAAAATATATACATAAATAAATCAACTCTGATTCCACTAAAGCATCAACAGGATAGTATTAATTTTATTCTACTAGGTTGAACAAGAATAGAAAGAATGATAGATAGAATCATTACTAATGAGCTCCTTGAATACTTTCACTGAAAATTATCAAATTATAATATTCCCAAATAACGAAGAGTCAGAATACTGATTTTTGGTTCACTTTTAATGGAAAAAATGCCTAGTTTTATTACCTCTAAACTTTTATTATTATTATTATTATTATTATTAAGAGTGATAAATCTTGCTACAACCATACTTTCTTTTAATTTCCTTGTAAATTTCTTCTATTTCCCATATTTTTCCTGTCAAAATTCTATTTTGGTGGTTAGATAAAATATTAAAATTTTAAAGACAGACATAGACGAATGTTACAAATAGAAGAAGAATTTTGGATAAGGACATTTAATTATTCTTAAACTAAATAAAAAAAAAACTACCATCTTCTGCACGGATAGAATCCACTGTGTGTTCCATCTGAGGTGCAATCCACGTATAAAGTTGGTATGGTGTGGCAACTCTTTCAAATGGATGCCTCTGTGTTCGCTTTTTCTGAATTATTGCAAAATTTCTCTTAAATGCTGGACTAATCTGAATTAAAAGATGAAAATTAAAAAAGTCAAATTATAACACACTTGAAGCCACATTTATTCTCAAATTAGTTATATTCAAGGAATATAATTCACACATTTACACTGTATTTCAAACATTTAATTGAATTGCAGAAAATAGCATTATATATTAAGTTTTTTAAATTACTCTTCACTAAGTTCATTAACAATGAATATAAGTCTGCTATGATTTAACTAGAAACTCATGGCCATAACATTAAACCTGCTCAGAGCCAACGTATTAACAAAAAATTCTGTATAAAATTTCTTTATCCATGAACCTCAAACAACTTCTGAAACAAATAAAATTAAATGAAGATTTTATATTATTTTCACACATTTTTTGTTAGTAATTCTATACAAATTATTCCTTTAATCTTGTGATATATCTACAAAAACTTTTGAAAATTTGTTGAACTTTTGAGAAATATTTTGTACAACTGATTATTAAAGGGAATGGCTGTAAGCTTTACCTGTCCTAAAAGGTCTATCAAGGAATGATACACATGTTTAGGGTTAGCAGGTTTGGTATTGAATTCTTCTTCTGTTGTTCTGATGGTAAAGAAACATTACAGTTTAGTTTCATTATAATATGAAATAAAAGCTCAACTAACAAACAGACTATTAAATTTGACTTTTTTTTTTAAATTATTATCAAGTGTTTTCCTCAAGAAAGTTTAAAACTGTAAACAGGTTCTAATCAAAATAGAAGCATTGATTTGTCAAACTAACATCAACTGAAATGTGAAAAACTGAAACATTGTTTCTAAAACACTTGTGATTATCTGGTTGATTTAAATGTTAGAAATCATCAATGGTTGCTAACATGTTCAGTATTGAAAACCTTAACACCAACCATGTTTGAGGAATTTTTTGTATATAATGTATTGATTAGCTCTTAGTGTTAAGATTAACAATACCAAAGAACTAAAATAACAGCTACAAATCAACCACAATAACTATTATACCATAAACAAAACTTACTGATTGACATAAAATCCTCGAGTTGATGCTGTGACATATACTCGCTTATCCTCCAGTGTGACTACATAAAGATACAGCAAGTCCCCTAGTATTAAAAAAAAAAGTTCCATTATCATCCCACTATTACATTATGGGAGAGATCAAAATCAGTAGTTTTCAGAAGAGTAATTTTTTTTTCAGTAAAAGCTACTAATTAGGGATTTTATTAATTTATTTCAGCACAAAAAAATACAAATCTTGCCATGTATTTTGTTGTTTTTCTTCAAATAATTTCTTATTTCAAAGAAAGGGATGCAAAAATTCTATAAATGAGTATGTGTGCTAAACAGTATTACTTTACATCTTTAACTTCATTTTGAAAAATACATTTTACACAATATTTTGTTATCTGACATTCTAATTAGATTATCATTAATTTAAGGGGAAAATTTTAAGATACTATGAAATTACCAATTACAAACAAACAACAAATTCCTCAATATTTTTCTAGTCAAGTGAAGGGAAATCATAGTATTACCATATTCTTTGTCATCTTTTGAAGAAAGGCTTCTTACCGTGCAATTTCCGAATCCCTGGTGGAGGATTCCATCCACTTGTTGTCAAAACTTTCAGAGCCTGAGGACCCTTTGACATTTACACAAATTTAAAATAAGTTGCACATTTTATTTCTTCAGTAATATATAGTTTCAGTTACATGCAAGTTACTGATCTAATGTTCCAAACAGTTATAACAATAATAAATGTTTACTTTTCCTCCTACTTATAAGACTTATAGATTTTACATAAAAATTAATAAAAAAGTTTGATATATTGGTAAATAAAGTAAAAACTAACTTAATGCATTACACATGAAGAAAACTGTTACTACAACTATTTTAATTTATTTGATAACTTTTCTTTATTACTTTTTGTTCTTTGGCTTGTGGTTGATGAGGTACCAGAGGGCGTTCTTTACTTCCTGGCATAATATAATCAGGTGGAGTACAATCAACAGAATCGGGTCTACTCTTCTTTTTCTCTGTAAAAATTAAAGATCAATAAGTATTCTTCTGAACATTATAATTTCATCTGCTTTTAGACAAATTTAACATGCTACAAC
This sequence comes from Tachypleus tridentatus, assembly GCF_004210375.1. Classification (NCBI taxonomy): domain Eukaryota; kingdom Metazoa; phylum Arthropoda; class Merostomata; order Xiphosura; family Limulidae; genus Tachypleus; species Tachypleus tridentatus. The sequence goes on along the minus strand of NC_134831.1, from coordinate 47,010,428 downwards.
AGTACAACATTACATAAACAGAAAAATCTAATTTCAATATGCTATATCTTCATGGGAACAAATAAACCTACTATAATAGTACAGTATCACATATACAAAACAGTAATTCCATTGTAGATGTGTTGTCTTTACGAAGAAAACAAATATTGTTGCAAAATTACAGTATTATTTATACACAAAAATCTAGTCTTGTTGTTACTGAATGTCATAAGATGCAAGTAGTGAGTGCATCATACTACAGGATAAAAGACCCAAGTCATTACGGCAACAAAAATTGTAAGAAACAAGTACATCACACTGTTGGGCATAAGATACACGAACACCATGATATTAGGAAAACATTCAAGTTACAACAGCCTGATTAAAAATAAAAATATAAAACATTATAATTGAGCCCTTTTGATAGGTTCACTTTTTTAAAGTACTTAAGTTGTATAGTTTTGTACTTTTGTATTTAATGGTAATGATTACTACATTTATGATAATTAGCATTGTAAGAAACAAGATTATCATTGAATTGGAGAAACTCAGACAAGTATATCATAACAAATATTGTGAGAAGCATGTACATCACAGTACTAAATTTAATAAAACACAAGAAAACCATAGTATTAAATGGGATAAAGGTATTACTGCACATTAGCAATAAATGTTGTAAGATACGTACACAACATGGTAACTACAAGGGCACTCAGTAGAACATGTACATCTAACTTGCAGCATCAATCAGATTCAGCTTTCAAAAAATACAAATGTGTGTCCACAAGTCTGTTCTTGTCAATGAACACAGACCACTTTTGGCAAAACTACATAATTTAACCATGTTACATCAAAATCGAATCCTTTATGACTCAGTTAAAAAGCAAAAATAGTGTAAAAAAGCAGTCCCAATGTTAACAGATAGGGATTTTGTCTATATTTTCATGATCCTGTTTTGATCTTGTCCCTCCAAAAACTGATCACTTCTAAGTTAGGTCATAGTACAAATACATACTAATTTTCACCCAAATTCATTCAGCCATTTTTTGAGAAATCTTGCTCACAAACATGTACAAGGTAAAACCAACCTCCATCCAGCTTTGGGTGCTAAAGGTAATTAATATGGTAGGATACAAAACACTAAGGTAATGTCACAGGATACAAGTACAACAGTAGCAAACTTGCAAGAAAATAAACACATCAGTAATGTTATAAAATAGAATATTAGTACACCATAGTAGCAAATATTGTATGATATAAATACACCATGGTAATGGATATATAGAATACAAACACCACAGTATTGTAATGACTGTGGTAAGATACAAGAACACCATTACAGTGAATGTAAAAGAATAAGAGTACAATTGTGCATGTGTGCAAGATAAAATACTAACTTATTATGATTATAAGAACAGAATATACTTCAAACTATCAGGATCTTTTTTTAAATGCATCTCAGACTCACTGTTGACTGTTTGGGTAGAGATAATATTCTTAGTGCTCATTATGCATCATTAAATGCTCAATGTATAACAGTATGAAAGTAAACAAAACCAAACTTCAAAAAATATTCCAAGAACACAAGATTTAATGTTTCAATAACTGGCCAATTAGGTCAAAGTAAAGAGCTATTTTAATTGTATAAATAAGACCTTGTAAAATAGACTAAAAAAATCTCCTTGCAAAACATACAATGTTGGCTCACCTAAAATATCACCCTGAGTAACCACATTTAGAAAAGACAAAGAGCTACAGTCAACCCCATTGTAGGCATCAGCAGGATCCAAAGACTTCAGGAGATCCCGAACATGTCGTACATGGATACGGGCCTCCCTCATCGTATAAGGCTCTAGCAGTACCAATAAAACATTATTATAAACCTAAATATACAACTAAAACGGGAATTATAATATACTGTATGCCATTAACAATTAGCCACTGTATTTATTTAGTATTGACTTAATGATTAAGACAAGATAAAATGTTCTTCTATACCTATAAAATTCTTTCCAAACTTCAAACCAAAATGTTATAAATTAGCAAACCATATATTAATCAACTAAATCCCACACAAAATTATGAATAAAATATCCATTGTATATGCAACATCTTAGATTAAGGAAAAATAACACTAGACAAAAATGAAATGAAAGAACACAATGTATAACAAGGATATTAAAAACCTCACTGAGAATAACAGTATTTTTGGTGCAAGCAGAAATATTTATTAAATGAATAAATTATTTGCCAAATGCTTGTTTTACAAAATCTAAAAGTTATGTGAAAAAAATTTTTTTTAGTGAAATAGCTAATAAGAGGTTTTGGATCTTCACATTTCAAATTCGAGGTCTTTTAATACATAACTGCCAGAAGTGAAAACATTCCTACTCCATAATAGCTACTGGAGAATCCAACACTCTTCAAGGACAACTGTGACATTTACAGTCATGGTGTTCTCTTACATACCACTCATCACAACAAAATACCATTAATAACATTTGCTGTGACCTGTTTCACCTTCACATGTACTGTTAAATTATGTACTGATACACAACTTTATACTAGTTAGCCAGATGAATAACCTTATTTATGTGCATTTTAAATCACTAAATATAGTTTATATTAAAATGGAAGAAACAGAAACAAATACTTATTGCACAATACAACTATGTGGTTTTCCTTCAAATTCAGATTTTTTTATTATTTAAAGACTATACATTATTACAATTGATTCATTATCTTCTTCCAAGATTCAATGCATTCCATGTATCTGCTTGCAAATTACTGGGTGAAATCTGTTGAATTTCAAAGAAGCATATTGCTAGACCTAAAATTTTGTTTAGAAAATCAAACAATTTCCATATCTGGCTTCACCCAGAATAAGTACAAGTCTAACTTGTATGCATAACATATGCATTTTCAGCTATTATAACAGGATGTTTACCACTTAAAATCCAAAACATGCTTCTGGGATAGGTAGTGTGTCATCTTGTATACAATTTCATAAAGGTATATGAAAAACGATACATAAACAGAAATAGCTAAGTATTAACCTGAGTAACACTAAATAATGTTTTGGCAACAATCTAGACATCTAAAAGATACTCTTAATCTCAAACACTGAAATTAGCAACTTACCTTCTACTACTTTTATGACAGACCCTTCCTTTAGCCCTTCTATGTTCTTAAGTTCTGCAAAATTGTCTAGAGTAATGCCATCTAGCTGTAGAGAGAAACAAGTACGATGGCAAGTATCCTCTCGGTCCATTAGCAGCTGGTGGATTTCTTGGACAAGTTCAGCAGAGCTTACCTTAATACACATAATATTACTCTTTTACATTAAAACTATGAATGTATTCAGTCTGATCAGTACATTGCTAGTCACAGTAAAATATAAGACAGCTGTAAAACCACAACATGCATTAAGAGTTGAGATCTTTTGGGGTGAAAGAGCCACGATTTTTAACTGCTACAACATTCATCACTTTGATTATCTTAACTATCAAGTCAAAATGTAGGCATTGACAGCATACCAAATTCCTTCTTTCTGCTTGAAAAAAAAAAGTTTACTATTTATAAATGGCATAGAGAATTTGAATTATTTATTAAAGAAAATCCAAACCTTTTTTTGTAATATATCTTGTAATATATCCGAGTTATAAAGAAGCTCCAATTTTATAAGTTGCATCATCATATACTGTATGTCAAAGGGTTGAAACCCTAACAGCTTTATGTATCAGTTATATACCATAATTTTCCAAAAAGATACAATTTCTTTGTAACTTGTATACTGTTAAGTCCTATACAGGGCAAGTAAAATTAAAAGTACATGGATCAACAAGTATTTTGAAAGTAATTCTAAATTCACACAGAAGTATAACAGGATACCAAATTTAAAATAGTAAAATGCACATAATCTATGGCAAAATAATTCTAAATGTATCACCAAAATATAGTTCTATTAAATCAGTTCTGTCAAGGAATGCAATTATGCAACAATATCCCATTGTAAGGTTTATTAGATTCAGCATAGCTACAACATGCCATCTCATTATCAAGTTTATAAACCTCCCTGTAGTCACAAAATACTCCCATATAATAAGGTTTACCAACTTCAGTGTGGCTACACAGTGCTTTAAGATTTAGTTATAATGTTTACCAAACTGATTGTGGTTATAGAAATTAACATTCTTAAATAAGCAAAGAAAGTAAACCCTAACAGTCAAGTAATAGCTGAAGTGGGAGTGAAAGTAAGTGTTATTTGAAATATATTTCCTATCTTAGCATAGGGCTGATTTTTTTTTTCTCAACTGCTCCAGTTTTTTTCTTTAATTCCCAATTTAGAAAGTATATTTAATTTAGATTATGTGGAGCTGAAGCATAGCACTTTGTTTTTTGTTTTAGGCTCTTGGTAAAACTATTTCCTGAAGACTGACCTTTGAAGTCACAAAATCAGTAGAAGAAATTAATAAAAGAAAAGAATGATATATTTTATATTAGCATTTTATTATTCTTATCCACAAGTGAATCCTTGAATCCTTTTTGATGTTTTGGCTATGGATCCTAAACTGTAGTTATAAAGTGATGCATTTCAAGCCACCGGAATTACATCAGAATAAGATAGGCAACATTGAAGTGGGTAACCTCTTGACATCCTGAAGAAATCAGAAAGGCAACATCCCAAACTTAAAATATCTGGATCTTTTATGTCTTATTCAACCTCAGGAAACAAAACTCAACTGGTCTGGATTTATAAACCCTCATCCTCACACCCCAACCATATGGCCAAGGTAAATTCTACTTGTTTCTAGAAGTATAGAGAAAATGGAACAAACTGTGCTTAACCAAGGACTGTGGATGGGACCACTCTGCATTTGAAATTATGAGGGGACAAGGACCCCTTTTACACAAATAATGTACTGAACCAATGTTGATCAAAAAGAAAAGCCACACTCAAACTAACTAGATAGATGAGCATCAAGTTTGAACCAGTATTATAAGTAGTCTCCCATATAGGGTTGTGCTTCTCCTTCCAACATCTAGGGAAAAAAAGCCAGCAAAAACAACAACAACAACAGAAAAAATACATCCAGTCTCAACTTTACCTTCTTCTCCAAGTCTGGGGGAAATTCATTCAAATACTTTGAAGGAATAACCTCTGTCCACCACCCCAATGACTGGAAACCAGGTGTAGTGAGGATTCACTAGCTTCACTGGTAGCATATGGAAGAACAGTGAGTAATGCACACTGGCAAGTTCTAAAGTGCCAACAATTCTCTAAAAGCCCTGGAACAAAGTTCCAGAATCCTGGAATCTACAGGAGGTTAAAACACTACAGTTTGGATGCATGATGGTGGTGAAGATGTGAACTGATTGACTAGCCCTAATGCAAAACTTGTAGTACCCACAGATCTACAATAAAGGTTTTCCATAAATTTTCAGAGCTGAACCCTCGCAGATCCCAAAGGTATATGGTAGACACCGCCACCACTGACAGAATTCCAACTGAATGGAGGAACCTTGTAGGTATGAGCAGAATCTATTTTGGGTATCAAAGAATCGAGGGGCTGATGTCGAGGTTTGGGGCACTCTAATATCAGGAGAACTATGATCCCCTGTGGGAAATGAGAAAAGTAAAAAAAGCCAACAGTAACAGGGATGAATGCAGATGGGCAAGCATCAACCTTTGATTCCAAAAATTCTGGAGCCACAAAAATCAAGGGTTAAAGAAAGGAGGTCTTATGTAATGCATGGAGGGCAGCAGGCAGTAGACAAATCCTCTTCATGCAGTTCATGGAAACAAGGGGTTTGTATCCCAATAACCACTAATGGATCACCTGCTAAACAGCCAGGAGATAACTGACAAGGGACCAAATCTTATGCCTTATACAACAGAGAACTTGTTACAGGAGAGATACATCTCTCTTTAATCTATGCTGGTTACTATTAGCTAGGTGTAACATGGAAAGGTTTTTAGTTGAAATTTGTTACAAACCCTAATATTTACGAATAACCAGTATGTAGGTAGCACTAGTTACTATGGGTAAATATGACATTACCAGCTAAAAGTAAGAAACTTTGAGTTTTAAAAATTTGTGTACTAGGCCTTGAGTAGTTGGTCAACAGGATTAAACCTTGAGGAAATAACATTTTGAATTCTGAACCTTGTTAAAGACAACCATTCAGCACCCTGAAGCAAGTTAAATATACTATGTTACTGTGTATTTAATACTAATAAAAATTATTTTTGCACAGTGTCTAAAACATTTATTTCTTTGCTCATACTCAGTATTAGCTAAATTCAATAAGAACTTCTTGATATATCCTGTCAACCCTCCTATTACATGGTAAACTTAATTTATTTTGGAGAGTCAGTTTCAGCTGGAAAAATATCAAAATAGCACTTACTACGAAAAGAAAAAAAAAAGAAAAAAGAAACCAGTAAGTGCACATGAACACACAGAGTATTAGGTACCATTAATGTCTGAACTACCTGTGCTGCACTACATACAGTAATTCTAGCACATTATTACTTCAATAACAATGACCAACTTCTCAGGTTTTTCACTAGATAGTATTTACTGATCCTGAAACATACAAAGTCAGAAGTACTTCAAAATATCACAAACATAACACTGCCACTTTTAAAACTTTCAGCAGATGGAATAAAATTAAACTAAGAATAATTTTTAAAACTTTTATAAACTGCACATTTATTTTCTTTAGCTTATAAGAGAAACATTATTCACAATAACTCATGATCTACTGCAAATACCAAGTATTTTAATGAATCATTAACAAAAACAACATTTTTTGTTGTTTTTCGTTATTGTAAAATGATATACTAATAGTGTAATAAATCTAAATATTTACAATACTAATGATATACTAATAGTGTAATAAATCTAAATATTTACAGTACACTTCATTCCACTTATTATAGAATCCCAAGAGGAATCTCTTAATGAAAAAACTAATCTTAGAAAAATGAAAGGACTACCAAACCAACCAGTGAATGTGTAATATGGCTTTGTTCCTTAACTAAAAAGTACAAAATGTCACAGTTTATAGCAGTTTCTTAATTGATTAGCCAAATTAGAAACTGATACATTTGAATATCTTCCTACTTGTGAGAATATTTGGTGGTGGTTTATCCATCCAAGATGTTTTGTTTGAAAACAACAAAAACTATTTAGTTTAACACATTATAATCAGTAGTTGATGCCACATTCAAAAATTCTAATGACTTAAAGGTTCTCTGTCACATTTTGTGCAGTTTAAACTTATGAGCTGTGCTGCTAGAAACTTGTTCAGTTGGTTCATTGAAACATTTTATTGTTCCAGTTAACTTTTAATTATAAACTAGATTGATAGAATAACTTCTGAAATCTTGTTCTTATTAAGAGTATGCTGAATAAATGAACTGTATACCAAAATTTACAAATTTTTTGCAGTATTTCTTGTATTGTATAAATCACAAAACAGTAGCTTAATGAAAATTCTGAAAGTTGGCTGCTTAAATATTTTAAAAAAAGACCATGAATTGCATAATTTACATCAAATGTAAAAGTTAAAAAAGTTAAAACAAGAGATGTTTAAAGTAGTGCTTTATTCTTACTAACCAAGCTTCAACAAATGCATACTTGTGAAGAGAAATGTTCTCTTGTCAATTGGCCTATATTTCCTATGTAAACGTTCATTCAATTGCCTGTGTGCTTCTGACAATCTTATGTTAACATACATTTTATGGTAAATTATAGGATCTACTAATACATCTTAGTTGTCCTGTCCTAATTTAAAACTATTAATAATTAAAAAAAAAACAACCTTAAAGCTAGCCCTTATCATTCACATACTTAGATTTACTGCCTCCACATTAATTTATTAGGAAACAAATAAAACACCATATCATTGAAAACCAAGCATTTGTTTGCACTAGCTATCTATGGTCAATCACAAATAAAATTTCTGTAAAACAAAATATACTACCTACCTCCCCAAACTTGCCAATACGTTTTTCACATAAATGTTAAACCCTCAATTATACAGTAAAAACAAAATTAAAAAAAGTTAAAATTATAAAGCTGAGGTATCCCACCTTTAACAACTAACTAAATGTAGCTAAGAACTTCTAAACTATTATTCAATAACAATATCCACAATTCATATAATATTGGCATGCACAGTACCCTAGACCAACATAACTAAGCATCACAGAGCAGTAAAACACATTTAAATCTTGTTTGCTTTTGTGGTTTAAGCCATATGGTAAGCCACAAAATAGTGTATACTGGTTAGGAAAAAAGAAAATGTGCAAGATTCAAGGTAGTCTTAACTTGAGGAATGTAAAACTAACCATTATATGTAATTTTGTTCCACATCCTTTCAATACATAGTGTACCAAATGTTTGGTTCAAATGAAAGAAAATTTGTTTAGAAGATTCTTTCCAACACTGTCATTCTATTATAATAAAGCTATATCAAACATTAGGAGGTCAAAAATTTTTCATGTTCCAAAAAACTACACCAGTGCACCATGTCAGAGAGCTTCGTGTTACACTAACTGGAAACTGGGACTGGATCAATGGCATCATGGGATAACTCAGAAATATTCCTTGCATGTGCTGAAAATACAACATGTTCTAATTTCAAGTCATTGTACCAGTATTTATTGACATTTGAAGGTGCTTCCCTAATGCATATTAAAAATGTTAACAATCTGTTATTTAACTAACTACATAAATACTTTTAAAAACAATTACTCTTTTGTATCAATGGAAAAAAGTAACAGTAACATGTTCATTGAAGCTTCTAATTTCCACTTTAAGGGAACAGAAAATAGTGTTTTCTCTTACATAAAAGCTTTCTTCTTTGAGTAATAACTTGTTAATATTTATATTTGAAATTGAACTGAGAATATAAATTTAAAATAGTAGTACTAAGGAGGGCACTTGCTAGGGCTGAAGCTACTCCAAAATGTGCATTACCCTTCCTTGTAGTCCCAACACCCAACAATGCATACTGTTAAATTTTATTCACTTTCTAAATACTACAATATGAGAACCCAGAAGATTTAGTGGGGCCTCAATTATTGGTTGATTCCATCTCAGCTCCTTCACTGAAAGAAAAAAAAATGGCAATGCTCCTGTAAATGTGACCTAGTGATTTTTACATATAGCAGTTATGCTAAGTGCAGTATACCTACTAGCACTATGTACCATCTGATTATCTTGACCATATCTAAATGGTAATTTTTAACAAAATTAAAATATATTGAAATGCACAAAAAATGTCAGTGTTTAAAGTTAAAAAACTTCAAGAGTCTCAGTTCAACAAAAACTTCCAAAATATTCGTGGAGGTACATTGTACTTTTTAAAATATTTTTTTCAGAAAATGCATCTCCAATATGGGAGATACATGAGGTTAATGCTCAAACATCATTTTCTTTTGGTTATCTTAAATTTATAAGATGAAGTTCTAAACACAACTTTTCTTAAATGTGAGTAAGAAGAGTTACAGGAATTTAAAATTCCATTTAAAATGGTAAATTATATGTAAATAGTTCTCTTGAATGAAGAGATGATTAAGGATTTTAAAATCACTCAGAAAAGAAACTGTCAAGCTATGTAAAACACACCTTGAGGTACATATATTTCTATATTACAATCAGTAAAATATTTCAATGATAAATCTTCAATCAACTTTTGTAATCATAGATAATATTATGCAAATGAATTCAACTGATTATAAGGTTACATGGTCTAACCACTTCCTAACAACAATGCAGCCAACATAACAGGAAACTGGAACTGAAGAACTCCATCAAATAAATATATTAATTTTAAGAAATACAACATTGCTTTTAATTAAGGTAAGATCAGCATACAAAACTAAAAGTTCTGGAAAATAAAAACTGCCAAGTACTTTGAAACTCCTGTCCACAACTATGAAACAATTAACAGGTTTTACCAATAAAATCTGAAAGAATGTACTACAACATATCTTAACAATAAATCAATACAGTAAAACCATTCAACACCAAACCATCAGAAAACCAGAAGTCTTAAAATTAAATGATTTTCCAAGTCCCAAATTATCATTCTATTTTTAATGTATAAACACTTCCTTAAAATTAGAGCCCCTTGTACCTAGAAGCAAGAGAAGTTTCACACATTTTGGTTGCATTTTAACAAATTTATCTTTGAACCAGACAAGTCTTAACTTTTTGACAACATACAGGGTAAATACAAACTACAGCTTGATGTCCTGTGACAACCTTGTTAATTTAACAATTTATTAAAATACAGTCCTGTGATAAATTGTTAGGACAAACTCAAAAATTAAATTTCGTGCTACTTTCAAAGAACAGTAAAAGGTAAATCACAGATGAAACATCAAAATTTTTTATTAGTCTTCATATTTAGTACAATTTCTTTTTTATCTTTGAATTTTGTGCAAAGCTACATGAAGGCTATCTGCACTTGCTTCCAGTAAATTAGCAATGTAAGACTAGAGGGAAGGCAATTAGTCATTACCACCCACTGCCAACTCTTAGGCTGCTCTTTTATCAATAGTGGAATTGACCATCACATTATAAATCCCCCCCATGACCAAAAGGGTGAGTATGTTTGATGTGACAAGGAATCAAACCTGCATGCTAAGATTACAAGCTACCCTAAACACCTGGCCATGCATGGCCAAGTACAAAAGAAACTCAGTGGAAGTGCTGAGTTTGGCAAACAGTTAATATTTTGTGTGTCCCTGTTTTGTTTTAATAACTGCAAACTGGCTTTCACACATGCATTGTTGCAAACATATTTAATCAAACTATCTTTTGGGATTTTACTCCAAATGTCTAAACACAAAACTTCAGCTATCTCTTCTGCATCACTGAAAAGACAAGCAAAACCCTTATAACATGCCCTTGATATAAGTATACATGAGAATTCAAAAGAGTGATAAGTATTCTCACCCTGGTTCATTCAGTTGTCAAAAGGGATTAATGAAACATTATCATATGATTGAAACTTACACTTCATAATGGAATGGAAAAATTAGCCCCATAAAATAGAAAATGACATTATTTTGTCCTAACACTTTTTCACAGTACTGTACATTCTTTTAAATTAAGAAATTAAATCTTATGATAAAATTTGGTTTATTAGCTGTTTTGATGCCATGCTTATCAATATATATTGATAAAGCAGTTTAATTAAATTTTGAATGCAACTAAAAAAGATCATGGCATAACACTTTTATCTATCTGTATTCAGGTTGTATGCAATTGATAGAAAAACACCAATGGTTTCATGGAGAAAACAAGCAAAGGATTTTTGATATCACTGATAATATGGAAACTGTAGATAACAGAATTAAGATAGGAACCTGAAGATGACTGAATCAGAACCTTTGCCAGCACAGTTCTTACACATGTTTATATGCTACGGTTTGTGACCAAACTCAAACTTTGGATTGGAAAAGGACCAGTCATGTGAACATTGCTCAATAACTGAAATGCACTGCAAGCAAAAGTAAACAGCTGTTGATTCTTTTTTCTTTAAGAAATGAAATTTGTTGAAGATAGAGAGCAGAGTTACTTTTTTACCTCCTCATATCACAAACCTAATATAGATTTTGTATAGATTTTAAAAGATCACCAAATTTGCAAAACAAATAGCAGATTAGTAACAAGGAATAATCCATGTACATTAAATGCTAATGACAGTTATGAAATATAAATGAAATGATACATTGTGTATTAATTTTTTTCCTGATAATTGCAATAAAGATAAATGAAATTTTGTTTTATCCTAAATTAAGTATACAATATTTAGTATATTTAAATTGGTACCTAAAATATTATGATTCACTTACATCATTGAAGTTAAAGAAGACTAGATTATTTATATGTTTAAGTACTCAAAGCATAATCACTTTTTCAACAATTAATATTCCATTGTAGTAGAACCTCCCCTATAAACATTAAACCTCTTTGCACTAAATCTCTCTGGATCAGATGATGTTGACTAAGGGGGATTCCACTGTATTCATTTCCCAATAGTAAAATAGTATACTACGGTTAGCTGTGAAAGAATATATACAAGCAACACTGAATATTCAAATTAATTCAAGTTAGATGTATATTTACAATTTATGTACAGAGAAAAAAAATGTTTTTATACTGCATTTTTCACTACCAACTAATATCAGTTCACAAGAAAACATGTCCAGATGAAATCCCACCTGATAAGCCTACCAGTTGAAAACTAGCTTTCAAAACAAAAAGTAATTGACTTCATTTTAAATAGTCATTTTTCTTTATTTGGTATTTTTTTTCATAAAGCTATATTTGGTCAATGTTATTTCTAACTTATGTATAATGAAACAAAAAATGTAATTACAATTAATAAATTAAAGAAGAATAGCCTGATTATTAAATTTTTAAATCTTTGGTGGTAGTAAAGAATTTTATTTTCAAAGCTGGGTATCCACTCTTGCAAGCTTTAAATAAATGTGCAACCACCTTGGATGCTGGCCAAATAATAGAGTGAAAGCCTGCCATTTGTTATCAGAAGGAAGTACACAGTGAAGAACGTATCTGCTGCAAGAAGGCTCACAGCCAAGACTTGATAAGTTTCTTAAACACTGATCTTAATTATTAAGATAAATTTTTCAGTACATTTTTTATAACTAAAAAATGTTTCCTTCTTTGGATGAGTAAAAATTTCTGAAATTGTAGTCAAAGTATTTTAATTTTCTTTTAGTATATTATTTCAGTGAAACTAAATTAAGAATTAGTTCATTTCCCAGCACTGTTAATCCACCTAATTTTCAATCACATTTAAATATAAGGGTTACTAGAAACCATAAACGTTAAAGATTTCCTTTTGATGTCTGTGATAAGTACAGTATACATAAAATCTGTTTTCTTATTGCATACCAAAAATACCATAACTACATTCAGAAAAAGGATACAAGTTATTTCTGCAATGTATATAACAGATTGTACTGACTCTTGGGGTTAGATTTAAGATACTAAAGGATATATATGATTAAGAATATGACCACAGATCCCAAGAAATAAAACATTTACAGTAGTTAAATTTTTCTCAAATTAATACCAGCTCTTGAAAAAGATAAGCTGAAACAATAGATCTGGTACTTTTTCCAAAAGTTTATAATAGTGAGTTCTGACTTGTTTTCACCCTAATATATAAACACTTCAAAGAATGATGTATTTTTCTTCTCCTTAGTTAGAATAGCTCATAATGGACAAATATAGTTAATTATCTTAATCAAGGTAAAAGACAGTCTTCAAGTAAGTTTGTGTTTAACAATTCATTTTTTTCAAAATTAATTTCTATTGATTTTGGCATTTGCAAGCTAACCATGAGTAAATAACCTTTATTTAACCAATCAAAGTTCAAATTTGTTTGTGACAATTAACTCTTAAATTTTACTTGCAAAAACATTAATTAGCAGTATGTAATGTCTACTGGTGACATTCTACTTCTTTAGCAAGTTTTTTATGCTCCAAATAATATCACAAAGTCTCCATAGATGGCACTGCTCAAAACAATTGAGAATCTGGAAAGGTAGCATTAAAAAGTAGCATGGCCCAGTATGCAACAGAATGATCAAAATAAAAAGATTGAACTAAAATATAACAAATGCACAATAATAATGCTTATACATTGATTTATAATTTAAGAGAATTGTACTGATTACTTAAAAAATATTACAAAGTATTATAATTTTACAATAAATAACATTGAAACAGATCAACTGGTATTCATTAAGCACAAATAAAGAATTAAATTTACTGGTGTGAGTATATCTTTACGGTGATGTGTTTGATATGTACATTTACCATAAGTGTTAGATATTACCCTTCCATTACATAATATCTAAAACTTGCAGATAAACATACATAGCAAACATACCAGCATAATGAGAAGTTTTCCAGGTTTTCAAAAGGTAAATAATTAGAATTATATAACAGAAATTTATTTTTAATTTGTAGTAAGAATGTATTCTCAAGACTGCTAGTATGGATATTAAAACTAATTAAATTTAATTAAACTTTTAATACCCATCTTGAGAATACATTATTTTTGATTACATGTATTTAAAATAATGTGGAAATAATTACCAATGACATCTGTCTGTATGAACTGGTTGTTTATGAACAGTTATTTATAAGTACATAAGCATGTATAATAAACCACATGTCAGACATACAAATATTTTATATATTTAGTATGAAGATCACACAAGTTCCACCACACACACTGCCATAAAAAAATGTTTAAACAGTGAATGCTAAATAAAAAAAGAAATAAAAGATTATTCAATCTCTTAAAGGTAGCTTTTACTACACTTTTCCAAGTCAATAGTTTTTCTTTGCAGTAGTACACATTTACAAAATCTAGTACTGTTTAACATAAAACACAACAAGCAATCCATTAAAATAAAGCCATTACTAAAGTACAGTTGAAAAATTCATAAAACATGTGGCAAGCAATCCATTAAAATAAAACCATTACTAAAGGTATGGTAGGAAAATTCATAAAACAAAAGACAAGCAATCCATTACAGTAGAGGCATTAGTATGCTATAGTTACTAAATTCTAATAGATCATAAAATTTGCAAAAACATTTTTGTTTTCATTAAGTTATATTAGCATTTAGGTTGAGGCCATTAATGTTAACTCTAGGGTGTTTACGCCTACAATATTATTATATTTATTAGTACAGAGAAGAAAATGAACCTATAATCATTGCTTCAAAATATCAACTGTGTCACCTTGGAAAAAACAAACCACTACAAATTCATGAATGAGTAATTATCAATTGGAAGGTAGTTTTATTACTAATACACACACACACACACACACACACACACACACACACACTTGATTTCATACAAAACAAAAATAACCATGACACAGAGCAATTGCTTTGTGTCACTGTCTTGTGTCATTAATTATCCTTCAGGCCATGATGCACGTAATTTATACTCTTATGTTGTTATACTGACCACTGTTATAACAATAATCACTAACCTGAACATCAAAAGGTTCCAATCCTGGAGCAGCAATTTTCACAGTAAATCCAGTGTCTTGTATAAACACAAATTCTTGGTCCTGTTTGCTATTATCTTCTAGTTTTATGAGACTATCTGACTTTTCAGTAATGTCATTTGTGCCTTTTTCTGGGCTTTCAGATTTAACTATTAGCTTTCTTAAAGGCTGTGTTGTTGATTCATCATCATCAATGTCTTCCTCAATGTAACCATTTACCTTTAGGCCATTTTCAGATTTGCCATTTATGGTCAATTGTGTTTTTTCATTTAAAGAACTTCTCAAACATCCATTCAATGAATCATTAATAACAGTAACACTGGATGCATCCTCAGTGGAAGGTCCATGACCATTTGATAAACTTTCTTTTTGAGGCCCATTGGTGAGGAGATTATCTGAAACAGAAACTTCAGTACATTCCAGAAGAACTGTATCTTCTGACTTGAGAAAGTTTTCTTGATTGAGAGATTGAGTTGTAGGATGACAAGGATCAGAACTCCCAGAATCTTTTACCATGATTACTAATGAACTTGAAGACAAAAAAATAAATCTTTTACAATCTTCTTCTGTAGCAAACAAACACTGGACTTTCTGCAATTAAAAAGACAATAGAAAATTAAAGTTAAAACAATTTACATGTAGAAACAGCTAACAAAAACACTAATTGGTTCTGCATGAAAGTGCTAAACCTAAAGCAACGGCGCCTTTTAATAGCATTAACACCATAATTCCAGGATACCTCTAATTCACACAAAATAATATTGAAGATTAAGATTTTAATAAAAGAACTTCAAGTTCTCCCATATAATATACATGAAATAGTTAATTTTGTACTGATAAAAAAATTGCTACCAATACAAAGGCAAAATATTCATTAAAATTACAGTTACTTTATATAAGCTATTTTTATATTATCTCCGTAGGGACATGAAAACAATGTGCAGAGACTTGTGTTAAAATTAAATTTACTCCCCTTTAGCTACACAAAAATGGCCCCTCAGTGGAAACCGCAAATAGCCCGATGTGGCTTTGCTATATGAAAACACACACACAAAACTGGTTCTCAAAACTGACATACTTGCATATCACATGAAAAATTTGTACAAGGTATTTCATGCTGAATTGTAGTTGTATGTCTGTGAATTTAAAACACTTCAATATGTAAAAACAATACATAACTTTTAAATACTGAAATCAAGATTTAACTCGAAGCTTATCCCCCCCCCCGAACTATATTTTCTACTAAAATAAACTGAATTTACAATTTCTTGATCTTCAAGCAGATCAATTCTCGGTTGGCTATTCTAGTCGATCAATCCTCACCTTTCTATTGAGCTTACAGACGATGGAGAACAAATTTATTATGTAGGAATTGTAATCCCATGGTTTTAACTGAAGTTCAAGAATAACGTTATTCTATATAGAATTTTATTGCAAATTATGTATAATAAATTCGAACATTTCATACTGTGCTACCCTAAGTTTTATGATACAAATAATGCTCTGGAACTGACAAACATTTCTCTTTGATAAAAGCAAAAAAAATTTCTTCACCAGAAAACTGGAATAAATACTTATTAATATGCAAAATTACGTGTTCCTTCTTAACCACCTTTCGCAATGTGCACTACAAGTTTGTAATAGTGTAATAGTACAGATTATAGTGACGTCACATCTACGGGAAGTTTGAACGAGATTAACGCGTTTATTTTTACGACGCAAATTAAACTCGGTAATGAAATTGCGTTTAATAATATTTTTGGTTTTTATTCTTAAGTCCTTTTTTTTATGGACAGACATTCTTGTTGCTTTAACAGCAGAATGTTTTAGCAGTGTGCCGCGAAAATGCTTTATCTTAAAATAACCGTAGAGCTCCGCACTCTTCGTTCTAACAACACGTGAACGAAGTTCAAGAAGTACTGCAGCGTCACTAGAGAAACGAAGGATTGTTATTCGAGTAAAGGCAACAGAATCATGACGAGGCAAGTTTGGTTATTGAGGAGCGAACTTAAAACCGCCAAAAATAGCCGGTGGCAAAAATGGCCTCAATGATTTTAATAAGCGACTAGAAGTAAAATTTAAGTTTTATAACAACTTGATTTAACTGCAGAAATAAACGACTGGTGAAATTTTACACAAATTTATTCACTAGTGCGTCTACACACACAATCTGAAGAACGTGCTAATAGAGTTTTGGTTGTTTTGTTGATTTTTTAATCAAGATTTTTCTTTTTTTTTCAAATTCAGCAGAAATTGCGTTAATTGAGAACTTCCTTTGTTTTAGGAAGGACCGCAACTAATTAAACTTAATTTGGGTGACCTACCAAAAACTACAATACAAAATCGATTTATGGAGAAACAGTTTACAGGACTTTCATATGTAAATATATTGTTGTTGGTTTTTTTTAAGAACAGAAATATGAAAAACTTAATTACATCCTCTCTATCAGATACTCCAAAACAGTTGACACAAAGGTCAACACAAAACTGATAGATGAAAATTCAGTTTTGTATACATCTGTTGGTTACATTTCAGTGCTGTTCGCAAGCTTACTCTTGGTGTCTTCAGCGTAAAAAATCAAAATATACGTTTTGATCATTCAGTTTATTGAACCGAGGGCTTTCTATTTATACACACGAAAGGGAGAAATACTATTTTATTTCATTCGAAGATATATACACATAAATCTCGATATTAATTGATGTACATGCGCAAGTACCGTAAATAAATTCCATAAAAAATATAAGGCTAAGTAAATGCTCATGCAACCATGAGTTCTCACTCTCCAAATACGGTATATACAAAATTTTAGCTGAATAACAAAGTTATGGCAAATAAAAATACTGTCTTCGGTATAGTTAATCCATGGCATCATGGAGTTCGCTCTTCTCTCAACAGTTACACAAGAAAATGTTTAAAAAGCTGCCGTATCTGATTTAGAAATATTTCGTTCTTAACGGCCTTGAAATTCGGTATTAAATGGGTGAAACTTCGTCGGCCTCTACACTTCTAGTCCTCTTACGCTTAATTTCTAGCAGTACAGGTACCCTTTCCTTTCTTTTATAGGAAATCAAACCATTTAGTTGTTTTTTTAACCGAACTACAAACTAATTCCATTTATTTACAATATCATTTATAGCTACAGCTACTATTTTAAAATACAAATTTAAAAGCAATGTGTAGTTAATCACTACTAATATTTAGTAATATTTCGATTCTTCAAGTGAATCGAATATAATAAAATCTAATCAACTAACAAACCTCAAGAGTCAATATTTTGTAATTTAATCACGTGCAAATATTTCCAAGAACGTTTTGTTCTACAAATGACCTCTAAATAATTAAAGTATTTAATTTAAAATACATTTCAATACACACACAGTAAACGGTAGCATACAACGCCACAACGTCTAGATATTTACAAACTTGCGTAACCCTTTCTGCAAGCTAAATGTCCGTAACACAGTCTGACCCACGTGAGGTTAAAACTCACCACTACAATCTCACTGCCAATACACTGAAGCACCTATCGGACGACCGCGTTCTCTCACACGTTCAAAGCAACGTAAAATCGAAACATTTGCGAAAGAATCTTCTTCACGTTCCGGCTGTAATTGCTGACGCAAGTTCTTGCTGCTCACGTCAGTGAAAGACCGAACCCTCTTGCTGCAAGCGCTTAGAGTTTTGCATTGAACCACGCCTCTCTCTTTCCTGGCGTCTGGTTGGCTGACACATCTGGAATCTCGTGGACATGAAAAGCATAGAAAATTAAGACATTAAAGGTCATTTAATGAAAAGAGATCCTTATCCCAGATCGCTTCTAGGTTCTACCCAAAACACCTTCCATGATTTCATAGTTGTTGTCATTCAATGAAATAGTTGTAACTAACAAGTGCGGTGTAGCGAGTGCAGAACCTCCTGTACCTTAAAGCGCGATACTATACGTGTTCTAGAACGAGGATATTAGCTTGCTGATTTGCCAGTTTTTGTGAACAGCAAAATTGACGAAAATATAAAAGTTATAAAAAAATTCAATAAGCGTTAAAATGTACACAATCCTTCAAAAATTTAATATTAATATCAGGCCTACATGTTTCGGTGGGTCACAGATCCACCACCATCAGGAAGGTGAAAGCGCTGAATAACCTACTATACTGTTTATGTTTCTTTCCATCTTTTTGCATAATTGGAGTCTCGCGGACAAAAACATTGAACATTAACATGAGAGGTTATTTAATGAAGACAGATCTCCGACTATTTGTGCATCGCACCCAAAATCTCCTCTTCCAACTATGACAATGTACTACAATACATTACTATTAATTCGTATTGGCAACAGGCTTCGTCGGCAATGGTTATGACAGGTGTAGTGTGGTTAGTGTACTATAAATATGTTTTTAGTATTTACACAACCTTGCATGGTAAATGCATTATTTGTAAGTAACAATAATTGTCAAATTTCAGGCTTTCTGAAATTAAGATTATTGTGACAAATATTTAGAGTTTAATTTGAATTTTACTGAAATAAGATGTAGGAATGAAAGTTTTTTATTCTGAATAGGTATGAGAGAACTTCGTAGATAACCAAAACACCATCTGTTAAGACACTATCACAATCTTTTAACCTCACACCTAGGTTAATATCCGTACTAGTTACGCCTTTCATATTTCACCAACATTTCCTTGTTCGTTTGAAGTTTTATTGCTTTCTTAACTTCTGCTTCCTTGTTCGCAATCGATATGTATTTCTTCTAGATTCATTCTTACAAGTCCAACTAGGTAACCTTACAAACCTTGGAAAAACATTACTGGTGAGTATGTAACTCGTGAAAATTATCACTGGAGTGACCAAACTTTAACATTTCGTTACTGGGGTTTACCGCAAATATCTTACACGTTTCATCGTAATTATTCTTCTACACGAGTTTCGTGAATCGGCATTTATGACAATAGCGAACCCTCAATGTACCTTGTTATCCGACAGCGTCAGAACTGCGTATCAGAGAAACCAAAAACAAACTTACGCAATCAACCAAAGTAGCAGAAAAGTGCGCCTTCGTCACAACTGTACAACCACGAGAGTTTCACTATCTTACGTAATTTCAAATACCGACTTGACCTACTAGTAGACAAACAAAATACTCTTGTACATGACTAAAAAATAACTATTGTTTTAATAGTACAAACCGGTATCACTTACCATGTCTTAGGGTAAACTAAAATTATTGGAAATACCAATCAGAGTGGATACGTTCGCGTTAAATATAAGATTCAACAGTCATCTTCAACTATAAAAAACATAATTGTCTTATTAGACCAAAATCACGTGCTAATTTATTTGCTGTTTGCTATTATTTTTTAAAGCTTATTTCGTCATTTTATTCGTCTTGGTAGTTAACCTGCCTATTTGGATATTAACTTCATCTAACATTTTTGGTTAGAAATATTTCGGGTAAAAATATGTTAAAATTAGTAAAGATTTGGTTTGTTTCGAATTTCGCACAAAGCTACTCGAGGGCTATCTGTGCTAGCCGTCCCTAATTTAGCGGTGTAAGACTGGATGGAAGGTAGCTAGTCATCACCACCCACCGCCAACTCTTGGGCTACTCTTTTACCAACGAATAGTGGGATTGACGATAACATTATAACGCCCCAACGACTGGGAGGGTGAGCATGTTTGGCGCCACGGGGATGCGAACCCGCGTACCTCAGATTACGAGTCACACGCGTTAACATCCTTGGCCATGCCGGGCCAATTAGTGAAGAGCTTTTACCTCTATCGGATATGTATGGTTTAAGGATCGAGAGGCGTCTGAAACTCTACTTACCTAAATGTTCGAATTATTACCAGCTGACAATGTCATGGATGGAGTTGTACAATTTTTCTTTAAAGCACTATGCTTTCTTTACTCCACTATGAAACGATTAGAAAATCGTCAACGTAAGTACAAAGTTAATGTTTTCTACGCATACGTTCGACACAAAAATATAATTCAGTCTGAAGTAAATATTTCAGAAAGGCTCACGTTCGTATGCTCGAGGATGTTTAGCACTAAAAGTACGCAAGTTTGGCAACATATTGCAACGATTGAAATATCAATCTTTGCTACGCGTCGTACTCGCTTTAGGCAATAGGACAGACTAAAAGTTATTTTATCTCCTGTTTTTTATTGCTTTATGCGATTTTTTAGCAGCCTTATCAGCCAAATACTAACAACGAACTCTAATCTCTAAATCAGTCAGATAGTATCCTTAACTCTTGAACTTTGACAGAACTCGTATAAAGAACAGGCACACCAGTTTTTGCAGTTTCCAAGACTGTATAAATCCGTATGAATATATCTATAACCAATAATAAATAATACATACGAATACACGCATTCGTTTTAAAGTGTGTTAAGTGTTTATAATTAATGTAAGCTTAATTAACAGGAATTCTACTTAGAATTCTCAGTGACCCCTAAAGAACAAGTGGAGAGCTTTTTGTCACCTGTACTACGTATTAGTGCCTATATGCATTAAAATAATGAAGGTAATGCAAATAATTTGGAGGTACAAGAACAGCGACCTAATTAGATAAACGAAGCATAGATGAAGGCTCTACTCGTAGTAATTGTTAGAATAAAAAAAGTTAACTGTATGTAGCAGTACGTTTAATGTTATTTTGTTTCGGATTACAAAAGAACACTTGAAAGATTCGATTGCACATTAATAACAAACAGCTAAACATCTCCATTTTTTAATTGCGTTTATTTTACGTTTTTCTGTCGTTGTCATACTGCTTAATTATAAATTTCGTAAAAATACATCTTTAGATTAATTAATTACAGAAAGATTATAACAGACTAATTTGGTTAACTAAATATATAGTAATTTATTTTTACTGTTCACCTCATTATATGCATACATTGTTGTTTATCGTAATTTTTCACTGAAGAGATTTCATGCCACATTGGATTTTACTACAAGCCCAAAAAACTTCTTAGCAATATAAAATGAAGATGGCTTTAATGAATGGTGAAAGAAACTTTACTTGAAATGTAAAACGTTTCGACAACGTTACATACTCATCATATCTGATCAAGCTTGTAGAAACGAACATTTATAATAGTTTCTTATGACGTAAGCTAGTAACAACGTTGTTCATTTGTAAGTTTGTCATTACTCAGGTCATCTCTAAAAACTTAATTTGTAAAAAGAAGGTTCCTTTTCATCCAAACTGAAAGAAAAACATTAATCCTAAAAACTGCATACGTTAAAGACATCTCAATTTATGGAGAATGCATTTTAAGCTACATACTTGCATGTGCATGAATTTGAATGTACGTTTTTCAACAGTTCACTGATGTATTGTTATTTTACTTTCAACCATTATCTACTAAATCAGGTGGTTTTATGCCTGAGGTTTCGTATAAACAAGCGTTAAGTACAAAGGAAGCCTCCTCATAACTACATCGCATATTATATATTTATGGCCACGTAAATCAACTTTTCAAATAGGTCATGAACACTCGCAGCCTCAAAGTATACCTGTCTAAACCTGGGAGCAAAATACCCAGCCGATTTTGCTCTAGGTTTATGAAACAATAATATTAATAATAAAACAATTCTAAAATACGCAATCAGAATTTCAGTAAAGTACGAAAATCAGTATAAAACATCACCACTCAGAAATCTACTAGAGTAATCATATACTGTTTGGAAACTCACTTAAATAGTCGCAGAAAACCAAGTACAGGATACCCAGCCGATTTTGCTCTAGGTTTATGAAACAATGATATTAATAATGAAACAATTCTAAAATACGCAATCAGAATTTCAGTAAAGTACGAAAATCAGTATAAAACATCAATCACCACTCAGAAATCTACTAGGGTAATCATATACTGTTTGGAAACTCACTTAAATAGTCGCAGAAAACCAAGTACAGGAAAAGTACAATAGCAAAGTCGAGAAATGATGAATTCTCAAAGTGGCAGTTTCCAATTAATGTGTTGCAAGTTGCACAAATTATTTTATAATTAATTCACATTAGTAAAACACTTTTTTGTTTTTATTTCAATGGCGGAAAATGTAGGACTTGGGGAAATTATTCGGGGGGGACAGGACGAAGGCGCTTAAATTAAAACTACCCTGACACACCCAATACCGTGTTCATTTCTGTTAGAAAGTTTCAGTAAAATATTCGTAACCGTTTCTTTCCTGCAGTAAAACAATAATCAACAAAAAGAAAATGGAAACACTTATAAATGTGCACACTGTTTACCGTCATGTTTTTATAAGGCTGCGATTCTCTACAATAGATGTATAACTCGTTTGTGATAAATTTCAACAATAATTTGGCAGCACACAATCCACTTGTTTTAACACGTTCAAACAAGTCAAACTATCTACAAACCTTTGTTACATTATTGGTTATCATAGTTGTATCTACAGCTTTAAATAATTGTATTTTTATTTTGCCAAAGTCCACACAAGCAGGTCCAATTACTTTAGAACACCCGTTGACAAGACAAATTATTACCCTCTATCTCCGTTATTACAATACAAGCTGTGACACTTACTTTACAAATCGCCCATTGTGGCTAGACTTGTATACACAAACATATTGCTTGACACACATTATGATGTAACAATAGCAACGAGAAGTTTTTTTTAACTCGAGTGAGATGACGACAATTTACAACTGAACAACAAATGATTCGTAAACAGTTACGTAAGCAATCTTGCTATAACTACCACTAGTAAAAATAACTTAAGTGCTCACACAATATAAACCAAATAATACTTGTATTAAACTTCAAATAAACAGTCATGTACACCTAAACATTTACTCTAACAAAATAAAGCATTTCCTACTAGTATATAATGGAGAATTTCTGGTACTATAACATTGTTTAAATGATTTCTACATATCTGCAATGACTGAATGGCTTCAATGAACTGATATTGATCACAAAGATGAACTTACAAAATTTTAAATGGAAATCTTGGATTTAAAGAAGTAATTTAATAATAGCCTTACATCCATCCCATGAGTATGTTTAGTCGCTATGCATATATTTTGGCGGAGTATACTTAACTGTTTCTGCTGTAGGCTTAAGTGTTTGAATTGCTTCAAAAGGAAACAGCGATGAAAAACTTATAAAACCACTCTCCTACTTTTTCAAGAATCAACATAAAACTAGTCCTATGACCTGTGCAGGAGTTTTCAGTAGGTTTGAATAAGATATTATAGCCGATGTTCCTGTACACTTGTGAAACAAGAATGATATGAAAAACAAATGCATGAATTTTGCTTAACAGTTGCAAAATTAACTCTTTAGCCATTAACAATATTTTAGCAGCCTTAGCCATTGAGATAAAACATTTTGACTGTTGTTTCAAAAATAAGTGTTTTTAAGATGATTTTTGCCCTATGCTCTATCACAATTTTTATGAAACTTCTGATTGATCCTTGTTATGAACCACAATAGTGGTTCATGATTAACACCGTTTTATGTCACAACATTGTGCAAGCTCCTCTTCCCTAATTATTAGCTCATACAGCGTAGTCAACCACCCTGGCCCTTAAGTCGAGGTTGATTTTACTTACAATCATAACGGCAGCATAGTATTACATATAATATTTAGCCAAAAAGAAACCAGCTTTAGAAGAACAAAAAATGCGGCTAAGAAAATAAAAAATAAAAATTGGCGCAAGACAATACACTGATGTTAATAGCAAAAATTAATACCGACAATTCAGGCAAACTTTGTAGTATGGAATCTTACGTCAACATGGAGGATAGTAACAATATTCACTTGAATTGTAATCATTACATTTTTCATTGTCGTCAAGAGCATTACTGCAGTTGTTTGGTCACCAATTTCCAGAGTTCAAGCGTTTACTTGACATAATTTCATATTATAAAGGAGTATAAACATTTTGTTTATGCAAGTCCTTATAAACTATTATATCCCTATTTAGTTGGGAATACGTTAACATTATCTGTGACTATTGTTACAAATTGTTTGAGGGAATTCCTTTTAGGAGTATAAACACTGTTAAGGATGTATAGACTAAAAATAGGAAAATCAAATTCCCTTTCATCGAAAACAGGGAACTGTAGTCTACCTTCTACAAAACTGTCTAAGCCTAAATACCGTGCATGATGATCGTTAATGTTGCTTTTTCGGACTTAAATATGATTTGAAAATGAAATTGTTGATTTGTATTAAATCTCTGTAACTAAAAAGTATAGAAGTATAAATTGTTTTAATACCTGCTTCTAAAATGAATTATTGTAAAGAAAAGCTACGAGTTGGCCATGTTTGAAGAGAAATTAGCACCCATCGAAATACCTACTGTTTGCTTATATACTTGTTCATTGATTAGTTTGTTTTAAATTTCGCACAAAGCTACACGAGGGCTATCTGCACTAGCCATCCTTAATTTAGCAGTGTAAGACTAGAGGGAAGGCAGCTAGTCATCACCACCCACTGCCAACTCTTGGGTCACTCTTACTTATGAATAGTGGGATTGACCGTAACATAACATCGCCCACCACGGCTGAAAAGGCGAGCATTTTTGGTGTGACTGGGATTCGAACCCGCAACTCTCGGATTACGAGTCGAGTAGTTTTATCCACCTGGCTATACCGGGCCACTGGTTAATCGAAAGTTATTTTTTTTCTGTAATAGTAACTTTTTCATTGATGCGTAATCAATTTAAATTTTTCGAATAATTATTTCTGCATCTACCAATTTATCAAGTACACCATTAAAACGATGATTAATTTTTTTAAATCTACTTTAGCATATGACCAAGTAAAATCATAAGTATTTTAACTAACTGACAGAATGTCCCTAAAACTTGGTGTTATGACCACAGACGTCATCCGTTATGGGTTTTAATGATGACAATTTTAACCTGAAGACGACCGAGAAAGTCGAAACGTTGTTCTTTGCTTTATTAGTAAAAGTGTTAATACCCATACCAGCCGTCCTGACCTGAAATACATTATCACTTCATTTTGATTTTTCAAGTCTCTGTCATGTTTGTGGTATACACACACACACACACACACACACACACACTTGTATACACATATTCAATTTTAACTAAATAAAGTATTTTAAACGGCTTATTACTTAAGTATAAAAGTTCTGTTTACATTCTGATAGCATGAAAAGCAAGAATAAATTAAAGGGGAATATGGTAAAATGTTTCAAATATCTGTTGCATATTACAAATTGTGAACCAACGTTTTACAATAAAACAAGGGGCTAGGAATTAAAAGGCGCAGAAAGACAGTCTATACATGGTAGACAAATAAAGAAAAGTGTTCAGTCATACAGACATAGCTTGCATTTTAGGCTAAGGAAGTTGGGGAGGGTAATTTGGTAATGTGAAGAGCCGGTATGCAACATTAGGTTGGAAGTCTAGACTTTCTTACGACATTGGGTTCCAGCATTTCACCATTTCACAGTGATAACGTTCAGAGACTTGTTTCACAGAAAAAAGCATTTACAATATGAACGTTTACTCTGACTGTTAAACATGTGGGGCTGAAGCACAAAGAATGTTCACGTTCACATTTCAAATAGATAAAAACAGACGTTAAGATGCGTTATTGGTAATTGAGAAAAATAGATTTTAAGCTCCAAAACAATCTGTTAACTGAGAAAACTAGATCTTAAACTCTAAAATAACCAAATTATTAACAAGCAATATTTACAAACTTCTCGTAGCAAAGGCATTAACAAGCCCAATAATGACTAATCTTATGTCGTTTTTCAGTAAGAAGTGCGAAGTGAGTACTTCAGTCGTGCAATTTATGTTTATCTCCAGAGCTTACGAGATCAACTTGGTTATGTATAAATGCTTAATAATCAAGTTGTAAACATATGATACCCGAGAAAAATAATTTATATTGGATCTAACATTTGGGTTGAAAATCACGTTCAAGGATATTCTCTCACATTACTATTAATTTTTCATTTCGGATTCAAAAATTGAGAACTGGAAAAGTAGCACCTCGAGTCGCTACAGTCAGTACTGTATGCATTACTTAAAGTAATTTAGAAACCAGAAAATACGCCATGTTTTTGACTTTATTTTGATGCAGTCAGAACTTTTATCTGAAGACATTATCAAACATTTCTAAATTCTTTATTTGATTGCAAAAGTGTGGTAATGTATATATTACAGTGACATACATACTAAATATGTACAAAGTTGTTCTTATCACTAAACATGGTCGTGTTTAGTATGTAGGGTGTGCGTTTTCTCATAGCAAAGCCACATCAGGCTATCTGCTGAATCCACCGATGGGAATCGAACCCCCGATTTTAGCGTTGTAAATTCGTACTTATCGCTATAGCATGTAGAGATGGACAAGAAAAAAATATTCATCGTACATTATGTATTACTCATTGATTGGTTGTTTAGCGTTTATTAGCGCAAAGCAATTGGGCTATATGCCCCAAACAATTGATAAAAGGTAAAAAAAGTAAAATCATGCTAAACCAAAATAAAGTCCAATTCTCAAATCTTAATCCAATTTTCAATCTTAAATAGAGTTTAAAAGACCAACGGCCTTTAAAAAAAACAAAAAAAAAACTCAGGTGGACACTATCACCATAGCCAATAACACTGTCTAACGTCAAGGAAGAATCTATGGTAAAAATATGTTTAAAATGGTGCCATCGCTCTCAATCGTGACGATAACAATAAAATGTGAACTACTGTGACCCGAGTGTCACACAGGCCACACAGTGATGCATCAGTACCAGATGAAAGAAAGCGATGTGCTAAAAAACTGTGACGAATGCGTAGCCTAACCAAAACAACTTTCTCCTTACAATCCTATCCTTACGAAAGCAAAACGGCCAAAGAGTAATAGAAGACTTGATCTGGGAAAACTTGTTATCACGTTGCTCATTCCAAGTCGACTACTAACTGGCGCGGAGCCGAGCCTTGAATACAGGACCATAGTCTATATGTGGGACAGGTGCGGCAGTGATAGTACCAGAGCATACATTTAGCTGCAATGTCAGTTAGTTCGTTCCCGCGAATACTGACGTTGCCTAGTATCCAGAGATACTGGATAAAAATAGATGATAGAGAGAAATGGGCCATTCAGTTTTGAATATCAGCAAGAACAGGGTGAGAACGAATATGAAGTGATTCCAGGGCTAACAGAAAGCTAAGCGAGTCAGTATAAATAGAAGCTATGCAGTATATGAACTATGTGATCTAGGGCAAGATAAATGGCGTACAGTTCACTACCGAATTGTAGAGAGGTTCTGTGTGCAACAACCAAATCACAACATATAGCAAAGCCCAGTCACCTGATTTAGAACCATCTGTATGAATGGAAATGAAAGGATGGTTCGAAAGACGTTTGGCAAACAAAAGGCAATACTTCCAATTGCGAGTATCTGCTTTCCTCAGATGACTCAAAGAAAGGTCAAATTTGTGAATGGTATTTATTCATGATGACATGAGATGATTAGTGGATACAGCTATATTATCCAAGGACAAACTCAATTCATCCAACTGGGCCTAGATAAGAAGGCCAAAATTAACAATGATAGACATCTGTTGTATAAAAGCATGGTCCACTGAGAAAGGAAAACACAACCCTAGGTGGAATGCTATAGTAACAATGATAAACATCTGTTGTATAAAAGCATGGTCCACTGAGAAAGGAAAACACAAACCTAGGTGGAATGCTATGGTAAGATTCGAAGTTTTGAAACATACAATAAAGACAGATACAAACGGCATATGTATAAAGAAGTTTCATGAGACTCAGTGTACAAACTCTAGACTGGAGAAGTGCAGAAGGCCCCTTTGAGGCTGAGACCTTGGCAAAGCCATAGTCCAGTTTTGATCAGAGAAGAGCATGATAGATTTTTTTTTATCACAGAACATTGATCCATTCTGCAAGACAGAGAAAACAAGACACAAAGGATGTTCAGTGCCCTTGTACACTTGACATGTAACTGCCTAATGTGTGAAATAAAGGTCAGCTTATGGTCAAAGATAAGCCTCAAGAACTTTGTTGCAGGGACTACAGGATGTACAACTTTTCCGAGATGGAGCTCAGGATCAGTGTGAATACCCCATTGGCAGCAAAAGTGCATGCAAGTTGTTTTAAAGAGAGAGAAGTTAAAGCTGTTTGCTGTGGCCCACATCAGTAAACGATTGAGGGCAGTCTGTAGCTGCCACTCAATATACTTCATGTTCGACCACTGACACAAAATGTGGAAGTTGTTGATAGAGAGCATTTGCAATTGTAGGGGGAGTTGTCAAGTGATGGCATTAATCTTTATAATGAAAAGTGTGACACTCAAGACAGCCCTGAGGGTCATCAAGTTCCTGTGGGAAAGAACAGGAAAGGGTCAAATCCAGACATGGAATCACTGGTTCATTAAAAAATGTTTAATAGAAATGGGTAAATGGCCATGCAACCCATACAAGTGGATATCTTGCAAGATGTCATAACTCTATATTGTGTCATAAGCTTTCTCAGGGTAAAAAATAGAGAAGCAAAATGTTGTCACTTGAGAAGAATAGAAGAGAGGCAGGAGAGAAATGGCACAGCATCTTGAAATATCATTGGGAGCACTTGTAGTCACAAAGACAATCAGCCCAAAAGGAAAGAGATGATCGTTCTGCCCGTGTCTAGATAGCTTAAAAGGTGGGAGATGAAGCAGAAGTGCTGGATGCACGGGAAAAACTTTCGCCAATAGTACTGGCGATGCTCTGGTCATCAACAACTTTGTAGCCATCAGAGCAATATCGAAAGAGGGCAGAAGTATACTGTCCATTAACCTTCCAAATTTTATCTCGTATGACTCTGGAACTGGTCGTAGAAGAGATGCTAGAGGTGTAGTTAATCCAAGATTCCTTCTGGCTGAGAGGTCTCACCTGCCAAGCATGTGCACAGGCCTGATGAAAAGCAGTGTGGCTTAAAACTATGGGATACCTACGAACGGTATCCCACGCCTGTTGTTGAGCCTTCCATGCGATGTGGCAGGCAGGATTCCACCATAAATGAGGATACTCTGGAAAATGTGTAGAGGTTCTAGAAATACACTGAGCAGCTGTCTGGACAATACAGTCAGTAACTGCTGCCATGCAGTCCTCTATTTATGGTTTACAAACAGTGGCAAGATCAAGTTTGAAAGTATGTTGTTTTTTAATTTCGTGCAAAGCTACTCGAGGGCTATCTGCGCTAGCCATCTCTAATTTAGCAGTGTAAGACTAGAGAGAAGGCAGCTAGTCATCATCACCCACTTCAAACTCTTGGGCTACTCTTTTATTAACAAATAGTGGGATTGACCATCACATTATATTGCTCCCATGGCTGAAAGTGAAAGCATGTTTGGTGTGACGGGGAGTCGAACCCGCGACCCTCAGATTACAAGTCGAATGCCTTAACCCACCTGGCCATGCTGGGCCTACGTTGTTAGAGCAGTGAAAGAAGGCCAGTCGGCTTGGTCCAACTTCCATTGAAGCATGCAGATCAGGTGGCATTGGCCATTGCAATTTTCTCTCAGAATGACAGGAAAATTATCACTGCCCCCATAGGTTACTGTCAAAACTCCAAGAAAAGCAAGAGAAAAGTGAAGAGGAACAAATAGAAAGATCAATAGCAGTAAAACATTGACTAGGTGCATGAAAATAAGTATAAGAACCAGTATCACAGAGAGATAGTTTACAATCCAAGGGCATATGCTCTATGCAACAACCCCTTCTATCAATATCAATACCACCTCAGAGGGAATTAATCCATTAAAATCCCCCAAGACTACTAAGGGAGACGATAATTGCTCAATGAAGGCATCAAGGTCTGACTGATCATAGTTCTCTTCAGAAGACCAATAGAGAGAGCAAACAGTGATGGTACGACCCAAAGAAGCATGGATGGCTACAGCTTCCAAGGGTGTATGAAGTGGAACAGACAGGGTAGGCACATGCTGCTCAACCAGCAGTGCTATCTCACCATGCACTCGTTTGTTACAAAACCTCTCATTTCTGTAGAAAGAAAACTACCAAAGGGTGACTGTATCAGCAGGTTTCAGAAATGTTTCCTGAAGGGGGAGACATAGGATGGTAAGAATCAATCAAATCCTTAATGTCATCTATATTTGAACGAAAGTTACACTGGATTATAGTGGCCATTTTTATTTAATTAGAGGAGAACTTGGCAGAGAGCACTTCTCTTTTCAACCACATATTCTTTTTTTACTGGATGAAGGTCTATCGATCTCCATGGATCCTGCCCTGGGTCGAGTAGGCAGGTCTATCTGTGGACAAAAATACCAGCAATTGAGGGCATGAACGATTTGTCATTTTACTTCTCAGAGCTGCAGAAGGGACTGGATCTAAAACACCTGAACCTGAAACCACAGGAAGTGGAATTGGGCACTCACAAAAAGGAGTGGCAGGGATAGGGATGGAAGTAAACATAGATTCGTCAACCCTTTTAATCATGGAGAGCAAAAGCTTCTTCACACTTTGCAAATGACTCTGCTGAAGGTATACAGAGATCTATCTACACTCCCACTGGGTCAGTGGAAGGGAGTGCAGCAGCATATGTTTGAGATGGAGCTGGGGGCAATAATTTACGAGCCTCTGGATAGGAGATATTATTTAGTCTTCAAGCATTGCATCTCTTTCTCCTCCACCCATTTAGGTGAAGAAATAGAGTAAGAGGGGTGGCGATCACTACAGTTAACACAGTGTGGTTCTAGTTTACACTTGTAAACATCGTGGTCTTTGCCACCACAATGAGCATATGTTAAAGAACCACAACATGATGTTTTTGAGTGACTAAACCACTAAAAATGGAAACATGTGAATGTATGGCTGTACCTTACAGTTCATATAACCTGCTCTGACTGTGGCAGAAGAACGTGATGATGTAACCCTCAATATCAAACATTACTAGGCACCAAAATTCCATCTTCGTGAGTGGAGATTCGGCACACTGAATAAATGCCTTGGTTGGAGAAACCAGCGAGGATCTCTGACTCAGGAATGTTCTTTAACTCCCTCTAAACTATAACTCCACTGAAATAATCCACAATTACATAGGGAGTAACCTTCATGGGTGTATCCCCCCCCCCCAATGTCCTTCAATTTCAAGAGGAGTTTGGTATGTTGTACAGGACTTACATAGTAGCAGATCATGTATAAGGAAAGTGATACTTCTACATTAATACACATATACAAGAGACAGACCAAAAACGTAATTCCAATAATTTCTCTTATAAAAGTTAATGTAAACGAAATAATAATTAACACAATAAATACTTCATATTATTTTTAAGTTTGCATGAATATTTCGTGTGCTTGATAAAAAAAAATAGTTATCTTATTAAATCCATTCAAAGTCAGTTTATTTACTAACATACTAATACTGGAAATTAAGAACTGTTCATTGTTACAAATTCTATAGTACTCGAGAAGCTGTGAATGTATGATGCTCTTGTAAAATCTTTTTTCTACCTAATATTACAATATACTATTTTCATCTAAGGTTTAGATATACAGTAAAATTTATGCTGTCCTTTCTTATGATGTAATTTTTATATTTCTTTTTATTAATTCTATAAGGTCAGCGGTACGTTTACAGACTTGCAACGCTAAAATATGAGGTTCGATTCCCAGCAGTGAACACTAAAAAAAAAGGTTTCATAAATAAGCGATCTGTTCGGTACCAACAAAAGCTATCGAAACCGAAATTTTAGTGTTATCGGCCCTCAGACACAATGAGGAGTGATTTTTAACCTAAAAGGCAATATACACTCAGGAAACATAGAGTTATCAGCTTTAATGTTTCACTTCAGACATAAACAATAATGTGTATAACTAAGAACCAAAAAGTGTTGGAGTAGATCTAAAATGTTTCATATGTGATGTCACAAAGCTAGTAAATTCGGGGAATATCGAGACGAAATATTGTAAATACGAAAATTAGCGAAGCATCAAAACAGTGCGTTTTTCTTTCGTTTAGTACAACAAGCAATGAATCATTCAAGTTTATTGAAGTATTTGGATCAATGTTAATTATCACTTGTACTTAATTGAAACTGTAAAAGTGATCACATATTTAAGTTAGTCTTTGAAGAATCAGTATGCAGTGTTTTCGTTTGAACACATTTGTAAATTTAGACGTACAAAGTTACAACAATATACAAAAGAAGACATTGTAGAAACGATAAAGAAAAACTAGTTTGTTGCCGTTAGGTGACTAGATCACTTCCACAAAATAATTTGAAGAACATGTCCAACAAAAAAAAATAAAAAAAAATACTGATGTTAGAAGAAGATTACTTTGGAAAAATAAAATTAACTTTCGACATGATCTCACGAGGCAATGTTGGGAATTTATTGGGATTATTGAAACAGTTGCAATATGAATGAGAAAATTAGAGAACATGTCAGGGAATTAAAAGACGGAGAGGTACGAGACAAAAATTCAAGAAAAAGGGGAATAAAACTACTATTTTAAGAAAAATTGAAATTAAAAACAAATTAGTTAAAAGCAAGATCAATGAAGCTATAGGGAATGTACATAGGGATTACAACAAGTCTTAATAAATGCAGGACATCACAGAACTTAAAAGATATGAAACTGCTTTTATTGGTTCAACAAGAAGAGGATGTGATACAAACAGCAAATGGGTAGTTGACATAAAAGAAGAAAGCATACTGAAAACTGACTTCACACAGAGACGAGGATGCAAGGCTGGAATAGCTTCAAAGTATATAGTCAGGAAATCCTTATGCACTACATTGTAATTACTATACCAAAGATTAATCTTCCAGGTACAAAGATGGTCATCATATCACCAAGAAATGTTCATATGACGAGTTATCAGCAATAAATCATCATCAAATGACTGAAACATAGCATAACCAAATTATCCAGTTCAGAGGAATAAGTAGTTGATACAGCTCTTGTAGATGTAATGTAAAAAAATCACAGACATGACTATACTCATGAAAACAATTTTGTTTAATGGCAAGATATAACTGAATTCCATCAATGTAATAAAGTATGACTGAATATTTTTCACTGCAACAGAGCAAATTCCAAAGGAAATATTTAAAAAAAACAACATACATAATGGTAAAAAAAAGAAAAAAAGTGGACTACAGAATCTAGAAAGACAGATGATCCAAGCTAAAGTTTATCCAATGTGACCGTCTTTGGAATTACTTCAGTAAGAAAAAACTAACTCCAGAAAAGGTTTGCCAATAGAAACTCTAAGGTGTCCAGGATCCTTGTTGAGACCATTTACAGAGTATCAAAAGCAGGGCCATCAATGGATTAATTTGATAACCTGTCCAAAAAAGAAGACAGCCAGTGACAAGGGATAAGTGACAATCCCATCTGTGTAACATGGACTTCAATAATGAAAACCAATAAGATTCTGTGAATAGACAGTTTAGTGTAGCTTTATTTTTGTATTGGAATTGTTCAAGGGATTTCACAATCCAGGGACAGAGCAGCTAGCTTTGTAAACTATACTTTTTCATGTTTTTAGATATTTGCCAGAAATAATGCGACATTTAGAGCAAAAAGACAGAAAGACGCAAATTTGGTGCACCAAAGTCTATTATAATTGAGGAATAACAAGAAACCAGCATCGGTAAAGCATTTAGCCCTGGTATAGCAAATATTGAGTCAATTTTAGTAAGGTGTTTGGACCAGTGTAAGTTTTTCCATAAACCCAGTTACTTGATCGATCAGCGGTGAAAGTGTTAAGTTTATTTACACGTTAGTTGTAGTACAATTACCATATCTAGTGTTTCCCTTTCAAAACTTGTTTGTACATTTAGGCCTACAAAGTACTAGTTTCAACAATGTACAAGTGAAGGAAGCTTACAGGAAAATTAGGGAAGGAATAGACTAGTTTTTATCAATAACTATTTTCAGATGATTTTAAAGAATCTGCTCAACAAAAGAAAAATGTTACAATATAATCCCCTACTTAAAAACAAAGTGAACTCCAGAAAATCTTACAAGCATTTTTTATTTCATGGTTATTTTACATTGCATATCGTCAAAATTACCCAATTATAAAAATGCAGATATCTTTATTTTTGAATAAGAAAATATATGTAAAGCGTAAATAATTACATTGTCAAAGACAAAGTATACATACATAGGCACCTGCAAGAGGGGGCAGGCATTTTCTCCCCTTACATTTCACAAAAAATTGCAAATTGTATGATGTAAACTTAACATAGTGATTACTCTAAATAATTTGAGTAATTTTGATTCAACCTGTAAATTGGTATTTGCATTTAAACACACAACATATACTTTTAATCTGTTGGTCTACACTATAAACACCCTTAAAAAAAAAATCTTAAAATTTGTATTCTACCACCAGACAAAGGAAACTATACATTTTCACTGCATAAGATGTCTTATGAAGAGAAAATACAGTCCTTTATACAAGACAGGACATTAAAAGGAATTGAAAAAAAAAAGGCCCCACAACCTGAACTGAATGAGAAGTTATCAAAAGATTAGAACCAGAAAGCTATTGAACTCTAATAAACAGTAGAAGCAACTCACTTCAACTCTATGGTTTACCCAATATACACAAACTTAATACTCCTCTTAGACTCATTTTAAGCACCATGGACCTATCCTGTCATAACACAGCTAAACTCCTTGCAAAACTTCTTTACCCTTTACTAATTTGCCAGCCAGAATCAAGGATACTGAAACATTTGTAGAAATCTCTTAAAAATTTCTCCATTCAACACAGAAGTTTTGGTCATCTTTGATGTTACCAACTTGTTCTCCAGTATTCCCATCAACCTTGTTCTTCCCTTTGTCTGCAAGAGATTACAGCAAATGTGCTCCCTCCATCTGTGAACCAATATTAATGGACAGTCTTTCACACCTTCTGCACTGACCCCATCTACTCCCAATTTCTAAAAACATTTTGTGAACAAACCAGAGGCCTTCCTATGAGATTACCTCTCTCACCCATTCTCAGTGACATTTTCATGGAAGATTTTGAAGCCAGTGCCCAACAGATAACCTTATAACCCAGGATTTGGAAATGCCATGTAGATAACTTATCTGATCACATGAATTATCACTAAGTGAAAATCTCCATCACCTAAATTCTGCAAACCTCAGCATATATTTCACTATATAATTTGAATAAAATAAAACCCTCTCATGTCTTGACATGTGGACAAACATGCCAATCTCAA
Organism: Tachypleus tridentatus; assembly: GCF_004210375.1. NCBI lineage: Eukaryota > Metazoa > Arthropoda > Merostomata > Xiphosura > Limulidae > Tachypleus > Tachypleus tridentatus. The sequence goes on along the minus strand of NC_134831.1, from coordinate 46,974,117 downwards.
CAGATATTTATAGGAAATAATAACCTTGGTGGAAAAAAATAAGCATTACAAATAAACTATATACAGCCTTAGCAGGATGTAATGTATATATTTGACAGAGAAGAATTAGTGTGACTAACTGTACAACTTTTCCTCAATTGAAGATACAGCAGTCAGCAAAATCCTATTCACAAAACATACACCCATGCACATGGTTAAAATTCAACTACTAGAACACCACCTCTCAATTTTAACACTGATTGTAGCAACTATAAATGTACTATGTTTCCCCCTTTTTATTTAATGTATAACTTGCAAAACCCCAATTAACACATTTCCAACATAGGTCCAGGTTTGTTTGACCCTTACAATATTAAAAGTTTCTTTTCATAAGTATGGGGAGAAACTTCCCTTTAGATTTTTTGCAAGTTTGAACATTTTAATTTTAATAGCTTTTGGTGTGAAAAAACTAAATATCCTTAAAACTATTATTTTAGACATCCTTGTAAACAATCTATATATATATACTGCACCTTTAGCATTGAAATGCCCCATGCCAAATCACCCCCTTAATAAAACAAACAAAATGAAGAAAAAAACTCTGCTTCAAGAAAAATATAGTATTATCTGAACCCAAATCACACTAGTTACTCAACTCTTACTTTTGTCTTGCATTAAGATTAAAGCTACCCAGAGATCATTCAATCTCTTAAAACCAAGGATATTAACAAAAGCAGACTAACATTTTTAGTACTGAAAATCCTGTAAAAACATTGTATTTTTAAGTCGTGGCTCTGAAAAATTCCTGAATTTTCATTTTGGCTATTGTGAATATCATGCTTCCAAACACTGTTGTAATTTCCACTGACAGACAATGAATAACTTTAATTCTATGGGGCAAAATACAAGTTCTGAAAATTTGAATACGAGTCTCAAAATTTTATTTTTTAATGTCTGTATAGACTTTGACTAACAAATATACCTTAGATACTTGACTTTCTTGTTCTGCTTTAAGATTAACCTTCTGCTTACTATAAAAGCATACTTGGTAAGACCATTTGTATTCCAAGGAACCACAAAAGATTGCTTTGATGTTGTTTATTTATGCTAAATCAAATGATATAATTGGTAGAGGCAACTCTTCAATAACATCAAAGTGAAATAAAAAATTTTACATCTCATATTTCATGAGTTTCAAACTTTCCTTGGCTCTTGAAAACAAAATTCCTGGTCAAAAAAGGGTTACTGTTATGATATACCATTAATCATTATAATTACTCTTGCTCATGAATAGGCCACTCAACTTCAAACAGTAATACATGGTAAGTCCATTCCTTATTCAAAAGATCATTGTACCTCACCAACTTGAAGTTCTTCTCCAAGGGAACTGTCACTTTAATAACTTTTCATTAATTCTGATACTGACACCATATCAGGATACCAAATGATAAGAGCAAAGGTGTTTATGAAAATTAGGGCCTTGTAAAAAAAAAAAAAAATCAGCTACTCTACATCTGGTTGAAGAAACATACAGGAAATATTTGATTTTCTATTACTTTTAGGTCATTTCTCCTTCAAGAAATGAGTAAGCTACAACACCCTTTGCAGTCAAAATTTATTGATCTTTCATTGTTGCTCTAGTAGCCATTTTTTGCTTCCAAGGATTTCAGGAAGATCATACACTGATCTTAAGAGGATATTAATCTTCACAGTACTATTATCCACCTTGTAAGCAGCTCCCATCTTTCTCCATTACTACCTCTAATTTCATCCACTGCTGTGACTGGGGCATTCATTGCCCAATACACTTTTCTTCAATCCACAGCAACTCCATTACCTTCTTCTCTCATCTTAGTTAAACAGCCAGTGATTTTGCCACTAACATCTCTTTCAATCACAACATCCTCTCTACCTCCACAATTGTTTCTTCAACTTTCCACTTGGAATCAACATGAATTTTAGGTAGCTTTGAATTGTTGATTGATTGATTTAGTGTCTTATGGCACAAAGCAGCTAGGATATCTGCGCCAAATGTGCGGTAAAAAGGGAAAAATAAAGTAAATGTAGTAAAATACATAAAAGAAAATGAAAATAAAACAAGGTAGCTTTGAAACCCTGGGACTCCAGGTTTTTGGACAGGTGTAATACCTACTGGATATAATGAAAATAAACATTCTACTGTGCACTACACTGCACAGGATCTTGCCTTCTAACTTTAGCAAAGAGATGTAGTAAAACTGCCTAGTGCCACCACAATCCTTTGAAATATAAATTGCATTTGCAATGCACCATTTGATCAATACAACTGCACATCTATATGCTGTATTAAGAACAGCAATCAAAAATTAGTGGGACACATTTTGTACAGCTTACAGGGAATTCCAAGGTTTCTTACAGCACTCTTTACTCTTGAATTATGCACCACTTCTTGGACTTCTTTCCATTTTAGATCTGATCTTTCATTACTGGAAGTGGAACATCAAGGTTGGAATCACACCAAGTATTGTGCAGATGCTGCACAATCACTTCCTTTAGAACCCTCAGAATTCCATTCTTGCTCTACTCTAACAAGTAACTTCTTTGCAAACCCATAAAGGTTCTTGAAAAAACCTTTTCTCTTCCTACTTTTCTCCTTCTGTGCCTTTGTCTCTAATGATTACCTAGATCTTAAAATTATCCACAAAAGCTAAGAGCCCAGTCTTTATCCCTTCATTAAACTGATTGAATTGTACTTTCTCTTGCATTATCTTGCTTAAGCTTATTCCATTCTTTTTCTCTAAATGCTAATTATTTGCACAAGACTCAGTATGCCACCTTTTAAAATGCTTCCAGCCATTTTTTTTTTAAAACCAATCCTTTAAGGATATTCTTCAGTATGCAAGATAGGTTCTCATCACGCTGCTTCCAGATAACTTCATGACTACTTTGGCCAGTTTATTTGCACAATAACCTCTTTCTCACTAGGTGTCTAACGTGGAAAAGTTGGTGGTTCTCTAACACCTTCAGCTTCTTCCCAACTTTGAATTCCCTCACTTTCCTCACAAACCTTCTTGCCATGCAGAACTGTAAGAGGTAGGCTGGGCTGACTGGAAAAGCACCCCATCTTAGCTCAATGAATCTTCTTGCCAGTCACAGACTTACATAATTTCAGCACTAATGATATAAAATGTTTATTTTAATTAACAATTACAAGTGAAATATTTTACTAGGTTTCAATCAATTTATATTAGAATATGTACAAATTAACATAATTGGTTTACTACCTGTGAATTTCCTCATGCAGTAACAGGTATCTTAAACAATCTTCAAAGAGTGAAGTTCCAAGGAATGAAAACCTTTGTAAACAATAGCAAACCCCCATAATTTCTTTACAGGTATGTACACACATGCACTAACCTAATTATTTAATCCAAATGGCACATGAAGCAGCATCTTTAGTATCTGCTGAAACCATACTAAATTTTCAGTACATCAAACCATTTTAATTAGCAGGTCTAGCTGGTGATACTATAACTTCAATAGTAAAAAGTATTACCATATTAACTGGAAACTTTTATCTCATCAAACAATGTTTAAATGTAATGCTGGAGATATTATATAAAACTATTTTTATACTTTATGTGCACACTGTACATCGAGAAAATTTTGCTTCTAATATCTTTTGCATGTATTCTATCAAGTATATCAAAAAGAACAGCTTTATAAAATTTTACAGAACCACATGTTTTCCTAGGAAGGAAACAAAGCACCATTCATGATGTCGATTATTGGGGGACACAGTCTATTTCAACCACCTGTTTGTAATGCTTTCATTTAACACATCTGTTCGTAGCAATTTCCTCATAGCAAATTCACCGATTCATATGTTAAAAAGAATTTGGATACATTTGTTACTTCAAAGTTCCATGCCTATTTCTCTCCTTTATAAGGAAAAAGAACATACACCACAGAATCAATAGTACATGTAAAGGGCATATGAATGTAAAGCCCAAAGTAAAAAGTGTTACCTCATGCATCCCTCACCTTGCATCTAGAAATCAACTCTTTTTAATTTGAATTGTTCATCACCAAGAGGGTAGGGTACAACACAAAATCTACTGTTTTGAATCCCTTTCATTGAACATGATGCCCTTTTGACTATGGTGAGCACTATGTGTTGGTCAATCCTACTATTTATTGGTACAAGAGCAACCTATGAGTTGGCAGCAGATGATGTTGACTAGGTTCCTTTCTTCTAGTGTTTCACTGTTAAGTAAAGGATAGCTACTCAGAAAGGAGATGGGTGCCACCAGAAAAAAAATTGCCTGAAAATGAACAATAATTCATCAGCATCTAAGGTGCCACAACTGTCATAAGTAGTCTTGGGATTTAAAAAAAAAAAAAATTAATATCATGGATTTAAATTTTAAGGCATGTTCAAGCTTGAAACCACCAAGATTTCTTTTTTCAATAATTTTAATGAATCTACATCTCACCATTTTGAAATGTTGTGTGCAAGTTTCTATGATTAACAGATATCTTAACATTTACAAAACCAATAATAGGATGATATATAACCAGTAAAGTTTAAAAGCAATTATACCATGTAAATATTCTTTCTGATTTGATAAAATATAAGGACAAAATGATGTGGAAATAATTGGTTGGTTGGTTGATTTCATGTTTTATGGCACAAAGCAGCTAGGCTATCTGTGCCAATCATCTGGTAAAAAGTTAAAAGTAAATTTAGTAAAAGTCATAAAAGGAAATTAAGATAAAACAAAAAGTTTAAAATACAAATAGTATTAAAACCAATGATTACATCTAGTCTATAACGTTAAGAGAAAAACCACAGTAAAACAAGTTGTAAAGGACTTTCTGTAGCATAATTGTAATTATAACTTGCCAGGAAGACTAACAGGTATGTACAAAAACCACCATCAGTCACCTGAAATTGGCCTTTCCGGTCCTGGTTTCAAGTTATTTGACATTATGGCCATTTTCAAAAAGTAAAGGAATAAAAGTTTTAAAAGACCAGCAGCAAAATTTTAATAATTTCCCAGGATGGCTAACAGGAAGTTCAAATGGATAGTTCAAACAGCAGCATTAGTCACCTAAAGTTGGCCTTTCCAGTCCTGATTTCGAGTTATTTAACATTACAGCCATTTTCTAATTTAATATTGAACTAGATGGACTTTGATTCTTAAAAGGGAATAACATTAAAAAAGTTCTAATGTATAAATTAAAAAAACTTGTATAGCATTAAAAAGAGTAATGGTCTTTAAAAAACTAAAAAACATTACCAAGGTGGACAGTGTCACCATCACCAATAACACTTGTTTAATGTTATGGACAAACCTTGGGACAGAACACGTTTAAAATGGTCGTTGAGAGTCGTAACTATGGCAAGAAAGTAAAATGTGGCTTATTGAGACCAGTGTTAGACTACACATCAGTGTATCAGTTCCAGATAAAAGAAAATGATGAGTTAAAAAACTGACCAATGTGTAGTCTAGTCGGAACAACTTCCTCCTTCCGATCCTTACAAAAGCAAGACAGCCAAAATCCAATATAGGGTTTGATTTGGAAAAGCTTGTTTTCACGTTGCTCACTTCAAGTCAACTGCCAGCTGGCACAGAGCCGAGCCTTGAATACAGGACCATAGTCCATGTATGGAACAGGTGGAAATAACATGCACACACAAATTTAAAAAAAATAATGTGATAACCTTGTAGTAAAATTACACTAAAACATCAAATCAGTTTAAATCATCAATTAAACCATGTCAAAGGAAAGAGGATGGTTAACTTCTTAGGAACAAAATATATTGAAATACCAACATAAACAAAATTTATTGAAAAAAAGTTTAATTCTCATATTTAATATAACTTCAAATGGAAGTTTTACCATGAAAAACTTATAAAATCACAATAAATTCATATTTATTCAATCCTTTTGAATTGTTGAATAATTTATTCATAAATATGCAGTGTACTTACAAGTATTAAATTACTGAAAGTCAACGAATCTAAAATAGTTATAGTATAAGAGATCAGATAAAAAGCTTTTCCATTTCCAATTTAATATTCATGTGGAGAGGGCAATGTAATGTTCAACAAAGTGAAACTATACTGCATTTACTAAGATATTTTAAATTTCACTGTTATAATACTTTTTGCAAGGAAGGAAATTTTTATATTCATCAGTTGCTGTTGAAATAGTTTTTTTTCCTTTTATAAATTTTTTTCAGTAGTATACAGGTTGTTTATAGTAAGTTGTTATTTATCAGAAACGTATCTGAAATTGTGTGTTTGTAACAGATAAACTATGCTCAAACTATCACCTTCAATATCCCATACCATAAAAAGTTTGGAAGATTAAACCCTAGGACAGAATAGATAGCAAACTTGTAAGATACACATTCAACAAAAACATCTATTAACCCAACTGACTCCTTCAATGCTCAAATTATATCTGGGTTTAGTTGATGGTATATTTCAGTTTATGCAAGTTTGAATGTGGTTAAGATAATGTTTACATTATTCTATTAATTCTCTGATCATTTTTGAAATTCAAGTTAGTGTAAAGGGTAATTTTTAATAGATAAATATGAACTCCATTAAAATTACATGTGTGAAGTTTATAAAACAGTTAACATAAAATTCCATCACCCATAGAACTTATAGCCTAGAAATAAGATTTTGGTTGAAATTTACTAACCCAAAACTCAAAAGGCTAGAAGAAAACTCACTGAATACAATGTCATATAGCATTCTGACAGAGTAAAATAGGCTGCAATTATAAATGTGTCTTGGCTCACAAAACTTATGTAGCTTTGTAAGTTATGATATTAAAGATTTCTTTTACCACATGGGCAAAAATCATTTGATAAATTTTTGAAGTGCTGTCAAAAATGAGTTGATCATTATGATTTTAGAATAAAAAGTGTAACTGAACTTTAAAAGAAATACATAAAACATATTTCACTCAGTAGTACTGAGATACTTTACATAAATTACTTGTAAAATCCTAAGCACAAGTTTGTTTCTACATATGATAGTACAACATTTCTTATAAGACAAAAGAATTATTCTTAACGGTTGTATGTTATTTATGACAAACTTGGGCAAGTTTTTTTTTTATGTTGCTGATGTGAACTTCATAATCAACGTCAATCAGCACTAATGTTACAATGATAGTACTGAATTGTATGTTCACCTATTCTTTTAATTGCAATTTAAAATAATTACTTGTAGATTTACATATTTACATATACACCAAGATTTAAATGCTTTCATTCTACAATATTTCAGTGTTGTACAGGTTAAAAACCAAACGCTGTATTTGGTGCTGAGCTTAAGTTTGGCAGAATAGAGGAGAATATGGAGAATTGCCAAAAAACATTGAGGAACAAAACAAAATGTCAAAGTTTACAATATGGTTCTAAAAAAACTAAAAACCAAACAAAACATAGAACTTAATTTTTTTCAAGATTTAAAACTTGCAACACACTGAATTAAACTGACACAATAGCTCTAAATAGAGAAATTTGTATCAAAAGTATACAAGTCTTGACATTTTCCTACTTTTTTTGATAAATATAATAGAATATACTGAAAAAACTTCAACTTTTCCATCAACAGGCAAATCTTAAAATTATCTATCAAACTTTCAAATAAATTAAATGTTTATTTGAAAAATCTTACTCAGAATTATATGATGTTTCTAAATTTTCAAATATTTAAAATAATAGCTGAGCCAATACATTATATTACACCTGTCAAACATGTATTTTTGGAAAACTGGTTGCCTATTTTGGATTTATATAATTTCCAGCAATACAGAAGCAAACCAACCCAAGTAACTGGTATTTATAATGTAAATTTCATGCAAAAGAAAATTCTACATTTAGTGAGAGCAGTGTTAAACAACTGTCATACAAGATTTTCATAATGATGGTTTTATATGTCATAAGAGAAAATAAAATCTGTGCAACAGTAAACCCTAATATTTTTCCATTCATTGAAGATGTATATGCATTTATGCCAGATTATCTTGCACTTATTTCTACACATGAAAAGGAAACAAGAACACAATTAAGTCATTCTCATTAGTTACAACTGTAGGATCAGTTAAAGCTCAACAGTCCAAGTTTAAAGAAGGATATTCAACCAACCTCTTATGAAAGTTGTTTGTTTTAGATAAAAATAATCTAGGCATACCACACTGGTCAAGTAAAATAAGATACACTCACTTTACATCAAATCAATGTTCTGGCAATAAGCATTTTAAATTAAACACTTGGAACATTTTCAGTCTAGACGTACACAGATAACAGTAATATATTCATATACTGGTTTGTTGTAAGGGAAGTTCATAAAGGAGTATAATTAATAAATTAGAACATTAGTGTTGAATAAACATAAAAAAAATAAATATCTAAATACAAATTTCTATTTTCATAATTGTATATCTGATGTACATACATTGTTATATATTGCATTCTGTCTATCCACTGAGTGTGTACAGTTCAGTAATGTTGGAAATTAGTAACTATTGAATTCACTTTGTCAGAGAACAAATCAGTACTGAAGAAACAAGCCAACAGTGTATAAACATTAAAACCATATGCAAACAAACATAAATTGCAAAAGTGGACAGTGTGGCCCAGTGATTAGTGCACTGGACAAGTAGTCAGAAGATTGCAGCTTGCTACAAACATGTCGAGTCGTTCAGCAAAACACTTTACCCAAATTATTTCAGTCTACCCAAATGTATAATGGGTAGCTGCAGGTTAACCTGTATGGACTGACATACTGCCCAAAAGATAAATGTCATCATTCTCATCTACATTGAAACCAGAATGCAAAATGGATTTAACTTGAAATAAAGCACACTACTCTTGAAGATGCTTTTCTTCTTAAAAAACACATTGAAATTCTTACTAAAGACAACAAAAACATACACATCTATTAAGAAAGACCTACACAAAACATTTGTGAACTTGATGACCTGACAGAAAAATGTAACAAAGATAAAGTAAAACATACAAACCAACAGACAAAAGTATTAAACAAAAACTTGCTACAAAAGAACTATCATAAAAATGAAAGAAAAAATAACACTAAAAAATTCACATACCAAAACAGTTGCTTACTATTAGACAAATCAATATTACTGAATAAACTGATTTAAAAAAGTACATACAAAAAGCAACCAATGTAAAATTAGTGATTACAAATCCATCCAATAAAATATTACTGAATAAACATACTAAAATAGAACATTACTGAAGCCTTGCCACGTTTTTTAATGCACTGACTAGGACTAAGAAGTGAAGCAATGAGGAAGACAATTATCAAAACCATCACTCAGGATGGTTCTCTATACCAAATTATCAGAAAGAATCAGAGGGGATGCAGTTTTAAATTTATTATTATTAACCACTAAAAAAAGATATATTTGCAAAAGTTGAAAACAGTGGGGGAATGTGTGAGAGAAAAATAAAGTATAGTTAAGCTTCTTGCCTCTCTGTATGTTGAGATAAAATTTAGTTACTAATTTTCAGATACTATATGTTCAACTTATGTGCTAGTTGTTTTTTTTTTATTAGCAAGTTTTAAAGGTGGTATAGGATAATATTTGGTCAATTTTAAACACAATTTACTCTTAGTCAAGATGAGCATGTCCTGAAAAAGTAAAAAATCAAACCTAACTGGCTTAAAGATAACAGCAAATCAATTCTAAGTTTTTTATTAACAGACAGGATGGAAGATTTATAGAACAAGGGAAGATAATATTTAAAAAAATTGGTAAATTCAAAAGGGTTCATCAGAAAGAGCTAAATGACAGAGTTAAAACTAACAAGGATTTTTTGTAAGTATTTTAAAGGTAATGCATGTTAAAAATTCTTGTATTTTATTTGCAGCATTCAGAAATGTTTTTGAAACTTATTCAAAAACCAGGTACAAGAGTAAAGTCCATACTTATGTAAAAACTACACTAACATTATCCATAAAATACAATGCAACAACTGCCATGACTTCTATACTGGAGAAACAAGCAGTAAAATGGAAGCTAGATTCCAAAAACAAAAACACTTTCACATGTTTTTGAACACTGCAAATCAAATATATGCAACATAACCATAAAAAACACCAAGATACTAAATAGGGAAACAAATGCAAAATCAAAAAAGCCCTACTTGCACAACTCAAACCAAAATTAAACCAATATAAAGGAAAACCTATATATCTACACCACTTAGCCTAACATCTAAATGCAATGCCCTCTAAAATCTCATACCCATTTACACTCTCGTCCCTAAGACATGCCCATCAACTGTCAGTTGCAAACTCTCTTTGTCAACCTGAAGATGATCTAAGAAGATTGAAACCTTCTCTGCTTTATTAGCAAAAGTGTTAATACCATCCTAAAATACATTTTTACTTCAAGTAGGTATCTCATCATCATGTTTGTAGATTTTTTTCAGGATTGATGACAAAATAGAAAGATTAAAACTAAAAGACATACAGCACCAGGACTAGTTTTTTTTCCCCCCCTAAAGTTAAACAATGTGAAAGATCAGCAACTGGATCCTCTCCTCTCTCATGTTTGAAAGGTTAATAGACCTGAAGATTGAATATTTACTAATGTTACTCCTATTTTTAAAGTAAATAAGAGTTGTCCTGGAAAGTATAGACCAATTTACATTACTTGTGCAACAGAAAATTTGTTATGAGTTAAAGATGCTTTACAAACTCATCTTGAGGAACATATCACATGATATTGTCATTGATTTACTAAATGGAAATCTTCCCTTACTAATGCATTAATTTTTTTTGAGGATGTTATTTATCTTGATAAACGAAAAGGGTATGTAATTTGTGATTTTTAGAAAGCTTTTGCCAAGATGCAACACAAGATTATATAAGAAGCTGTTATCAATGATGGTTGGAGAAAGACCAACATACAGGAGAAACTTGTATTCACAAATCAACAGCACTACTGAAAAACTTGCCAAAAGAGAATACAGTACAGAGGAGAAACTACAAAACATTAATTAAAAACTTCTCAGAAGAAGAATACTGTTAAATATCTATACAGCACAGATAAGAAGATACTTGTAGGTTATTGATAGCTGCAGATAAAGAGTGAAATACTGGGTCAATACACATTCTGGAAATACAGGTCATTATTTTATTTACATTAATAGACTAATAAGTGTGACATAAAACTGTGGTAAACTGGACATAAAATATTACTGACCACATAAACCAGGACATAAATGAACTCATATCTTAGTAAAGAAAAATATATTAAACACAAACTTCAAACAAAAATATCTTGAAAAACAAAGTGCTATGAACAAACTGATTACCACAAAAACAGACTAAAATATAGCAATACAGATCAAGGCTTAAAACTAACATACAGTAATATATGACAAATACACAGATTAACAAACTACTAAATTTTTAAATATGCATTTGTAATTAAACACAAATTTACAAACTACACTATCTGTGCTGTGCCCACCATGAGTATCAAAATTTGGTTTTTAGCATTGCAAGTCTGCAGACATACTGCTGAGCTACTGGAGGGCACAAATATAAAATTTAAATATATAACTAATAAAACTAGTAATAATGAACACACAGGCATACAGCATAAAAATACTAATGATTATACATCTATAAGGGAAAATAAGACTTAACAGAGCAAAAGAAATATACTGTTAAACTTACAAAACATAAAAGAAAATATCTATGAACTTGTACACTAATCCTGACCAAAGTAATAGTTTTTCAACAACTAAAACATTATTTTCATCTCACCAGCATAACTGTTTCAATACATAGTGTTAAAAATAATATTTGAATCAAACATAAACCCAACTTCCTAACAATACTTTTAACTTTTTCATGGGAGATGTATTTATAATTTAGCTTAGTTAGTTTGTACTGACAAAATTAAAACATCAGGTATCAGTGGAAACTGTAACGATTTTATACTTAGGGAATAAGCAAACTTATATGGATCATTTTTTTCTTGTGATAGTAAATAAATATGGATTGGATTTTTTATACTGTCTCAAAATACATTTTTTAATTTGCGATTGTTTCAAATGACTTCAACAAATACAAAAATAATTCCAACAGAAACATTTATCACAAATACTTAATTTTTGTTTCAACTAACATTATCACAAAAGAAAACTGGTATTCGGTTTTTAAGTTATGAAACATGTAAACACAAAATAAATTTATGAAAATAAATTACAATGTTTAGTGCGAAAAAGTTAGGTTTAAAAGTTTAAATTATTCAACTTAAAGATTTTATAAGCTTTATTCTTTTCATGAAAAACCAAAAATATGTTTCAAACTGAAATAAAATATTTATCTTTCTCCTTACAAAAGTTATGTTAGTACTCTGTGACAAAATGATGTTCATTAACTAAATATTCACAAGTGTCTAGAAGGCAAGTTTCTTCAAAGAGAATTTGAATTTTTCTGTGCAACTTAATAACTAATATGAAATTAACAAGTAACAATTCCATTCCAACCTTTCCTTGTTAATTCATTTTTTTCTAAATTACATAATTCCACTTCCTAACACAAGTTCCAAACTACAGATCATATGCTTTCAAACTAAAGTAACAAGAAAAATCTATATATCTAAGAATAAGAACCACAAATTTGTAACGTAACAATATCGAAAGACAAGTTTAATACATGTACTATAAATTATAATTGCTTAGTACAGAACTTCTAAATCTCAGTAACTTATGAAATGGGGGGAGTCAAATTCGCAAATTACACTACACAAATTTAAACATAACAAACGGTATTGAAACTTTCCTTACTCAGGAGCGTCGATTTTGTACTCCTGGTCAATCTGTATACGAAAAAAAAAAAAAGTCTTTTGAAAACCTCCAGAAAATCCAAATATCTATTAACCGCAATATAACTCTATGCAATGCAGTGTACTTGCGGTGTGCTTTGCACGAAACGACCTTCAATCTCACGTGGAAAATCATTGGTACTGCGCATGCGTATATTGTAGGGTATTAAGAAGAGGTGATGCTAATAGATAGGTATATTTTCAAATATGCTAAAAAAATAACTTTTTTCTTTGAAGCAAATTGGTAAACGATTTCAAAGTTTTGCTGAAAAATAAGAAAAATGTATTTATTAGGCTGAATTCCTCATACTAACATAAACGTGTCAAATTTGTGGTTATTTGCCAAATATTTGGTTCCAAGTTGCTAATTAGCTCTCGCCAGCGTTTTATCGTAGATAGTTTCGTCATGAAGATTTTCATTCTAGTGAGCCAATGGAATACTAACTTTAGATAATAGCCACCAAGTTACAGTGCACTGTTCGATGAGCAGTTAGTTTAGATTTTAATTTATCCTAATTTTCACTTGTTAAAAAAAAATGCAACAAATGCATAAATAAGGTTGACGACCTAACAACGGCTGTGGTTTATCATTCATATAAAATTACTGACGCCTCTCGCAATAAAACCAGAATCTTACAGAAGCGAAGAGCATTTGTCTGTTGAAGTACAGTGCTAAAGAAACTTTTTTTGCATGGTATCATTAACTGTGCTAGTTAGGTATAATCGTCATAAAATGTACCTCACATTCAGTGTATTTTAATTAATTTCTGAAACATCAAAATGTAGGGGATATTGTTCCGTGCGCGATCAACAATGTAAAAGCCATATGCCTTGTACGTTTGAAACGAGAGTAACCCCAGTGTTACACAGAATGTAAGTGGAAATAAATACTAGGTGACAGCGAAACTGCGTCATATATTAATAATGGTAGTGACCAGTTAATGGCCAATGATACCTATCCAGTGTTTAGGCTTTTCTCATAGTGACTACAAACCACGTTTACACTAACAGCAAATTTTTATAACAAACTGTTTTCTAGCGGTTTCATTTCCTCTGAATACTCATGAACATCTTCCCTGGTTGGTGTTTACAAAAAAAAAAAAAAAAAAACGATATCATGTTAAAGGAAAAAAAACGTAAACTGTGTAAAAGATTACAAAGATTATACAGCTATTTAAATCAAACAACTAAAACGTTGAGAAACACGTTGCAGATGTTGTATTTAATGTTTTTGTTTTCATTCAGTTCACTACCAGAATGATATTTTAACCATCTATCAGTGTTTTAACGATATTCGTAAGATCTTTATCTACCCTTACCAAAAGTGTGGGACCTGGTCATGCCAGGGTCGCGGATTTGAATCTACATCACCAAACATGCTCGCCCTTTAAGCCGTGGGTGCATTATAATGTGACAGGCAATCCCACTATTCGTTGGTAAAAGAGTAGCCCAAGAGTTGGCAGTGAGTGGTGATAACTAGCTTCCTTTCTTCTTGTCTTGCCATGATAAATTAGGGACAGCTAGCGCAGAAAGCCCTCGTATAACTTTGCACGAAATTCCAAACAGACAAACCAAAAGTGTGCTAGACCTTAGTTGCTGATATAGAGTATAATGTTGTTTATTATTACCGTATTGTAATTTATGTTATGAGTAAATATGACCTGCTAGAGCATTAGTGTTTTACTCGCACTGGGACGTTACTCAAACATTTGTACTCCACTGAGACAGAGGCAAGTGTTCAGATTTATAACGCTAAAATCAGAGGTTTGACTTCCCTCGGTGGACACAGCAGATAACCCGATGTGGCTTTACCATAATAAAAACACAAAAACTAAACACATGCTAAAACATTTAGAAAATAAAGTTGCCTGTCTCATTAGAAGTTACAATAGTAATAAGATAATGTAGAATCAGCTTGCCGGTAGTTCACTACAAGCATTTTAATGTCCGAAAAGCTTCGAACCTTGGAGATATAATAGGAACTGCGATTGACGTCGAAGGTCTTAAATTATTTTGTGTAATGTAAAACATAGATTAAATTTAATATAAAATATTTATATGATTATTATGTTTTCTTTGTCATGTTAATGCACTGCAACTAAATAACCATAAAATTAATCTTATTCGGTTGCCAAAGAACATTTTAATAATGAATTATTAGTTTCAAAATGTTTGATCCATGATGAACATTCACAATAATTCTTTTTGCTTAATTTAACGCGTTTTGCACAAAAGTTCTGCAAAAATCGTAGCTATTGTTAAAGCTAAGAACAAAAGTTAAATTTCCCAAGCATCTGAAGTTTCTATATGAGAACCGTGTTAACAATCTGAAATCGATACAGAATTATGAAATCGGTGATTTGTTCCATGGGTTTGCTGATGTGTGTAAAGGCCAGATGGACTAGAGAGTAGTAATATAACATCACACAGATACAAAATGAAGCATATCTAATAAAATAACTACTGTGCAGTCTGGGCTTTCGATCACTATGGTTTGGTTTGAAATTTGCACAAAGTTACAAGAGAACTATCTGCGCTAGCTGTCCCTAATTTAACAGTGAGACTAGAGGGAAGGCTGCTAGTAAGCACCATCCACTGCCAACTCTGGGTCTATTCTTTCACAAGTGATTGACCATCACACTATAAATCCCCTACTGCTGAAAGGGCGAGCGTGTTTGGTGGGACTGGGTTTTGAACTCGTCACCCTCAGATTGCGAGTCAAGTTACTTAATCGCCTAGCCATGTTTTGGAATAAAGTAGGTATGAAGGATTGGATAAATAAGACCGAGGTTTTCCAAAGGGGGAGTCAAAACCAAGCCTTGTTGGACCAACCTTTAAAGTTCTGCAATTACAGCCAAGAGAATAGACAAGTTTACATAGTCAGATTTCATTAATTAAATATTTGTAAGGTTAGTTTAAGCCATACTGCATATTTGCAGCTACATATACTTCATAACAGTGCCCCCAGTGGCACAGCGATGTGTCTATGGACTTACAACGCTAGAAACCGAGTGTCGATACCCGTTGTGGGCAGAACATAAATAGCCCATTTTGTAGGTTTGTGTTCACTGTTCGTAAACGACAGAATATCAAAAGATGTGGAAAAGATGATAAAACTGGAGAAACTTTATATAAAAGCCGATAAAGAGAGTGTAACTGGCAAGTCCAAGAATAACAGGTAAAAGTTGAAAGCAGAGGTGGCTGACCAGAAACAGGGTACAAGCAAAGGTGGCAAGAGGCCAACAGTCAGAATGAAGAAAAGACGCTATATTTGTTTTAAAATGGGGTGTAATGTGAAAGAGTGCAAGTCTGTCACCAACGAACAACAGCAGAAAGCTCAATGTAAAACAGTTGGAGCTATCTATAGAGATGGTGCTGGCAAGAAACAAGAAAAGACTGACTATGGCAATAGATGCCGCTGTTAGGAAAACAGAATGTAAACAAGATGTTAGATTCGCCATAAGAAGGAAGTACTATTTCCAGTATTAAACAGTGCATGACTGATGACCAGTTCAAATTAGCAAATGGGTCAACAGCAGTAGCAGCGATTAGAGCATGTGACAAATATCAAGAGGTGTCAACAAATCACAACATGCAAGTAGGTGAATGGTATGTCAGAAATAAGAACGTGAAAACACTAAGAGACACTGGGTGCAGTAGTGCAGCAGTGAGAACCACTCTAGTATCTGATTACCAGATGATAGGCAAAGTGCAATTTTGTGTGCTGATTGATGGAAGAGCGTCCTCTTAACAAGACACTCCATATTATGTGAGGAATATTAAGGCCATGTGCATGAAGGCGCACAACTGTGACTTAGTAATTGGAAATATTCCAAATAGTAGAAGTTTGAAGAAATCAGACAGAAAGAAGACTGGAGAAGTGTGCGCAGTCATTACTAAATCTCATGAAGAGGAATCCAAGCAAGGCATCAAGCCCCTTCAAGTCTCAAAAAAGTGCAGGTCTATAGAAACTTAAAACAACACAAAAGAAAAACTTTTCACTGCAGAAACTTTGTGATAGTGCCAGGAAGAAATTGAAAAACAAGATAAAAGGAAAGGGAATTTAACACTCCTACGAAAAGTGGGGCCTAATAGGCCCCAGAGCAACTTGAAAGGTTATTAATATTAGGCTAATAATTTTGTATTTAAATGAAAATGCCATTTAAATCCATTAATGAATGGATTAACGAGATTCCCACTGTCCCTATCTACTATCTAGCGAAACCACAGCCAGGGGAACGGGCTTGGAGAAATCAGGACTAGAAACGTCTTTTCGTAGGAGTGTTAAATAGAGGACCATAAGGGAGTACTGAACTAGATATAACAAGGTGCCAATACCAAAGCACCAGCAGAATATCACACTCATATATTAAAGCTGGCTCATAAGTCATTTGTCAGATGACACCTATGAGCAAATAAAACATCATATAGAATCACCGACAACTTTCACTGGCCGGCGTCATCAGAGATATGACCAGATTTGGCAGGTCACATGACATCTATGAAAGAATAGTACATAGAGAGAAGATTGACAAGGTTCCAGTAGGCGAGATGCTTCTCACAGAAGAGCCATTCAACAGAGAATTCGCTTAGACCACTAGCACTTGTTTCTGACAACTAGTATGTGGTTACAGTAGCCGACTATGTTCAACATTATTCAGAAGTTGTTGTACTCCTAAAGATAGAGACGGAGAGAGAAGTAGAAATCCTTCTGTGAATGTTCTGCAGAGTAGGCTTTCTGAAAGAAGTCTTGAGTGACAGACGTACCCAATTTACCTCAGAACTGATGCAAGAACTGTGCAGACTCATCAGCACTAGGCAACTCTTTACCACTCTGTACAACCCCAGATATAATGAACTTTGTGAAAAAGTCATTACAGTCTTAAAGAGTAGGCTGAAAAAGATGTGCCAAGAGAAACCACGTGACTGGGACAGGTATCTGTAGACAGTATTATTTGCTTATTGAGAAGTGCCACAAGCAAGTACATGATGTTCATACTTTGAGTTATTGTATTGAATAACAGTGCAATGCCCGTTGCACATACTAAAAGAGCTGTAAACAGAATAAGAAGAAGCAGAAGTAAATAACACATACTATTATGTATTTATGCCTCAGAAACTAACTGTAAAAGACTTTTAACTTGCTCAAGAAAGCTTGTACGCAGTTTAAGGCAGTCAGAAGCACTTCTTTGACAAGAAAGCTAATTACTGATATTACAGGGTCGGACAGAAGGCCTTGGTTCTGCTACCTAGAAAAATATTAAACTCATACTACAGTATAGAAGATTTTTTGAAGAACAGAAAGTGGTCAACAGAATAGACTATGAGGTGAAAGTGAATGGAAATACAAAGATTCAGCACATTAGTCTACTGAAGATTTCTAGAGGGAAGAAGACCTTATAGAGAGACAAGGCAGGTGAGATAGTCATAAACACAGAACTAGAATATAATGACTTTATCATAGAAGTTGAAGACTTATCAGATTTAAGACTGCTGGGTAGTGATGAAATACAAAAGCATCAACATAAGTGAAGAACTGAGTGGCAAGCAGAAGAAAGACCTACAACAGCTATTGTGCCAGTATGCAGATATCTTCACAGATAGACCAGACAAGACAGGCCTTGTGCAACACAAGATCGAAACTACTACCAGAGATTCTGTTAATGTGAAGTCCTACCAGATGCTCTGTGTAATGAGAGAAGAACAAGGGAACTGCAAATGTTGGAAACACCAGAAGAGGATATTTTGTGCATCAACTGAAAACTGTCCTTGTATGCAGTATAAAAATTATTTTTCTTGATATTGTTAGATATAAACGACGTTTTATTTAAATTCGATACAAGAGTTATGATTTAGATATAAAATGCGAGTGTTAAATTTTGTACTTTTAGAAGAGATAAT
This sequence comes from Tachypleus tridentatus, assembly GCF_004210375.1. Classification (NCBI taxonomy): domain Eukaryota; kingdom Metazoa; phylum Arthropoda; class Merostomata; order Xiphosura; family Limulidae; genus Tachypleus; species Tachypleus tridentatus. The sequence goes on along the minus strand of NC_134831.1, from coordinate 46,955,355 downwards.
TTATCGCAAGTTTGCTTACGTAACTATACGCAATTCATTTGCTGTGTATTCAACTGCTATGAATTTAAGTCACGTCATTAAAACCTTCTGAATCATAACGTCTCATAGTTTGTAAAACGTTCTAGGTCTCATTCGAGCAATACCTATATGAGCTGCCAAATTAAGTAGTTTAGTGGAAGTAAAAGTAAAAAAAAGGGAAGTTACACTGGTCGACAGTAAATTTAGTCACAAAGTGTGTATAATTACGACTTTTTAAATGTAATAATCGCAGAATGTATTGTAATAATATGGTAGAGAAGAATGATTTGTTTTGTCAATTGGGATCTAAAGTAAATTAACCAGCAAACCTGTGTGTAGTTTGATGAAAAAGACAATTATTTAAATCTCTGGATACAGCTGCGATAATCTATAGTGTAAATACTTTTGTATATATATTTCACTTGTTTTGAATATATGATAACCGTCCCCTTTAGCATACTAACTATTAATTATGTTATAAGAACAATATTCTTTTAATTACATTTGAATCCTTATATAGCTCAAAATGAAAGAAAGATGCCCTTCAATAACCAGATAAACCTATGACAGACTGAACAAAGTGTTTCTCAATACGTGGCCACAGGCGGTGGGCACGAATATTTCGAGAATAAAACAATAATCAACAGTTTCTGAATAAGTGAACCAATATACTAGTTAAGATCAAATGTTTTTAAGAATATGATAGAGACCAATCAACGATGTGCATGTAAAGACAAAAGTTTTAAAATCTATAATCACGGAATTGAACATTGGCGAAAAATAATGACACTTGCTATAACACGGTCTAAAAGAGAACTTTAAAATTTATAATGATTAAATTGACTGAAATACCAGTTGAATACTGTTTATTTGATTTTTTATTTTAGAAGGGTGAGCACTATTGTTTTTACACACACACGTGTTGAGCTTATAATGTGTATATAACCATTTTTTAACACAGTGACCTTTTCTTCTGTTATTCACACACTAGTATTTATGGATTTTCTTAGGGAAAATGTTACCCGTAGTAATGTGTACTCTGTTTATAAAAGTCGTGTAGAGATTTAGAAATGTTTAAAATTTTGTCGTCTGTATATTTGCTAACGAGGTAACCAGATGACATAGGTGAGAAGGATAATTTGAGAGGTTTGACCTTATTTGTATAAATATAAAATGGTTGGATCCCTCAGTCTTATCTATAGATTTTCTCCCGACTTTGGCTTTTTTAACATCTCAGAGAAAAGAGCCACCATCCTTTGCCAGTGTACACGTCTACTGACCGAACTGACTTTATCTTGTGGGAATTCTCCCCAATAAATAATAACGTTTTTTTTTTTTAATTTATGAAACTTACGGCAACTCTTTTTTATTCTCCATCCCCTGCTGGTACAGAGGTAGTCTTCAGATTTACAACGCTAAAATCAGGAGTTCGTTTCCCCTCACTGAACACAGCAGATAGCCAGATGTGGCTTTGCTGTAAGAAAACCCACACACAAACTCATTTTTTTCACTTCACTGAAACTACACTTCTGCTGAACCTCGCACTAGAGTAGATATTATTCTTCTTGTAAGCTGTTTCTTTTCGTCATTCTATCATACTGGAATTCTTCCGAACCTTTCATTGGAGCGGATATTATCCTTACCTAGAAATTACCAATATATCTGGGAATACTACATTATCAATATTTTCATACACACATCGAGTTATGATGACACACAAGAGAGAGAGAGAAAAAACCACGTCTGCTGGCATTAAAATGTGCAATAAGAGTTTATGTTGTGTAGAATGTTATTATGAGTCATTCTTAGAAGACTATAAAAAGAAAAAATCAGACGTTTCACCGTAAAGTTTTAATTACATAAATAACTTGTAAGCCTAAACGAATTTGACTAAAGTTAATATTCTATTAAGAAAGTATTATGAGCATAATTAAAATATCTGGTTAGAATAATAAATACAGGTTTCCTAGTAGCCCATCGATAAATTTATAGAATTAAATCACTAAAATTCTAGATTGGATTTCCATTTTAGATAGAGTGCAAATTGTCTATTGTGTAGCTTTTCGCTAAAAACACACAAATAAACTTTTTTTCTCTCTGTTGGTTCAGCGACAAATCTGAGTGCTCAGAATTTAAATTCGGGTTTTAATAACTGCAATAGGCAGTGCACGGATATCCACATATGCAGCTCCGCGCTTAACGACAAAACTAAAAATCATACACTAATAAAACTGTTTAATAAAAAAGATAAAAACGGTTGGTAAAGCACAAAATATTTTATTTACAAGGTTCAAACATATCAGAATACACTTTTTCCATCTTCAGCGAAATTTGAAAATCGTGTTACCAAGATAATTATTAACTAAAACTATATCATAATCATTAGTTTGCTTAGTTATTAAAAGAAGTGATAAAGAGAAGGATAACAAAACCAACAACAAAGGGCTATATATATGTTACAAAACAGCTGACTTTTGAATGCGTAAATTTAGAATAATTTTAGAACTAAAGTCGTATAGAATCTGGCGGTTAACATAGATTTCAAGGTCTGAAGATCATGTGATGATAGTCGATTCAGTGATTATTTGGAATTAAGCACAAAGCTACACAAAGGACTACCTGTGCTCTGCCCATTACGGGTATCAAAACACAGATTCCATCGATGTGAGTTCACAGACATACTGCTGTGTGCTGTGCCACTGGAGAGCGAGTAATAACAAAGAAATCGTTATATGAAATATTGTGACGTGGGGCTTTAGAATGTGAACAAATGAATAAATGGTTGAGTTTAAGTAGTGGTCGGTCAATTCTCTTAGATACTTCTAAATGTTCACAAAATCTAGTTTTTAAGTGGTGTTTTGTTTTACCAATGTTTGAATTTACGTACAATCGAGAGAAAATAAATAGTAAATGATATATAATAAGAAGTTACATCAATGGGTGTGATAACATGGAGGTATTATACTACAACAATTTAAAATCATAGAATTTAAAATTTTATGCCACAGTGACCAGACAAATGACATACTTTAAATTAACATTTTGTCTAAGGTAACTTTTTCATCTTTTCATTTATATGCTAGAGCAACTATGTACATTTCAGCAGTCTGAAGCCATTTGTTAACACTTAATGCTTTTAGCCAGTTCTATTCAGTACAATATGGTACTGAAACTAAACTATTCAAATATCTAAATTGTTTTATAAAATTTATTGGTAGAAACGGATTTACATTGGTATGATTGTGATTTATACGCACACTTAAATAAAGAAACGAGTGTACATAGTATCAAATTTATTTTGCAAATTTTCAACAATTCTTATTTCACACAACTTTATCATCGTTGAATTATTTTCATAACATGTTTACATACATGAACAGAATCTCTCCTCTCCAGGCGGTTTAGGCACTTGACTCGAAATTCGAGGGTCTTCGAATCCCTGTCGCATCAAACATGCTCGCCCTTTCAGCCATAGCGGCATTATAATGTCACAGTCAATCCTACTATTCGTTGGTAAAAGAGTACCCCAAGAGTTGGTGGTGGGTGGTGATGACTAGCTGTCTTCCCTCTAGCCTTACACTGCTAAATTAGGGACGGCTAGCGCAGGTAGCCCTCCAGCAGTTTTGCACGAAATTCAAAACAAATGAAAACCAAACCCTTTTCTCCCAAAAGGACCGGCATGGTCTGTTGGTTGGAGCGCTCGAGTCGTAATCTGAGGATCGCAAATTCGAATCCCCATCACACCAAATATACTCGTCCATTCAGCTGTGGGGGCGTTATGGTAATGTTTGCGGTCAAGCTCACTATTCGTTGTTAAAAGAATAGCCCAATAGGTGGTGAAGACCAGCTGTCTTCCTTCTAGTCTTACATTGCTAAATTAGGGATGGTTAGCGTAGATAGTTCTGTGTGCAATTCGAAAACAAACAAATAAACTTCTCCCAGAAATTTCTTTTCTGGCGATGGCGACGATTGTCATTATGGTAATGTGTGTTTTAGAATGTTTTTCTCATAGCAAAACCACATCGGGCTATCTGCTCAGCTCACCGAGGGGATCGAACTCCTGATTTGAGCGTTGTAATCCGGAGACATACCGCTGTACTCATGGTAACGTGTAAGAGTAATAGGAATAACCTGAATTTCGAAGCACTATTTTTGATATTTTTCAAAATATACTGTCTTATTTAGAGCAAATAATACGAATTTATTTAACTTGTCATTGTTTATGCTTTAAGTTTAAGGTTTACACGTGTAATTACTTGTAATAAGTTATCGTGATAATTAAGAAAAAAGAAAATAGAGAAGCTATCAAATATAAAAAGAGAAGAGTTTTTCATTAGAAAAGGGCTTTTTTTTAAAAAAAAACTTAATCATTTTGACTTGCATCCTCTTCTGCTGATCAGTAACTAACACACGACCAATCAGATAATTTTTCTTTAGTTGTTTCTGCAAGTAGTACAGTTTACCTCACAAAGAAGCTGCAAATCGAGAGGAAGAAATAGTACAAGTTTTTCTAAAGAAAAAGGTCTATTTTGATTCTTTTTTTTTTAAGTATTTACGCTCATGTTTGTACTACTTGGCCCAATATCAAACTTAAAAAACTGAGCACGTGACTACGCCGGCTCTTTCGAAAGCTGAAGAATTAATTTTTGTCACGTGATGTTTTGCGCATGTGCAATTACCGTTACAAATGTTTCTGTGACATAAGTATTTAATAAGACTGATCTGGTATTTGTACTGGACGGAATTTTGAAACATAAAGATGAAATAATTGTTGTTTTTTTTTCATATATGGTAAGTAAGCTTAGAAAGTTTGAAGAATAATATTCGAAAGAAAAGGTTAGGTTTATCTAAGTGGATGACGTATTAGTTATTGAGTAATAATAAAAAGTTCACCGATTTATTTCTTTATTGTTTCATTTGAACTTGAAATTCAGCTTAATTTAATTTCAAGCCTTTCCCTGTACACTCATCTTTTTCGAAAACAATCCTGTCTTTTATTTAAAATGTAATTATAAATCCTCAACTTGAAAGCCCTGTGAAGTTCCGGTGTTCTCTACTGTCAGTACCGGCGGCAAACTCATTCCGTAAGGCATAAGTTAATCACCCAGTTAAGTATTATTTAATACTGGTGTTAGAAAGATAATAGTTTAGAGCCATGTCAGTTTTATCAAATCTTGAACTTGGGTCCCATTTTTCGTATTAATTTTAGGATTCAGTATAAAATATGATTATATACAGAAGACCTACATTTGAACATCACAGTGGGGTGAAGGAAGAGCTATTCTCCTCGTATGAAAATAATCTGGAGAAATTTCATTGAGTATGTTGAATTTGATTGAGTATATGCTATGACATTTTTTCAGTTGATTTGGAAATTTTAATGTATTGATTACAGAAGTAATCTGGTCTTTTATTGGCACTTATCAACATCCTGTCAAGGTTAATAAAATCATTGTGCAACAGGGTTTAAAAGACAGAGTGATATTAACATAATTTTGATATCACATTCAAGCCAGTTGATAGAGCATGCAAATAGAAATGCTTAAATGTTTAGGGTGTATGTAAATAGAAATGCTGTTTTTCTTTTTGTTAGAAAATTAGGAAAGAAAGGAAGGTTATTTTATAAATTCAAAAATTGTATGTAGGTTGTTAATTCTGTTGTAGACCAATAGATGAATTACCTTGAAAGCATTTACATGGAATATGCAACATAATTACATAGTAAAGTGATTAGATACCATCTAACTTTAGTAATGAAAATATTGCACTGGTTTTTTCATTTTTCCTCTGTTTGGGTCTATTAATTAAGATTTCCCTTATTCTTAGCTTGTGTTCAATACTAGCCTTGAACAAGATTTTAAAAGTTTTCTTCAGAGTTGTTTTGCCTTCATGATGATGAGAAACTTGCTTGAAGTAAGAATGCATTCTCAAGATGGTCAGTACGGGTTTTAAAATTTTAAAGAACAGAACACTGTTTCAAATTTCTTATGTCTTCTTCAGTTTTACAAAGTATTAAATATGTGCTATATAGTTGTAATGAACTTTGTAAGTAGAGAACTAAAATCATCTGTAGTTTTAATAATGGCCATGAGTTGAGTTTTTGTGTTACTCATTGATTTGGGTAATGCAACTACTATCTTGCATTATTATTGAAATGTTTTCTGTCTGAACTATCCTGCAATGTTGCACTCATCCAATTGATTGACACTATTACATATGAGAAGGCATTTGATAATGCTTATGATGGATTAAGGAAACCTTAATCTGAATTCCCTAAAGTGTGGTTTATTATGGCATAAATGGTCAATAGAGAGGTATACAGGCTAGTTGAAGAATGAATTTGTCCAGAACTGGCCACCACCAAAGCACAACCAGCAGGAGATGAGGATTTTGTAAAATCATTGTATGATATCTTATTCCCTACACAAATTAATTGATAAAGAAAGAGGGAGAGAGAGAAGGGCTACTAAAGAAGTAACTATAGCAGTATTGTGTTGGAGCACCACTTGAGAACGTTGTTGTGCTTAGTTCTTTTCTACAGGCTAACTGTTGAGAGTAAACATGCTGTTTGTAACTGGGAAGGAAAACAAGCTAGGAAACTGACAAATTCAATTCAAGATTTAACATGGCTGTGGAACTTTCCTCATTGCATAAGTGGAAAATTTAGTCAGCCTTGTTTTCAGAAATGTCAGCTTCTTGGAAGCAAAACGTCTAGAGCAAGTTCGTTTATCTTCTGATGACATAATGAATAGATACAACCTCGTACTGTTAAATCAGTTGCATGTTTGTGGATGAGCATCAGGAAACATTGGATCAAAGTTGTCTTGTGCCTTTCTGAGTTATCAAACAATATTATGTGAAGCTGCAGACAATGCACTATCATACTGATCTTTAGGAGAGAACGTAATGCCATTAGACATTCTGTACTTGCAACCAGAGAACAGTCACTCAGTAGTCTTACAATGAACGTGCAAATGGACTAAGGAACATCATTGATATTGTACATGACTTTACTGGGATAAATCTAAAATTTACTATTGATTGAAATGAAAAGCTGCTATGATAATGCTGATGAGACTGAGATATTTTACATTGATATGGTATGGCTTATAATTCCTGAATAAAGATAGGCAGGTGTTGGGAATGGTCATATGTTGTACTAAAAAATGTGGTTTATAGAATTCAGAGGGATTGGCAATATAATTCAAATATCATCTTCATGGTAATTCTTGGAAGTATGTAGGTGAGAGAATGGCCAAATGGATAACCATAGAGAAGATTTTCGAGTCCAGGGTTCCTGTTGAGATCACTTCTAAAGTACTATGGGAAATGTGTATTGTAGCCACAGTGAATGGATTAAAGCATTTAGCAAGCACTGTTTGAGTTTTATAGACCAATCCTTTAATGTGTAACTAACATGTTTTTGTATGTTAAGTAAATATTAGACCACAGTGATGTAGCTTACTTTCTTTTGAACGACATATGCATATCCCCTCGGTGTGGATTCCTGTACGTGGTGAGGGGACTTCCCAGGGAAGGTTCTGTTCTGTCTGGTTACCTTCTCTGGGATCTAAACATCCACCCACGTGTTTGCCGTGCGTGGTGACCCGTGAAGGGGAGGAGTGGATCCTGGTGGTTGAGGGGTCCAATCCTAACACACCACTTTGGCCTCGAATTCCTGTAGACGGGCAGCCTTTGGGTGGCCCCCCTTGGATCAATCGGCTGGTTCACATGGGCTAGAGTCAACCAAGTACTAGTGTTGGAAGTTCTCAATGGGTGTTGTGGACATTGTACCTGATGCTGGTGTTTGGATATAGTGCTCATGAAACCCTGGCGTTGCTGCATTGTCCTTGCATGACTTTGTAGTGCGTTCCCTTGTAGGGCTCCATGGTGGGTGGGGTCAGTGGGTACCGAAATTTTTTCCTTTTCCTATGGATCCTCCAAAAAATTTAAATAAAATTGTGAAAAAACAGTCAATGGGTAGCGACCACGTCTTGAAGACTCAGAACAGCAATCTTCAACATCAGTAACACATGTACCTCATTTTCTTATATTACATTCTCTTTCGGAAAAACCTTTAGGGCAAATGTCCCCTTTTTGTATTCAGAAGGGACTAGAGGGACTTGCTGGCTCTCCAAAGTCAGTAAAGAAGCTTCGATCTGGTGACATATTGGTTGAAACATCCATATCCCAACACAGTGAACTCCTCTTGCATTCAAAGGCAATTGGGGATATATCTATTGAGGTTACACCTCATGCTACTTTGAATTCTTCACGAGGAGTTATTGGTGAAAGGGATTTGAAGAACGTTTCCGAGTCAGAGATTCTCGCTGGTCTCTCCATTCAAGGAGTTTCTGCAGCGAGGGGCATCTCCACTCGCAAAGATGGAGTTACACTGCCAACAGATACCCTTGTTTTAACATTTACTTCACCACGTGCACCTGCCACCATCAAGGCAGGTTATCTCATTTGCAGAGTTCGGCCATACATTCCAAACCCTCTTCGATGTTTCCAATGTCAGAGATTCGGCCACTCAAAGACATCTTGTCGTGGCTCACTGACGTGCTCGTTGTGGAGGCAAGGACCACGATGCCTATGACTGTGACATGAACCCACATTGCATCAACTGCAATGGTTCTTACTCCTCTTACTTTCATTCTTGCCCAAAATGGTTGGAGGAAAAAGAGGTGCAGCGTTTGAAAACGATACATAACATTAATTATCCTGAGGCTCGGAAATTGCTATCCACCACTCCATCTCGGACATATGCTGCTGCACTTCATTCCACAACTACAGTGGGAGTGCAGACAGATCTCTCTGTGCCTCCAAGAGAATCATTTTCAAAACAAATGAAAAGCCTTTTGACCTCCGTGGTTAAAAAGGTTGATGAATCGACTTCCACACCCATCTCTGTTCCTCACATACCTTCCAACAAACCTCAAGATCCACGTCCTTCAGTTTCAAATACAGGCATTTCTTCTGATACATCTTTTTCTCCCACTACAAGAGACAAAACAATTATTTGTTCACGTCCTCAGTCACTGGATTCACCTTCCAATAACAAAAAGCTGCCCACTCGACCCAGGGCAGGATCCATGGAGGTTGATAGACCTCCTCCGACTAAAGACAGTAAAGAAAAAAAACGTGGTCGTAAACCGAAGGGTTCCCCAGCCACTTCACCTACCGTTTTTAAAAATGGCCACCTTGATACAATGGAACTGTCGAGGTTTACGTTCTAATCTGGATAATATCAAAACGCTGATTGCTTCCTACCATCCTGTTTGTCTTTCCCTACAGGAAACATTTCTCAAATCTGCTGATACAGTCTCCATTCGGCAGTTTTCTCTGTACAGAAATGACAGGTTGTGTGATGGTCGAGTACATGGAGGGGTGGCACTGTTAGTTGATCAGCATGTGCCCACCCTGTCTTTGTCACTCAACACACCCTTGGAGGCCATAGCTATTGGTGTTTCCTTGGGTCATACCATCACTGTTTGTTCTCTGTACCTGTCCCCTTGAGAGACATATGATCAATCAGACCTTGATGCTCTCGTTGAACAGTTGCCGTTTCCATTTCTAATCCTGGGGGATTTTAATGGACATCATCCCCTCTGGGGAAGTGCTGTTATTGATGGGAGGGGTCGATCTGTAGAGCAGATGCTCTCTGATCACAATCTTTCTCTTTTCAATACTGGTTCCTCCACTTTCATGCACCTAGTCAGTCCTTTACCGCTATTGATCTCTCGGTTTGCTCCCCTTCATTACTCTCCCATTTTTCATGGAGGGTTGACAGTAATCCACTAGGCAGTAATCATTTTCCGATCCTTTTGAGAGAGACTTGCCGTGGTCGATGCCACCCTACCTGCGTGCCCCGGGGGAAGCTAAATCAGGCAGACTGGTCCACTTTCACTGCTCTCGCGGAACTTGATCCTGCCATCGTAAATCAGCCATCAATAGACAACTGTGTAGCAGTGGTAACTGATTGTATTATACAAGCAGCTGCTCAGTGTATTCCTAAAACCTCGACACGTTTTCCACGATATCCTCGTCCGTGGTGGAATCCTGCTTGCCACATAGCACGGAAGGCTCAAAAACGGGTCTGGGATACTTTTTGTAGATATCCCACACTTTCAAACCGTGTTCCTTTCCAACGGGCCCGTGCACGTGCTAGGTTGGTAAGACGTCAAAGCCAGAAGGAATCTTGGATTAAGTTCACAACTAGCATATCTTCTACCACTAGTTCCAAGATCATATGGGACAGGATTTGAAAGGTTAATGGGCACTACAATTCTGTTTCCCTCTCGATCTTACTCTCTGATGGTCAGGAGGTGACTGATGTTTGGAGCATCGCTGACACTCTAGATGAAAGCTTTTGCCCGGGTATCTGGCACTTCTGCTTGTTCCTCCATCTTCCTGGCCATCAAGACTCTGGCAGTGCAATCACCTCTTTCCTTTTGAACTGACTGTTTCTTTGACTATAATTGTTCCTGGAACTGGTGGAACTGAAAATGGCCCTTCATCGGTCTGCCAGTACGTCTGTTGGACCTGATGATATTCATTATGACATGCTGCACCATCTATCTCCTGCTTCTCTTGATGTCCTTCTGATTGTCTTCAACCAGATCTGGCAGGAGAATGTTTTTCCTGATGCCTGGTGCCAGGCTATTATTTTACCTTTCTCTAAGCCAGGAAAAGATCCCAAGATTCCTTCAAACTACCGTCCAATTGCTTTGACGAGCTGTCTCTGTAAGACCTTAGAAAGGATGGTTAATGCTCGTCTTGTTTGGTTCCTTGAACCAAACAACCTCCTCTCGCCCACCCAGTGTGGGTTCCGTCGACAGCACTCCACCACAGACCACCTAATTTGTCTTGAAACATCTATCAGAGAAGCCTTTCTTAACCGCCAACATCTTGTATCAATATTCTTTGACATTGAGAAGGCTTACGACACAACGTGGAGGTATGGCGTTTTGCGAGACCTCCATACATATGGTTTACGTGGCCATCTACCCATGTTTATTAAAAAAATTTTAATGGACAGGAGATTCCAAGTTCGTGTGGGTTCGACACTTTCCCCGTTCTTTTGTACAGGAACTTGGAGTCCCTCAAGGCTGTGTATTGAGTGTCACACTTTTCATTATAAAGATAAATGCCATCACTGAACAACTCCCTCTCACTCTTGCGAATGGGCTGTATGTCAACGACTTTCACATCTCATGTCAGTCGTCAAACATGAGATATATTGAGCGGCAACTACAAACTGCCCTCAATTGTGTACGGAAGTTGACTCTGGCGAACGGCTTTAATTTCTCTCTCTCTCTAAAACCGTATGCATGCACTTTTGCCGTCGACGGGGTATTCACCCTGATCCTGAACTTCATATCGGTGAAGTTTTGCTGCCAGTGGTCCCAGAGACCAAGTTCTTGGGGCTTATCTTTGATCGTAAACTGACCTTTATACCACACTTAAAGCAGCTTTGGGTCAAATGCACAAGAGCACTGAACATCCTCCGTGCCCTCTCTTCTACCAGTTGGGGGGCAGATCGCTGTTCAATGTTAAAGGTATATTGTGCTCTTATTCGATCGAAACTCGACTATGGATCAATGGTCAATGGCTCTGCCAGATCCTCGGCCTTAAAGATGCTGGACACCTTTCATCACCAAGGACTTCGACTTTGCACTGGGGCTTTCTGTACCTCTCCAGTTCAAAGCATATACATTGAATCTCATGAACCATCTCTATACCTTCGCCATTTGCAACTATCTGTACAATATACTTCGAAACTTCATTCCTTACCAAAGCATCCCACCTGGAAATGTGTTTTCCTTTCTCGGTGGACAGTACTTTTTCAGAACAGACGATCTGTCATTGCTCCATTTGGCCTTCGCATCCGGACGCAATTGGATGAATTGGGTCTGTCCTTGGATAACATTGCAGATTCCACAGGTCGGCCCATCCCACCATGGCTTATTACAGTCCCCAAATGTGACTTTTCTTTCAGTCACCTAAAAAAGGCAGATACTCCAGATTGGAAGTACCGTCTTTTATTCAATGAATATCTTTCAAACAATCATTCAGTTTCCATTTATACAGATGGTTCCAAATCAGGTAATTCAGTGGGCTCTGCTATGGTTTGCTGTGGTTCGGTAGTTGCACGCAGAATCCCCTCTACAGCTTCCGTGTTCACTGCTGAACTGTATGCCATATCTCTTGCCCTGGATCATATTGCAGCTGAGCAGTACCCCAACTGCACTATTTATACTGATTCGCTTAGCTCTCTACTGGACCTGGAATAGCTACACGTTGGCTCACATCCTATTCTCGCTGATATTCAAAACCGACTGGCCCATTTCTCATTAACAGCTACTTCAATCCAGTTTTTCTGGATTCCAGGCCATGTTGGTATTCGTGGGAATGAGCTTGCAGACATGGCAACAAAATGTGTTTGCTCCAGCACCATCACCTCTATGCCTATTCCGTACATGGACTATGGTCTTGTCTTCAAGGCTCGACTCCGTGCCAGCTGGCAGTCCACTTGGAGTGAGCAACGCGACAACAAACTTTTTCAAATCAAACCCTATATTGGACTTTGGCCATCTAGCTTCCGTAAAGTTCGGAAGGAGGAAGTTGTTCTCACTAGGCTACGCATTGGTCACAGTTTTTTAACTAATTGTTTTCTTTTATCTGGAACTGATGCACCAGTGTGTAGTTTATGTAACACTCAAATCACTATCAGCCACGTTTTACTTTCTTGCCATCATTACAATTCTCAACGACGGCAATATTTTAAACATATTTTTTCTCAGGGTCAATCTGTAACATTGGACAGTGTTATTGGTAATGCTGACTCTGTCCACCTTGATAACGTTTTTAATTTTTTAATGGCCATTAATCTTTTTAATCTCATTTAAGTGTTGCATATTTATTCATCACACCTTTTTAATTGTGGTTCCTTTTTTACAGTTTAATCTCTCTCATTCAATTTGACATTGGACAATGGCCATAACATTAAATAACTCGACACCAGGACTGGAAAGGCCAACTTCAGGTGACTAACGCTGCTGTTTGAACTACTCGTTAGTTGTCCTGGCGAGTTGTTATTATACTTTTGCTGCATATCATTTCACACTTTTACTACTATACCTTTTAGTACTGGCCATATTGACTCAACCTGGAACCAGGACTGGAAAGACCAACTTCAGGTGACTGACGGTGGTTTTTATACTTGCCTGTTAGTCTTCCTGGTGGGTTATGATCATTACCATTCTGCTAGAGTAAATACTTTACAACTTCTTATACTCTGCTTTTTCTCTTAACATTGTAGACTAGGTGTCAACATTGGTTTTATACTTTTTTGTTTTAGCTTCATTTCCATTTATGTCTTTTACTACATTTACTTTATTTTTACATTTTTAACGGATGTTTGGCGCAGATAGCCTCGTTGCTTTGTGCCATAAAACACTAAATCAATCAATCAATCAACATATGCATATTTTACAAATAATACAGAAGCAGAAAAATGCAATAAATGTGTCATCCACTTATCTTTTACACCCTAATGTTCCAAAGATTAAAAATAAGTGATACATGTTCTAATAGGTTTATTATGAAATGAAGATGAAGTGGTAGCAAGCACAGTTTGAAAATGATGATAGAAAATGCTGCATCGGATAGGATTATTGTCAGTTATCCTCTGGTAAGTTTAGTCAATTTTATTTTAAATGTACACAAATAGTTTTTCTAACATACTTTTTCTTAACAGTACTGAAATGTTTTAACTATTTCTTGTTCATATTTATCAAACATTACCCTTTCATGTTCAATTTACTAGTTTTATAATACATTTATGAAGTTTAACAAATTTATAGTTAAAGTCTTAACTATCGGAAACTGTCTACAGAAAGATAAACCACATGCTAGTATTGTAAAATTTCTTTTTTAATACTATAATTTTAATTGTAGCTCTCATGTTTTCACCTGTAAAATACATGGTGAATTGCAAGTTTATCAAAGTAATAAAGCAATGGTTCACTCAGTTAGGTGTGCAGTACAGAATATTATTACCGTAACTCATGTGGGGATGAACATAAGTTTTGCTGTATAAGAAACTTTTTTCTTAAAGAAATTGTTCAAAGTGTGTGCTTTTGTGATTTAAACTTTGACACTTTCTTGCCTTCTGGCTTTCACCACAAAAAGTTTTCTTTTGGTAAATCTGTGAGCTATTTCAGCAGTCTCCAAATGCAACTATTAACAGGATTAAGAAACAATAATTAAGAAATTGTAAATTGAGTTGAAAAATCTTTCTTTGAACTTGTGGTTCACATTGAATATCATTTATCATAAATGTTAACTTTTATTAAGTTCTGAAAGTATAAATAGTTTATACTATGTTTCTACAAAATATATTTTTGATGGTTGTATGGGGTTCTCAATAGTGTATTGTATTTTTTAGTACTCAAGAGTACTATTATAGGATGCAGATGTTTTTCTATATATGCATGGGTGTGTAAGGATAACCATGAATTAGCAAATATATCCTTGTAGTTTATTTTATGGCTGTAGTTTTGTAACTTTCACAACTTGCATAATGAATACACACACACACACACACACACACACACACACACACACACACACACACACACACACACACACACATAAAACAATGTTTAAAGTTTTACTTCATTATTTAAATGTATGCCTGCTAAATTGAGTATTTTAACCTTCAGGCTTTTGGACTTGGTGCATGGTTTAGGCAGCCTGTTTTTTTTTCTTACTGTGTTTATTGGTAAAAAAAAATGTAGCTTTGGAATATGTATTTTAGAATACCAAAAATATAATGTTCTGGAATAAAATACTACAAAACTATTAATTCATCTGGCTTTTCAACTAGACAATTAATAGGTAAAACTCATTACTGTTCAGAGCAATGTTTTTAGTTTAAACACCTCAATATTTTATTACTAAATAATGAATTTTTCTATTAGAATAAAGTTGTCTGCTTTTATGTTTAGAATTTGTTGTTTCTATTAGGTATAAGTATGTCCAGTAGCAATGTTAGAGAAGTTAGATGTATGTGTGTGTATATGTATATATTTTTTTTTAAGTCTCAGTAAAGCAAGAAAAGTTTTTTTTGACTCTCTTAAGGTGGCCCAATGCCTCATCTAATTAGTGATGTGCATGAGTGGATTAATGAGATTCTCACTGTATCTACTATCTAGTTAAACTATATCCTAATGGCCAAATATTTTTAAGAGGAGTGTGATGTTGATGTTAATGAATTACTGTGGTCAGAATTTATTGGTTTGAATTTGTATGGTGGTTGATCTGGTTAAGTAATTAGTGTAGGATTCATTATCTGTAGTCTCAACTTTTTTTTTGCCTACCGTACGGTGGCTTTGTACAACAACTAAAGTTATAGAAGTTAGCTGAAGTCATGACAGTGCTGACAGTAGGCATAGTGTTGGCCAAACACAAGACCCAGCACAGCTTTGGGGTAGAGAGATCTGCAGGTGAAAGAGATGTGTTGTCTACAACCAGTATATAAATGAGTATGCAAAAGCTTGTATAAGTGTCATTTGACCATGATATTAGTTTTTTGATTTAATGATCTTGTAAATATAATAGTCTAAAATTTATTAGAGGCCAGAGATATATTGTAGCTGAGACATTAATGTTTTATACCTACACTTCTCGTTGAAGCTGACCAGTCAGTTCATTTAACTTCATATTGTCAGTCCTGATTCTTTTTTTTTTTTTTTTTTAAATTTAAGGTCAAGTCTTTAAATATTCTGGCTATTTTGTAATATTAATTTTTTCACCAAAAATGTACCTAGAATTTAGTGTATGTGTATAACATGGGAACAAAACTGTATTTTTGTTTTAATGCTAGTTCATGTAACTTTTCCCAACATGCATTGTGAATGAGAATGCATGCTTACTGGAAACATTGCATTTTGATGTGTGTCTGTTTTCGAAGGAATAACTGAGAATTGGCTGCCATTTTAATTCATTTTGAATCTTTAAATGTGAGTTTTAAAATAAAATGATGACAAAGTTCTGTTTTATGATTAAGATTTATTTACATTCATATTTGGAAATACATAACTAATTATTACTGCATTATATTTGTTATTCAAAACTGTGTAGTTTTCTGTGAAACATTCAAATTCTGAATGTGAATAACTGTACTTGGTTCAAATGTCAACACAGCAGACTAACATGAACTCATTTTTACTAATTTTATTAGTACTCTAACATCTTAAGTGTTTATTTCCTGGCAACAATTTCAAAGATAGTAAGTACTATAGTGAACATGCAGCTAGAGATTATACAACAGTAACATTCTTGTCATTAAAGGGTTACTTTGACTCCAGGATTAATAAAGTCTAGATTTGTATTTATTGTAATAAGGTAAATTTGACTTCATTTGCAACAATTAGTGCCTATTATTATATTGGAAAATTATTATAGGAAGTAAAGTTTATATATTTGGTATTTCTTTTAACTGAGTAAGATCAATACATTGGAATAACTTCAAACTGGTGATATGTATACTAGAACTTTGATTTTTACTAAGTGTCTTCATGAAATTTTTTCAAACTGTTTAAACATTAAGCCTGTTGTGCAAAAGAAATTTAAAAAATTCTTTAAAATTTGTCTACTAAAGACTTATCTGTGAAATTTGGATATCTTTTTGACCCAGTCTGAGCAAAACTTGACATACATAGTGAAAGTTGTGTAAATGTTGAATGTAATTGTAAAGGTTATGTAATGTGCAAAAAAAGCCACTTGTGGACTTATGGTTAAATTAAGTATACTGTAAAATTTTCTGATTTACAATCTGCTTTTTAGAGCAAATGAGATGAAACTTAATTTTGTATCTTCTTGGAAAATGTGTCGTGTTTATAAGACTGTTTTAGTTAAATTTTTAGGCTTTCCTTTCTGAAGCATCACCATATACAGAAATGGACTTTGATGTAAGAGTCAAAAATGCATGTCAGGCTGACAGATCAATAAGGATAGGGTAAGTAGGGACATAGTATTTTGTATTGTTATTGTATGGTACATTAACTCTTTACACCCAGCATTAAATTCACTTGCTATTCTTTATGGGATACTTTGATTTCATTTCCATGTGAATCATTTAGAGATTACCTTTAGTGGCTTTTATATATAGGTCCTATTATTTAACATGTCTGTTTACAGGTGCTGCTTTTTTACAATAAAACAGTAGGTCAGGGAGTGAACCTTAACACTGTTTCTGGGAAAGGAACATCTGGTTTGAGAAGCATACTAACATGGGATGTTTTTGATTTATATCTCAGTAAAGCAATAAGCTTTGGAGGAAATTGGATTATTGTTTAGCAATATCTATTGGATAAGTAATTTGTGCCACATTTGGAAGATCAAGGAGAAGAAGGAAAGAAAGATAAAATGGGCAGATACTTTGTGA
This sequence comes from Tachypleus tridentatus, assembly GCF_004210375.1. Taxonomy (NCBI): domain Eukaryota; kingdom Metazoa; phylum Arthropoda; class Merostomata; order Xiphosura; family Limulidae; genus Tachypleus; species Tachypleus tridentatus. The sequence goes on along the minus strand of NC_134831.1, from coordinate 46,937,882 downwards.
TGCAGAGGTGAAGATTGAGACAAGTTTCCTTTTGTAGTTAAGAAATTACAACAAAGTTTGAGTTTTTAATTAATTTTGATGCTACATTGATTAATGTAATTGTCTTTTAACAATTAATGTAATTCATGGTATTGTATAGTATTAATAGGTGATCAGTAATCAGTCATAGTAGATAGTGGCTGTGATAAGATTTAAAGTAAATTGGGGATAACTCATTTATCAGACAGAATCCAAATGCTGATGTTAAACTAGCCAGTAATCTTGGAAAATCAATTAAGGTTATGGAGTTCTGACTACTCCCATACATTTCAACTCCCAATGCCCTTCACTGTGTGCAGCCAACTGGAAAGGGAGTTATTATAATTCCCACAGTAGAAATGAAACCACCCTAAAATGTCTACTATTAGGTCATCCCATAAGTAATGTTAAAAAATGTAATACAGAAAGTGCATCATCATTTCTGTCTTTGTAGAAAACTTTATGTAGTAGTACATGTATAAAAATGTTCAGACAAATGAAAGAAACTAACCCAACTCAACATTTTCAGATCATTAATCAAATAAACCTTGTGAAGATGGATGTGTCTGAGGGGCACATTAGTTATATAATTCTTTGAGTTTAAAAAAAGGGAATAGTGCAGCAAAAACTACATGAAACATGGTGAGGAGTCTCAATGAAATAGTGTCAAGGTGTTTTCAAAAGTTCAAATAAGGTGACTACTGCTTAAGAAATTCACCATGTCACCCTGTTGAGTTTAATGATTTGCTGCTGGTTGTGCTTGATGAAGATTGTACTCTACCAGTTGAAGAACTAGCACAGAAGCTTAATTCAACCCATTCAACAGTTTACTGTCATCTGTAACAACTTGGAAAATGGGCCCCTCCATGATTTGTCAGAAGCCAACCTTTGAGCAATTGTGGACATTTGCTCTTCTTTGTACTCATGAACGTAACTCTCATTTCTTGAACAGGTTAGTGACTGGAGATGACAAATGTATATATTATAAAAATGTTAAGCACTGCAGACAATTGCTCAGTGCAGTTAAACTGGCCAAAGCATAGTCTGAAATGAACCTCTACCCTAGTAAAGTCTTGTTAAGCATTTGGTGGGATATTGTTGGTGTGATCCAGTTTGAGTTGCTGCCACTCAATGTAACAATTACATCACACTTTTATTGTTAATAGTTAGTGCTTGAATGTTGCACTGAAAGAAAAATGGTCTCCTTTTGATTAATTGTAAAGGAGTTGTTACACCACGAAATTGTACAGCTCCATACAACAAGGATCACATCATCAAAGATTCTAGAGCTAAACTGGGAAAAATGTTCTTCCTTTTTCTCTAGGCCTTGTCCCATCTGATTATCATCTATTCTGAAGTTTGCAGAACTATCTTGATGGAAAAGAGCTTGAAACACATGTCAAAACTCTCTACATTCTTTTCCTCCAAACCTCAAGACTTTTATAGAAGTGGCATTAAGAAGTTTGTGAATTGTTGAGAGGAAGTAACTCATAATAATGGAACATACATTACTGATTGAATAACATTAAAAGCATTTGAAATACTTTTTCATTTTTTGAACCTAAAATTAGACATTATTTAAGAGATGACCTAATAAACTCCCAACCTCTGTCCTTGCAAAAGAAATTCAGTCAAATAAATAAATGATCACAAACAATACTACAAAACACTATCTTATGTAGTTTATACATTCCTAACATTCTCATTTTTTTGTGAAAATTTATTTAGGTATAACTTGGGAAAGCCATGAAAAACACAGCTACTTGAAGTTAGTCTTTGTTATGGTATACTGACTAAAACTAGGAATTTTAATTTAGGTACTTAAAAGTAGCTAACAACCCCTAGTGACACAAGATATTTTCTATTTTGAAGTTTATTTTTTAAGTAGTTTAATATCTATTATAAATTGTAAAATTATTTTACTCTGCTGTGACTTTAATGTGACAGCTGAGACTGACAATAGAATTTCTGCTAAAATATTTTTAATGTATGTATTTATTGTTACTATTTACTCAAATACAGAATGTTTTTTGAAACATACAATAGTAAATAAAATACTTAATTAAAAACTGATTTCTAGTATTTGATGCTAAGAAACAATCAATGAGGTGGGGGAAGCACTGAAACTCAAAGTGAGATGAAGAAAAATTAATTTTTGTACTTTTAAATACATACTTTAAAGACAAAGTATCAATCACATAAATAAGACATCACAAAACTGTTGTAATTTATCTGGTTTTCTAATTAATATTAAGTTGGTTACAAGTATTTGTTTAGTTGGTAGTAAATTTTGAGTTTAATTGCCATAATTGATAAAAACCCTTTGATTTAGGTGATTTAGAATCTGCTGGTTTTATTGGTTATAAACATGTACTTAAGACAATTTAGACTTCATTAAATAAGTGGCTTTAAAAGTGAGTTTGGAGGGCCTTCAAAGGTAGATTTACTTCATATATTTATCTAAATCACAGAGGTAGAATTGTCCTTGCTTGTCAGTATGTGAAGTTTGAACTTCTAGTTGGTTAAGCACTGTTGACATTATGTAAAAGTAATAAAATGTAAACTGAATAATTTATAGTGTGGACATGTGACAGTGAGTATTGAACAATTTGTTTAATATTTATTTTTGAATAAAAAATATTGCATGATGTTAAAGTTTTATGTACTGAGTATTTTTTGATGCCAAATTTCTTGGTATAACATTAAAGGACAAGGGACTTTTCAGTACATCTAAGCTACCCCATGTAATAAATTAAACACAAGAAAGAAACAAACTCAAATCCAGCCCTTACCATTTAAATATTTATTGAGCTTTCCTTTAAAATCCATTAAATTAACTTCATCTGAAGGTAATTCATTCCTAAGATCGAATACTGTTAGAAAAATACTATATTAGATGAAGGTGGCTTCTACTCTACCAAAATTTACTTTTTTAGTTTCTGTTATTGTTAAAAATGAAAGGAAATGTGTCAACACCATTAATTCTTTTGACTATCTTTATCATAGGTTATGAGTAAGTACATTTGGCATAGTTCATACAGAAAATGATACATGTGTAAACAGTATTTGATACTAAGATCTATCTTAATGTATCTTAAAAATTGGTAAGATTTTTTTTAAAGATTACAAGAATAAAATTATTTTAAAGCATTTCCAATAAAATTATTTATTGTTGGTATTTGAGCTCTTAGTAGTTCAAAAGCAGTTATTTTTTGTGTTTAAATATAGAAAAAGTACTTTTTCCATCCTATAGTTTTGAATCTCATTTGCATAACTCTTAAACCTCCTAAATGAATATCAAAAGCTTTTTAAGGGAAATATTTAAACTTTATTTTCATTTTCTCTATATCATATTACTAACTGCAGCTGTTATCAGTGTATAAAACAATGAAATGTTTAAAGTGAAGACACAAGAAAAATGTACATACCTTTCAATTTATAATCATAAAACATCTTTTTTTAGTTATATTTAATTGCATGCCTGAACCTTTTTGTCAAATAGTGTTATTTATAGTGATACGTCAGTTTTTTTTGTGGCCAACATTATGGTACTGTCAGCAGAGATTCTTCAATCTGCAGTAGAATGTTTTCTCTTGCTATACTAGTATGAACTGAGGTGTTGCATTATATTTAAAAAAACAAAAAATTTAAACCTTTAATTATGTATTTGTTTTAAGATAAATACTTAATTAAAGTATACAAGTAAAACCAAAATACATTTTAACTATTTTACTAACGTATATATAGGTGAGAAATGACCATTGAAGTGCTAGTGAGGACAAAAGTGGAAATAATGTCAAATTTAACTCCCTCTGGATTCTTCATGCCTATTTCCAAATAACTATTTGGAGATTGTTTTAAAACATGGACTTTTTATTGGTTATAAACATCCAAGTTAATTGTCATTTTTTGATAAAGTGCAACTATGTGTAGAAAGTGGGTTTGGCTGCTGTCAAGAGCTCCAATAAATTTTTCTTTTGTCCAGACACAATCCAAGGAGTTTGAAAGAAGAATGTGAGAACAGAACAATTAACCTAGTTTGTCTTTATATAGTACAGTGTACATGAAGTATTCAAGTAACTTCGACTAAAGAAAAGTGAACTTGTAGTTTGTGGCAACAAAACTGAAGTTTAAGAATTTTTAAAAGATTCTTTGAAATGAAGGAATTAAATTTAGATAACATAACATTATAAAGTATGTAATAATGCTATCCGTTATAATGCTGATTTCACTGATATAAATTGAAAGTAAATTTAAATTTTGAATGTAATTTGTTAACAGTTTGTGAAATGTGGAGAAATGCACAGAAAGGAGGGTCGATAACCATTGGATTAAACACTTCAATCAGATCTCTTTTTTTTTTTTCCAAGGAAAAACAAGTTCAGGGATCTTAACCTATCCTTATTTGACATTCTTTCAATTCAGTCTACGGCTGAGCACTGTACTCCTAATCAATAACCAATAAAATGACATTTTAAGTACTTTGGACATTTATATTTAACACTTCTATACATATAATCTAAAATCATATTTACCTTGCCACTAGTAACAATACATTGTTTAAGTGTATTAAGAGACCAATGAACCAGAATATCATAGATCTTTCTCTTCTATAACCTTGTTCAGGTTATTTCCATTATAACTGTATTCATAATTTAAATTGTGATAACTCACATGCACTACTAATCAAAATGTAACCAGAAGCTATTTATTTGACCAACTTCCCAGCTAATTCATTTTGTTGTTGAGCAGTAGCATTATTCTCACAGCCAGCAGCATCCAGAACTTTAATGTCTTCAGAAAATTAAACAATCTGTTGACAGTTTCTTTATCTGTTATTGATGTAACTCAAAAGATCTTAACACTGAGCCTTTAGGTATTCCACTTGTAACATTAATCCAGTTTGACTGAACTCTGTTCACAATAATCCTTCATTTCTTTCACATAGCTAGTTTACCATCTAGCAACCTAACCTATGGCCTGCATTCACAGAAAACCTTTAACAATGCTTTTATCCATTGATAATAGATTAGTTTAACCCTCTTGTGATGTGTGTCTAGCTGTACTACATGGTTGTTTAGAGTTAATTTCAAAATTTATTTATACCATTATTTTTATACTGTACCAATTAGTACAGTATAAAATCTTAGCTAATAATCCACATCTTAGTAGTATGTAAGTTTTAAGTTTATAATTTTAAGGTAATATGTTAAAATAAAAATCTCCTAGTGTAAGAAATGATGTATTTTCTCTAGACACTCCAGTTTTTCTGTTTTATTTGCTCCCTTCCCAGTAAATACAATATCTTGTGGAAATTACTCACTATGAATTTGTCATTGTTCAGAGAAACAAATTTTAGTTTTCTGTTTTTGTTTGGCAACATAGACATCAAATAGAAAGTTAAATCTCTCTTGCTACACCCTACCTATCAGGATTTGTTAATAATTATAGCATTTAATTCTTTTATCTATGGCCAAGGTTTTCATTTATCAGATGATGCATCGTTTTCTGAATAGAATTGTTGGTTTCTCAGTTCATAAAAGTTTCATTTTCATGGGAAAGATAACTGGATAACTAGCATAGTTGAATTTGTTATGGTTATTTTCATGTAGTCAAAAAATCAGAAAACTTGTGATTCTTAAGGAATATTGTCTGCTCTTTACTTGTTATTCTGTTCTTTGGTGCATTATATAATTACATAATTTGTACTTTACTACCATTAGTATTTAAAACAAAAAAGGGGTAAGTGGCATTTCAAGTATATATATATATAAATAAAAAAGACATAAGTACTTTATTTATTGTTTTATCTGTGTTTTATAAAAGTACCTAGAATGTAACATTTAGGATTTCTTTAGGTTAATTAAGTTTAAATTAAGTAAACTGAATAATAATAATAAAATAATACAATAAAATGTTTTACAAGGCATGCACTTGAGCAGCTCAGACTTGGAGTAGCTCATTAGTAATGTACTTCAGTAGTGTATCGTGAACTCCACATTTCCCAAGTGACTTACACTTGAAATGGCATGAAACAGTAGTTTGTTAAAGGGACGTTTACAGAGCAATAAAACAATATTTACTTATAAATAGATTTAAATGTATACATTTTTGGCATTGATAGATCTTTGTCTTTTGGTACAATTTGTTGATGTGATAAGAAATCTTAGTTGATGAAATACAGCTAGAAGGTGAAACAATTATTAGTGGTTTTACATTCATCTTACACATTAATACATTTCTAGAATAAGAGTTTGCATGTCTTATTGCTATTAAAGTACCCCAGTGGTGTGTTTTTATGCCTACGTAAAAATTTTTTTCTTTGGTCTACAATTTCTTTACGCTTTCCTCAAATCTCTGTACATCTCAGTTTTTAAATCAAATTTTTCTCCTTTCAGGTATTTTAGAATTATCTGAAGGTGCTGAGTTTTTATCCATTAGGTGTTCTCTAGATGATCTCTCTTCCAAATCTTTATCCTAAAAATTTAAATTTAATGATTTTTACTGCCTGCTTTGATTTAATGCTTGTTTTCTAAGTCTTTCATGGTCCTTGCTTCTATATATTTGGGTGGAGTACTTTGTCACTTGTTCAATAAGTTGCATGGGTTTTTTCTGAAGTGAGACTCTTGGTGTTGATAGGATTTTATATTAGTGAATAATATTGCACAAAGAGTGTGGAATACAGTAAACTTGAGGTAATTTTCACTTAGCTTGCATCTTAAATGCACATATCCTATCTACAAAAACAACGGTAGCTATATTACATTTTAATGAATATTACAGATGCCTGCTTAGTTGTTTTTTTTTCTTTTGCATTTTCTTTTGACCTAGTTGTATATTTTAATTAAAAAAAAAGCAAATCTTAATTATTTCTAAACCTATTACCACTATCAGGCATTCAACAAATATATTGTGTTTATATTTTTCTACACTTACTTTGGATGTATCAGTGAAAAACATTATTCACTCTTAAATTAGGAGGGTACATCTGAAGTCATTAATGACTTTTTATACTGATTAGTTATTTGAAAGTTGCAAATAAACAACAAAAACATGGGGTTTGCATCAGGTGCAGATCTACAGTGTTAAGAATATTCCAGTGTTATTAATTTTCTAACATCAATTGTTTAATTTAAACAAAATCTACAACAACAAAAAAGCTCAACTATCAAGCTCAGTAACACAAGCAATTTGTGTTGATGTGGTAGAGGAATTTTATTTAATTTCATTGAAATTTTTTATTTAAGTCAGTTTTGAACATTTATTTTGTAGTTTCTTTTTCTGAAAAGTATGCAGCATTGGATGACAAAAGTTATAACCTGTATATTTAAGGTTGTACTTTGTTAGCAAGAGGGAGCTGTGGGTATGAATGATGGTTTTTAAGTACACCTAGAAAATCTTGTGCTGACATCATGTATTTCTTGTACATTTGATGTTAGATTCTAAATATGAGATTATAAAGTGTGCAGGCATGTCAAGATGGAGCTGAATCATTCAATATGTTTTTCTTGAAGTATTTGGATCTGTTTGTTTTCACTCCTTACTTTCTTCAAGAAAAGTAATTGTTTTTAAGTCTTAGTGTTAGTAGAAATTTGAATGCCATTTTAAACATAGGTCTCCATCAAGATATGACAGTGTACAAGTGTTCAAGCTTGTAGAAATACAAAAAGAGGAAGTAATTTGTTCTCTGCATGTGGTCCTTAACATTGCACTATTTTCACCAGATAATTACAAAACCTTCATAATTGAAAGAACAATACATAAAAACAAACTAGTGCTTTACTTATGTATCCATAAATAATGTAGCTTTTAAATATACATTTTTAAAATGCGTATGAAATAGGATGCCCCAAAACTACTGTAATTTGTGTTAAAAGGCAAAAAATTACAGATAAAATAACAAGGCTGAAACCATTACTGATATGAAGGGACCATTTGAGTTTTTCGAGGCTGTCCCTCTACACTTCCTCTGGGGAAAGAATTAAACATTTGAATCCACTGCCTGTGTTTCAGGAAACATCTACCCCATCCTCTTGAACTTCTGCATTGTGCTAGCCCCTGGTACTGACACAAGAACTTATTCCATAAACTAATAATGTTATGAAAATAAAATTATCCTAACTGGAGCCTAGCCTGTCGTTTTGTGAATCTGGAACTTATTTGTTTCATAATACAGCACAAAAAAAAATCCTAGTCCTGTTGATCCTCAGGACAGTCTTGTGAACATTAACAAGATCACTTTTTTAATTTCATAAAATCAAGTAAGTTAAAACATCTTAATCTCCTTCCATCCTTGGCATCATTTAAGTGGTCCTCTTCTGAACCCTCTCAAATAAGACAGTATTCTTTTCTGATAAGGAGACCACAGCTACACATAGTATTCCAAGTGATGTTTCACTAATGTTTTGTATTATATGAAGTGATTATCTCTTTTCACTTGTAATGACTTAAATAAATTCAAAAATTCTGTTAGCTAAATATTAGTAACAGAGCACTGTCTCTTTGGTTTGACATTCCTATCTCTATGGCAGTCTTATTTTCATTCACTGTTGAGTAGGTTACCAACAATATATGATGCATAAAGTAATATAATCCAAATTACTTTTACTGTGATTAAAGTTCATTTCCAAATATTAGTTCAATTAATATCGTTAGAAATATTCAAAATTGAACTTCATCAGCAAACCTTAGTTTTGGTAATTATGCTGTTATTAATGTCATTAATATATTGTGTAGTTAAGGAGGGAAAAAAAAGACCTGAGCACTAACCTATAATGTCCAAAGGTCAGTTTGGGTTTCATTTTAACAGTTGTTGCTTTCTCCCTGTCAACCTTCTTATGAGTTTTTCCATAATCTTTACCTATCACATATCTGTACTTTCAAATTTCTCAACCCTCTGCTTGTGGCATTGGTTCATCACTGACAGCATATCTACTAAACTATACACCTTTACTATAATTCTAAATGTATTGCACATATTTTCCTGAAATTTAACAAGATTTTAGTAAACTTTACTGGTCTTTCCACACACTCATTTTTTTTTTAATATGTTATACTAAATTTTTTCTCTGAAGTACAAAGTCTTTACTGAGTTAATCTGAATGAAAATTGATTTTCATGTAAAGAATAAAAATACCTTTTTTTGCCTTGCAGTTTTTATATTTGATTTGCATAACCTCTAAGACCTGAATGAATATAAATTTTTTTGTCAGTAAAACTATTTTATCTGTCTGCAGAAAAATGTCAGTTTGAAATAAAATGAAATAAACAACAACTTTTATTTTCTTTAAATTTTTTTTTATGGTTGGCATTGTAATCTCACTTAACCTTTTCACATCTTTAATTTTATGGTTATTATATACTGGAAAAGTAATTTTCCTGTGAAAAGTAATAAATCGCAACAGGTGTTCATTAGCTAAGATTTTAAACACTATGAATAATCTATTTGACACAGGATCTTTGAGAGTGCAACTCTTAAGTGTGCTGAACTTGACTTTTTTTTTTTTTTACTAAGTTTTTCATATTAAAAGTTAATGTAGCTCTCAAACATGAATTTCAGAATACACAAATTGTACTAGGTACAAGATCACAATGCCCTGAAACAACTAATTTAACTGGATTTTTATCCAGGGGATAAATAGCTAAATAATTGTTAGCTGTTCAGGGCCAAACAACTTTGTTCACACATAAGCAATTTTAGGCAATCTGTTTGTATTTGTTCACAAAAAGTAAATGACAAAATTAAGATTAATGTTGGGGGGGGGGAATTCTCTGGTTATGTTGATTCCGTCATGCCAAGGTGGTTATAAACAAATCACCCATGTAAAGTTGATTTGAAAGTCAGAGAAAGGAGAGGTTTCTCTGGAAGTTTGGTATACTTATTTACACCTCAGTAAGTCATGAAAGTAAGTGGTGGAAGTATTTAGATTTTCACTTGTGTATAGTTTGTGTCTTTAATTGGTTGACAAATTCAGCTTATTTTTGAAATTAGAAATTTCTTAAGTGAAGAGTTGAATTTATACAACTCGTGACAAAGATCAAGGATGTATAAAAGTATTGCCTCTTGAATTTTAAGAGAATAAAACATAGGCAGTTTAAAACTTTGAACTGTAAATTACATTTTGATGCCAAGTTTTTATCATTCATTTATAATAAAGTTTAAGTTTTGAAAGTAACTCCAGAAAAAGATCATGAAATGTATGTTTTGATCAAGTCAGGCCAGTTTGCACTCTGGTTAGGTGTTTGATTGAGAAGGATGCTGTCTTTGATTCCTTATATTCTATTGTCTCTGTTCCAGTTTCATTTGTATCTGGTGTTAAATTATCCTTTGTTAAATTTAGGTGTTTCAATTGAATTGAAGTTGAAAGACTTGATGTGTGGATCAATATATTTACTTCATCCTCTCATTATCTGCTGTGTTGGAAGGAATATAACATGTTAAGGACATGGAGATGCTTAATATTGAAAGATGGAATCTCAACCTCAGAATGCAATGGAAGAGGCTGATTTTAATGGTCACTCAAAGTATTTATCTCTCTCTCTCTCTCTCTCTTTAGGTACCAGATTATGGAGTAGATAACACAAGTGAACTGCACTCATAAGACGTAAGAATACTTAATATTGACAGATGCAACCCCAAGTTCAAATTCTAATGGAGAAGTCTTAGTTCAGTTGCTCCCCCTAAATGATTCTCTTTCCACCCAGCTTCCTAACTGTAAATAAAAGGGTGAATGATATGATTTATGTCCTTTTGCCTGATAAAAGTGATATTCAAGTAGCATTAAGGTATTAGAATAATTAGATACTTGTCGGTGCTTGTTGATTAGCTTTTTCCTGTCTAATCTACCAGATAAAAATTAGGGACAGACTAGTGAATATTGCTCTAGTTTAGCTTTGAGTAACTGCTCAAAAGAAATAAACTTTCCATCATTAGTTAACAAACAGATGGAATTTTATTTTGTTGAAAAATTAAAGTTTATACAAGTTTAACATAATTATGTTTGAAAATTAGGTTTCTGTATACATATTGTTTTCAATACTATATAAAACTGACTGGAAAAGCTGATGTTACAACCATAATTCTTTGTTGAAAATACACATTTCTTGACATCAATATATTACATTAATGATTATTTTTTTGTTTTAGTTTAAAAATTTCCAAAACTATTTTTGTGGGTGATGTTGCAGTTGGAAAGACCTGTTTGGTCAATAGGTAAGTATTCAATTTTTTACTGTGTTCTAATTTGTTTCTATAATCTTTATTTTGAAGGATGTAAAAAATTCAGAAGTTATTAATCAAGGATGTGATTATTTTTTAAAATTTACATATTGTAGCTCTGAATTAAAATTTAGAAGCAGATTTATTAATGTACCTTTTGAAATTCCTTAAAATCTATCCTTTTGACAAACTTTGGCAAAATAATGATGCTTTGAAGTTAAACAGTAAAGGGTGTTGAGAGAAGTGTTGGCATTAGAAGAAAGTTTCTGTTTATTGTCAAGAATTGTCATTAACAGCACAGCACTGTGTGCTATTTGTTTCACTCTGAAATTTGCCCTCTCCAGTGGCACAGCAGTATGTCTGCAGACTCGCACTGCTAAAAACTGGGTTTCAATACACTTGGTGGGCAGAACACATATAGCCCATTATTGTGTTTTGTGCTTAATTCAGACAAACCAAACCCTGAAATTTAGCAATGCTTAAAATATTTCTCTGTTATAGTTCTTTATATTCCTTCCATTTTTTCTTAACTACCTATTTTACTTATCCAATTAGATTTTTGTATGCATTTTTTAAAACTTTGTGTTGTTTCTGGGGTCATGAAATTGTTGATTATACAGTTTTTAATAACATGCACAAAATGTAACTAGTGTTACAAATAATTCTACTAAATACTTGTGTGGGTTCTTTTGTATTTTGCTTAAAAATTAGTAGTTGTGCTAGTAGTGAGTGGTATAAAAATAGATTGGTAGTTTGAGGGTTAACAGAGTGCATTTGAAAATAGAGGTGGATGTTAAATTTCTTTTATCAGTATTGTTTTTTGTTGTTTCTTTAACCATTGTATGCCATTATAAATAGTCTGATTTAGATAAGAAAAGACTTGTGTAGTCAAAATCTGAACATGATAGAATTACATGGAATTGCTAATTTGGTGTTTTACAAGACTGATTTTCTCTCCTTTAGAAATTTTCCAAATTATACAAGTATAATAGTAAGTTGGCAACTGACACAATGATGATTTTAATTACCATTTACCATAAGATTAACATATTAACTATCAGGCAAATAGGCTTGGGCTATTTTATGCTTGGTGAGTTTTTAAGAAAATGCACTGAAGTTGATTTAAACTACCTAACACATTTTATTCAAATCAAGATTAGGATACTTAGAAATAACAGTAGGGTAAGATTTTTTTAATGTATTCTGTACTTGAAAGTATTCTAAAATGTATAGACAACCTCTGCCACAAAATATGTGCTCATTTCACTTTTTTGCTAACAAGTTTTATTCAGTGCTATGTGAAAAGCTTTCTTTTTCTGTCTTGAGTTTTAAAATGCCTGATATAGTTTTCAATATCGGGCTTTTATTAGAAGGTGTTTGATAAGATGCTTTATTTATTTTTTCAGTTTTAGGTTTTGTTATGAAGTGATTAATTGCTTTCACATAACTTTTATTTCAAGTTTGTTTACCTTATTTTTCATATAGTGCTTTTTTTATCGAACTTTTTTTTCATCTTAGGTTTTGTCATGAAGTATTTAATTCAAACTATAAGGCTACTATAGGTGTTGACTTTGAGGTGGAGAGGTTTGACATCTTAAACACACCCTTTAATTTACAAATGTGAGTTAAAAATTGATAGTTGTAGTTGAGTGGATTTAATGAGATGTTTTTTCCATGTAGATGAGCTGTATTTGAGGTTATACTTGTCATAATTTAATTTGCTATTTTAATTACTGTTTTTTTAGAGTACTTGTATGAAAAGGAACCTAAATTAAAAATGTATGAATTATTTTTAATGTTCATTTAACCTTGGCTGTCAGCATGAAGTTGTGTTGCAGAACAATATATATAATAGAGATAATGTGTTCATATTCTGTTGATTATCCAGAAATGTAGTGTTATGTTCATTATTATAATTGTGTTGGTTAGCAAGTAGTTTGATTTCTTGTTAAACATTTATGCACTAATAGGTGAATGTTGCTAGAATAGTTGCATTTTTATGCTGACAACTGATGCTAGAGCAGTTGCATTTATCATCAATATCAAATTTTTTAAATGATTTACTGCTTTTTGTACATTTGTGGTGATGCAGTTCACTGAAATTAAAGTTTGTATACAGTTTTATTAATATTTCTTAAGTCGTAAGAGCTATTAAATAGTAAAAGATGTAAAACTGTGCGGTAACACGAGTTTAAGCTGAATCAGAATGTCACCTCCATCCTGTATTTTATAAGATAGTACCACATAACCCTAAATGTTATTTTGATCTTATTTTTCATTTTCAAAATACACACCCGATTGAAAATTAAAATATGAGACCATTGACAAAAATGGAGTTATTACACAAAACAAGCTTTAAATCTTAAATAAAAAATATTGATATATAGGTAGTTAGGTACCAGAAGAGTATATATCAAAGATTAATTTTACTTTTTTTTTCTGTGTTGTGTGTTATCTTTTGACTGCTTTGTTTCAGGTGGGACACAGCAGGACAAGAGAGGTTTAAGTCTATTGCAGCAGCCTACTATAGAGGAGCACAAGGTAAAAGGACCAAAAATTGGTTAATAAGTATAGATTTTGTGGAAGAGGAATTTAAAATCTGAAACAAGAGATGTGGTTATTTAAAAGATGATTTTGGGCTGTATACAACTTTGAGGTTTGTTTTCTGTGTGATTTTTTTAAAGTTATTTATTTTTATGTGTAGAGCTACCACTGGAAAAATTTTACACCCTTGGCAGAATACTAGGGTGGTTAGGTTTAATATTCTTGCAACTGAATTTTGTATGAGTTACAGTTGACTTTTTTTTGACTGAATGGTATGTAAGCTCAATCACACTCAGTATTAATAGATATTTCAAAACCTGATGAATAGTTACTTGTTATAGATTGTGTAATGATTGAATTAGTTTATATCTTGTACAGTTCTGACTCATCTTTTAGTTATAACTTGTACACTGGTAATAGCATCCCAAGGAATTGTATTTCATGTACAAGTAATTAGTCAAGGTTGTTAGTTGTGCATTAATGACTGATGCTGGAGTAGTTACATTTATACACTTAACAAATGATGCAGGGGTAGTTGCATGTATATATTTACAACTGATGCTGGGGTAGTTGTGTGTATACACTAATGACTAAGTTCCAATGTTCTTGATTTTATACAGATTATCTTAATACTTTAGATTTTATCTTAAAGGGTTAGAATGTAGTGACATTTTATAAAAAAAAATTACTGATTAGTTTATTTTGTTCTTACGTGTTGTTCTTACATTTTATACATTATAGATTCTTGCCTGAGTAGTTATGTTTACTCGCACTGTATAGGTCAGGATAGAGAATTATCTGTTTGAACTGTGAGACATGATAAAATCATTGGTTTCAAAGCACAAATGGGAATCAAATATCCTCATTTCAAGGTTAAGTAATGGCAGATTTCCTAACATCCTGATTTGTCAGATTGATGTGAACTTGTTTTTTTGTTTTTATCCCAAAGGCCCTCTGAACTAAGTATATTTAAAATCAAACCTATTGTCATGCTTGGTTGGTGTGTTGTGAGGAAGCATTTACATATAAAATTGCCAGGTAATATTTGATGCGAGTTCAAGGATTAATCTTGTTTGAATAGAGAAAATTCTATAGCAATCATGATGGAGAGGCTTATCTTACTTTGAACTTGAATCTTGGTAGCTCTAGTGCTATTTTTAATTGAGGGTCCTGGGTGCAAGCCCCTTTCAGGGCAGGGTTTTTAGGAACCTAATATATTACAACAGGATTGACTGAGTTCCAGTGTACTTAAGTTCTGTATATTAAATGCTTAATGTTAAGTGTTATTTTTTCACATTCGCGACTGATTTGTATGTTTACATTTTATATATTAGTGACTGACATCAAAGTAATTGCATTTTATACATTAATGATGCTGATGTTAACATTGTTTTGCACTGAGGACTGACATTATACTTTTACATGATTTTACATTATACACTGTTATTGGTTTATTTTTATATTTTATACAATAATAACTAACACTAAAGGTGTTTTATGCTAGTGATTGATGCTAGTATTTTTACATTTTATACCCTTGTCACTGAACATTGTATAATTATTATTTGCTGTTTTAATTCCAAAGTAATTTAACACCAGTGTAATTGCATGCTGTGTAGAGCTTACAGCTGAATATATTTTAAATTATTTTAATCTGAGTAATCTGTCAAAGTAGTTGTATTTTATATAAATAACACCAGTGCACTTATATCCTACATAAGCCTTACAGTTGAATATCATTTACAATTGTTTTATTTCTTATGACAAATACTGAAGTAATTATATTTCTGCCTGGATTGTTTACAGTTTCTTCATGAAATAGTTATTTCTTAATGTTTTTTTAAAACATTGAATCTAGGCAAAGTTTTTGTTTAAAGTTAGCAATCTGTGCTGCTTGCTGAATAAGAGTATCAGAAATGCAAATTACTTTTGTACTGGCTAAAATGGTATATTGATTACTGTCATTTTACTGTTTTTAAATTACCTTTTACTGACTAAAATTGAACACTGATTACTCTGTTCTTTAACAGTTTTTTGTACTGGCTAAAATGGTGCATTGATTGGTTACTCTGTCCTTTAACTGTTTTTAAGTTTCATTTTAAGAGCTGTAAATGGTACATCAATTACTATTTCCATAAACTGGTTTTATTTATTTATTTTTTTTACTAGCTAAAATACCTTTACAACTAAAACCTTTAACTACTTTTAAAAAAATATATTTTTTGCTAGGTAGATTGGTATCTTGATTACTCTCTATTAACTGTGGCACTTAGTAATTTGTGCTCAATAAATCTTAAGTTTTTATCTGTTTATATTAATTTTGTTTTTTGTAATATAGCTGTGGTGATTGTTTTTGACATAACAAATATGTTCAGTCTACAAAATGCTCCAGTGTGGTTAAAGGAAACATTGGAGAACAACAGAGAAAATCCTGTGATATTCCTTATTGGAACCAAAAGAGATGCTGTGGTAGGTTAAAGTTTGTTTGTGGATGATCGTGTATGTTTATTCAATGTAACATGGCAGAATGACATGTTTTAATTGTATAGAGTACAATTAAAACCTAAATATATCAGGCTATTATCAAAACAATTTCTAAACACTCACTTTATTATTGAGTTAATTAAATTGAAAATGACCCAGTTCTTGTACACTTGTTTAATCTTGTATTAATTAAAATGTATGAAATATTGTCAGAATTTGTAAATAGATGAAATCAATGCCAAAGTGTTGGTGAATAAAAATGCTTGAATGGGTACCAATTTTATGAGTCACTTGTGTTCTTTATTCCATTTTAAAAATGAACTGTCAGGATAATAAGAAAAGGGTTTACTTTTAAAACCCTGCTTAATGCATTTTTTGCTTGGCTTTGAAGGGCTTTAAGTAAACTGAGCTTGTGGATTTGCATTCAAATAGTTAGGTAACTAAACAGTAACAACTAACATTCTATGAAAAAAGTGTGACTGATTTATATTATGAGGTTAAAACAGGTGAATGAATGTTTGGTTTTGATGAATTTACATGTTCTGTCTGGTAGAGTAAACTCTTAAGACTTCTGACATTTAACATTGTTTTTAAAGTAATATTTCTGTTGTACTTAGTTTTAAAGAACTGTATGAAAATAATTGTTTGACTTCCCAGTCTGAAGCTACTTACCATGCAGTTGAACAGCAAGCTGTTACCATGGCGAGATCTCTGAAAGCGGAGTACTGGGCTGTTTCTTCAAAAACTGGTAAGTTAGTTAAAAGGAATATTAAGTGAATGTGGTCTGTTGTTCCTGTATTATAATAAACCTGTAGCTGTAGTATATATATTTACATTTAATATTAATGAATGAGTGTATAGCTCTTTTGAAAGAAAGAAGACTAATTTGTTAATATGAGTTCATTTTTTCTTCACAGTTATGGGTAGAAGAAATACTGATATGAAACATTAACTATTAGTGAATAAAATTATCTGTATTCTGAGGTGTTGATTACACATTTCACCATTATCAAGGCAATTTTGTTGTGAAGTATCATACAAAGTTAAAAACAAGCAAATCATGATATAATCATTGTTGGGGTTTCATAGAACTTAAGATAATTGAATAGAATAAAATAGGTATTTAATGAAAGGTATAATACATGCAATAACACAAAATGTTGATATTTGTAAATATGTATAAAATTTATGAATATGTAGATGAAAACATATAGATACATAAAACATAAGTACACTGTGTCTGTATTTGTGTGTGTACATACAAATAAGAAAAATATGGTGATAAACTATATTAGACTTTTAGAAAAACAAAAAACCTTTAAATCATAATGGTATTTATTTATTTATTTAGTGATGGTTTGAGCAAACATTCTTTTTCAAGCCAGAAACAAGCCTGTTGGTTAATGATAATTACAAGAATGTTTTGAAATGAAACAATACATGAAAACAGAACATGACACAAAATAGAACTGATAGTTAAATAGTAAAGTAAAAACAGTTTAATGAAGTTTGGAATTAAAAAAAAATAGTATTAAAATTATCATAAACACAGAACGTTTCATAGCAAAGAAAAAATAACGCATTAAGATAATAAACAAAGAATATTAAAAAAAAACAACTTTTTGAAAAGGTAAGAAACTCATCACATGTCAGCCACACAATCTAACAGTAACCACATCACTTCTATTGTCAAATATTCCAGGACCTCCATGTAATGGAAAGTGAGATTACTATTCTAAAGAAAGGCCTAAATTTATTCCCAGTTAATAAACATAAAATGAGTTCAATACACAACACAAAATTAAACATATATTTGCTAGTTATTTCTTAAAGAGCATTTCTACACTTCACATATACATCAGTCTAGATACGAAACACTTGCACCACCCATCAACATGAGTGAATGATTTCTTTTTCAGCTACAGAAACAAACCAACACATGGACACATTCATCTAGGTAATTTCTTTTGCTCATCTACTACATAGAAAATGTTAAGGAAATTTATTGCTTGGATTTCACAACTGTGTAATCTGTTAGAAACATCACTTAAAATAAAGAAACAGCTTTTCATAATTTCATTCTCATGACAACATTGTAATTAAACAAGTGACAAATCAGGAGCAGTGTTTGTTTGGAAGAAAGCATTGGATAGTTGGTCTGATAGTTATTAGTGAGCTTTCTGAAGATAAATTTCTATCTGTGAAAATAACCTTCTTAATGAACATTAACAGACTGTTTGTTTCACTACAGAACTAAGGATAAGCAACAACAAACTTCCATTAGAAGCTTAGGATTTGATTGCTAATTATTCTAGGTTTTTTACATTTTATTTTCAATCTAAGATAGATAAATTATACAATTGTGGCAAGCCCATAGTTTCATCATACAGCTGTTTTATGACCTTGTCTCTAGTTACCTTGATTCCAACTTAACACCCATGCTTCATCAACTTCCTGCTTACATTCAAGGCATCAATGACATCTTGCAAAAAACACTATGAATTTTGGGTCTTAAGTCAGATTCTATTTTATTGACACTTTACATAACATTGCTATGTTGCACATAGCCATACATTCCACATGATGATGGATTCAAGGCCCTAAAACACCCTTTGGTGTTGATTCCTGTATGTGGTGAGGGGACCTCCCAGGGATGGTTCTATTTTTTCAGTTTACCTCCTCTGGGATCTAAACATTCACCCACATGTTTGCTTTGAATGGTGAGCTGTGAAGGGGAGGAGAGGATCCTGGTGGTTCAGGCGTCCAACCCTAACACACCACTTTGGCCTTGAATTCTTGTAGATGGGCATGATGATGGAAGCTGGATCAAGCAAACTGACCCTCTTTGACTGCTCTCCCAGAACTTGATCCTGTTATCATCTGTAAGCTATCTGTAATAGATGACTGCAGCAGTAACTGAGTGTATTATACAGGCAGCTGCTCAATGTATTCCTAAAACCTTGAATTGTTTTCCACGATATCTTTGTCCGTGGTGGACTACTGCCTGCCACATGGCATGGAAGGTTCAAAAACGGGCCTGGGATACTTTTTGTAGGTATCTTACACTCATGAACTGCATCCTCTCCATCAGACTCGCACGTATGCTTGATGGGAAAGACGTCAAAGCCAGAAGGAATCTGGGATTAAGTTCACAACCGTCATATCTTCTATCATCAGTTCCAAAGTCGTGGGACAAGATTCAAAAAGTGAGTGGGCAGTATAATTCTGTCCCCCCCCTCTTGATCTTGCTCTCTGATGGTCAGGAAATAGCTGATACCCAGAACATTGCTGATACTCTAGGTGAAAGCTTTTGCCAGGTATCGAGCACTTCTGCTTCATCTTCTATCTTCTTGGCTATCAAGACTTGGGCAGAGCAATCATCTCTTTCCTTTTGAGCTGATTGACCCTTTACACTGGTGGAACTGAAACTGACCCTTCATTGGTCTGGCAGTATATTGGTCAGACCTGAAGATGTATGCTATAAAATGCTGCACCATCTATCTCCTGCTTCTCTTGCTATTCTTCTGATTGTTTTGAACTTGATATGGCAGTAGAATATTTTTCCTGATGCTAGGCTATTGTCCTATCTTTCTCTAAGTCTGAGAAGGATCCGAAGATTCCTTTGAACTACTGTCCAATTACTTTTGAACTGTTCCTGTAAGACCTTAGAGAGGATGGTTAATGCTCGTCTTGTTTGGTTTCTCAAATCAAACAACCTGCTCTCACCCACCCAGTGTGGGTTCCGACAACAGTGCTCCACCAATGGACCATCTGATTTGACTTAAAACATCAATCAGAGAGGCCTTTCTCAAATGACAACATCTTGTATCAATGTTCTTTGACATTGAGAAGGCTTATGATACAACATGGAGGTATGGCATTTTGTGAGATCTCCATTTATATGAGTTATGTGGCCATTTGCCCATTTTTTTAATTTTTCAATGGACAGACGATTCCAAGTTTGCATGGGTTTGACACTTTCCCGTTCTTTTCTACAGGAATTTGGAGTAGCTTAGGACTGTTTTGAGTGTCACACTTTTCAGTACAAGATTGCCATCCCTGAACAACTCCCTCTGACTATTGTGAACGAGTGCTATATCAACGACTTTCACATCTCATGTTAGTCATCAAACATGAGGTATATTGAGTGGCAGCTACAGACTGCCATTAATTGTTCACTGAAGTGGATCACAGCAAATGGTTTTAACTTTTCTCTCTCTAAAACTGTTTGCTTGCACTTTTGCTGCCAATGGGGTATTCATCCTGATCCTGAACTGTGCATTGGTGAAGTTGTGCTGCCTGTGGTCCCCGAGACAAAGTTCTAGGGGCTTATCTTTGACCGTAGCTGTGAGTCAAATGTACAAGAGCACTGAACATCCTTCATGTCTTCTCTTCCACCACTTGGGGAGCAGATCGATGTTCTATGCTAAAGATATATTGTGCTCTTATTCGATTGAAATTCAACTATGGATCACTGGTTTGTGGCTCTGCCAGGACCTCGGCCTTAAAGATGCTGGACCCCATTCATCATCGAGGATTTTGGCTCTGTACTAGCTCTTTCTGTGCTTCCCCAGTTCAGAGCTTTATAAACAGTTTCATGAACCTTCTCTGCACATCTGTTATTTGTAACTGTCTTTACTGTATGCTTCAAAACTCTGCTTCTCACCAAACCATCCTACCTGGGGTTGTTTTCCTTCCTTGGTGGGCCATGCTTTTCAAAGGCAGACCCAATTCGTCCAACTGCACCTGGATAGGAAGGCCAAAAGGAACAATAGCAGATCGTATGTTTTGGAAAAGCATGTATAAAAAGGAATAGAAGGAATGGCATGGTTTATTGTGGTTCGGTGGTTGCACACAGAATCCCGTCTACAGCTTTTATGTTCACTGCTTAACTGTATCCCATTTCTCTTGCCATGGATCACATAGAAGCTAAGAAGTACTAAAACTGCACTATTTATACTGATTCGCTTAATTCTCTACTGGTCTTGGTGTCTCTTTGTGTTAGTTCTTACCTTGTTCTCGCCAATATTCAAAACCGATTGCCCCTTTTCTTTTTAACATCTACTTCTATCCAGTTTTTTGGATTCCAGGCCACATTGGTATTTGCAGGAATGGGCTTGCCAACTCCACAGCTAAAACTATGTGTTTTGGCACTATCACTGCTGTGACTGTTCCATACATGGATTATGGTCCTGTATGCAATGCTTGGCTCTGTGCCAGCTGGCAGTCAAATTGGAGTGAGCAATGTGAAAATAAGCTTTTCCAAATGAAACCCTATATAGGACTTTGGCTGTCTTGCTTCCATAAGGATCAGAAAGAAGAAGTTGTTCTAACTAGACTATGCATTGGTCACAGTTTTTAACTTGCATCAGTTCCAGATAAAGAGAACATCAGTGTGTAGTTTGTGTAACACTCGGATCACAATAAGCCACATTTTACTGTCTTGCCATCATTACAACTCTCAATGACGGCACCATTTCAGGCATGTTTTGTCCCAGGGTTTATCTGCAACATTAGACAGTGTTATTGGCGATTGGGACACTGTCTACCTTACAAATGTTTTTAGTTTCTTAAAGACCATTAATCTTTTTAATGTGATTCTCTCTTAAGAATCAAAGTACATTTAGTTTGATTTGAAATTAAAAAATGGCTGTAATGTCAACTCGAAACCAGGACTGGATACGCCAACTTCAGGTGACTAATGCTGCTGTTTGAACTTCCCTTCTGTCATCCTGGCAAGTTAGAATAATTAAAATTTTGCTACAAGTCTTTTAAAACTTTTATTACTTTCTGAAAACAGCCATAATGTTAAATAACTCGACCAGGACTGGAAAGGACAACTTCAGGTGACTAACACTGTAGCATAAGTTGAATGGACATAACTCACCAGGATGACTAACAGGAAAGTTAAAAAATCAGAGTGTCCTTTACAACTTGTATTACTGTAGTTTTTCTCTTACTGCTGTAGACTAGATTTAAAAATATAAATATCATTAAATCCAATTTTTATTTCATAAATTAAACCTTGTTTTGTATTACTTTAATTTCCTTTTATGAATTTTAATAATTTTACTTTAATTTTAACTTTTTACCCGATGTTTGGCAACAAATAGCCTAGTTGCTTTGCACCATAAAACACCAAAACAACGAACCCTAAACCACTACCTTGACAGAAGGAATACCCTGGATCCACCTTCTGAAGGCCTGATTAAGTTATCTGAATTTTTATCAATGTCTTCTTTTGACACCAAATTCTATTAAGTAATGTAGGTATGGGTACTTCCAATGTTAACCTCTTGGCTACATTGAAGATTGTGTATTTTGGAACTGCATAGTTACCCTTTCTTATGCTTTAGATATACTGATGATGTTTTCAGTATAGTTACCTGCACTATTGATGAATGAGATCTCTTTAATTTGTTCAATCCTTTTACTCATCACTTCAATACATCTTCTGTTTCTAACCAAACCATTTGTTTTCTTGACATAAATATTTCCATAACTGATAATGGTAAACTTGTGATGTCTGTATATTACAGACTGACAGACATGCAACCCTACTTACATTTTTCACTCCAGTCTTCCTCAATATATCTATAAAACATTCCCATATTACAACTCACCAGATTGCCTAGGCTCTGCTGTAATGACCAAGATTAAAATAGCAAATGTATCAGCATGTTTCAGTTTTTGAAAAATGTCTGCCATACTTCTTTTCATCACACTGAAGATAATCTGCTAACAATAAAAAATGTCCAAATTTAAGTTTAAGTCATTATCAGTAATTATAACACCCATACCATAGACAGTTCTAAACTTAGAACTACATGCATCTAACCTTCTTTCAACTGACACTGTTACTTTTACTGATCATCATGTTCCTCTTACATTTATGTTGCACCAAATCAGCACACACAGATAACATGTACATTAGTTGACAACTTCCACATTATTGGTCACATGTTCCCTAACAAACTTGTAATGTTTCTTAAATGAGATTTTCTGGTCTATCGTCAACTTGTGAACAACACATGACTAACGTCTGCTACTTAAGTTGGTATGTACAATTGTCAAAGAACTAGTTGCAATGTTTTCCCTTATACTGGATATAGGACATCTGATGGGGACTGTACATCAAGGTATTCTGTGAAAAGCCATTTTGCTGGTACATTTAAATGTTTAATTTATTGTATTATTTGTAATAACTCTGACCAAATCGATATAGGAGAAACCAGCAAAAAGCTAAATGAACATATGAGATCACTTGCGGGGCATCTTGATTAAAGATCAAGACAGACCTGTAACTCAGCGTGTTGAAGTTGATCATTCTGTTGAACACTTGCTTATATCAACACCAATCAAACAACCACAATCAAAAACAATTTTAAATAGGGTTGTTTTAAGTCATTTGGGTATTACTAAACAGTTCAGTTTTTTATACATTTTTCTAGATTGTCTTTTTATTTTTTTTAATGTTTATTTCTTTCTCTGCTATGTGAAGTTGTTCTGTATTTCTAACAACTTTAATCCCCAGGTTTAGTGTCTGTGTACATATAATGAAATAGTTTTGTAACTATTACTTACATTAATTACACTAATTGTTAGGGCCTGACATGGCCAAGCATGTTAAGGCGTGCGACTTCTAATCTGAGGGTCGCGGGTTCGCATCCCCGTCGCGCCAAACATGCTCGCCCTTTCAGCCGTGGGGGGTTATAATGTGACGGTCAATCCCACTGTTTGTTGGTAAAAGAATAGCCCAAGAGTTGGCAGTGGGTGGTGATGACTAGCTGCTTTTCCTCTAGTCTTACACTGCTAAATTAGGGATGGCTAGCCCAGATAGCCCTCAAGTAGCTTTGTGTGAATTTCAAAAACAAACACACAACCAAACTAATTGTTAGGGGGTGATTAAAATCAGAAGTATAAAACAATAATAAACTTTACATAAAATGAACATTTAAGAAGTTTTTTGCAAAATTCATTATAAACCCCAGTCATTACCTTAAAGCCTTAACAGATATTGTCTGTGGTAATAGCTCCCAAATGCATTGGGGATATCAAATTTACTAGAAAAGATTTTAAAGTTGAAACTAATCATTAGTTGTGGAAAATCAATTAATGGTAAGGAGTTGAGTGTTTACATGTACAACATTTCAACTCCTACTACCTTTCACAATCTGCAGCTAAGTAACTGTGGAAAGATTATGATGGGAATAAAATTGGTCATTATTTTACACACAATTATATTCTAGTGTCAAAAGAGCCAGGAGTATGTTACTTTGAATCAGCATAATGGGGACTCCATAAGTCGTTTTTTATTTATCATTGCAAAACATTAGCCCAATAAATGAATTTATGTGGTTGTGGTGGCATTGCCAGAAAAATTTTAGTTGGGTAGGATTTATTTAAAGTTTATTTTTGGTTTTTGTTTAATTATTAAATGGTATTGAAGTATAGTGTCCAAAGAAATGTTTTTTCATTGTTCTATCAAATCTGAAATTATTACTTTCAGTTTTTAAATTTCATATTGGTACTTTTAACAAATGTATTATTAGACTAAAGTTGATTGATAAATGTGGCTTTGTTCTCTGAACATTTAAAAAAAAAAAAAAGGCATGACTTATTTTGTGAGGCTTTTTTCAGATTTAATCAAGATATACTATAAAACTGTTTTTCTTAGCCTTTAGAAAACTTTGAGTTGTGGCTTGTTTTTCTAGGATTTTCACAATTTTTGTAAATAAATTTTCTTTTTCTAGGCTTTACAAAGGCAATTTAGCAATTGCAGCATAACTGATCATGATATAAAGTACATAGTAGAAAAAATTGTATTTTTGTTAGGTTGATAAAATGATTAATAACAGCATCAATATTTGCAAGTATCAATGTGTTGGTTTTGTTAGTGTTTACTCAAAATGGTTAAAAGGCTTTTATATATAACTGATAAAGAATACAAATACAGCTTTGCAAGTGTTTACCCCATCAGCATACCACTTCAGGAAAGTAAGAAGAGGTGTGGTGTTAAAAAGTAAAAACTTTTCTGTTTATTGTCACTAGGTATAGTGAAGTTGCACATAAATTATTTGCATGCTTAATCTCATAAGTATAGTTGTATACTTTGTTTATCACCATGCAGTTAGTTGTCTTGATATAGTTATGTTCATGTAAAATCTTAAACTCTGTCCCAAGCACCAAGTGTACATAGCTTGTGTTATTCTGTACATTTTAGTAATCATTCAAGTCTCAGCTGTATTTAGTTGCTTAATATTCTGTCATTGAACTGAGTCCAGTATATGTTAATGAGAGCACAGTAGTTTTTTACTTCAATGTATTCTTTGTTTTGTTCTTGGAACAAATCATTATCTGGATCAATATTTCTGTAAGTAGTGGTTGTACCTTTTTCTTACTGTACTTGCATTATTCCAGACAAGGTTGTCAACTAATACTATATGCATTACTATAAACCCTGCCTGCATGATATTCTGTTTTTTAATGGTACTACTCTATCTTTCTAATTATTCTGACTTCAGGTGATTAGACATTTTGGTTTTACCAGGAAAGTCCTGCACAAAATGTCCTGGTTTTACGATAAAGATATTGCTATCAGTGATATCAAATGAAGAATTTAATAGCCACAATTGGCTTGTTACTTTTTGATTTATATACTCTTCTGGTGCTGCTCTCTCAAAAGTACCATATGTGCATGGTGAGAAACTAAAGTCTGCACAGGTGTAAATGTGAAGACAAGTCAGTGCTCACCATCAAAACATGCTTTACATAATTGTGTACTGATTATTTTGACTATTTAATTAAAATAAACTGTTCCATTTATTCTTGATAAAACAACTCTTTTTAAAGTAATGCTAAAATGTAAAAGTAGTTGTATCAAATTATGGATTTATAATTAATCTAAGGTATGCAGTAGCCTATTTTAAAATAAATTGGTTAATTAAAATTATCTACATGTATAATTTGATAATGTTTGCTCACTCATTTTGTGTCACAAAAAAGTAGTTAATTATTTAAAAAACAATACCAATGTTTATTGTTTGGAACAATTCAATAAATTAAGAATTAAATTATTTCAAATTTGTAATAACCATTTTTGAATTAGGAGCTAGACTGTCCTGGTTTTTTAATTTGGAAAAATGTCACCCTATTCTGGCTAATTATTCTTTAGATCTTTTAAGGCTATGAAGCCAGCATGAAGCAGCATGATCCGAGAGTCAGGAATGGTTTTTGATAGAAATATTGATGGGAATTATGTAAAGCACTGATCACAGCCATTTGTTCTTCTCTGGTATCACAGTAATTGCATTCAGGTTTGCTCAATGTTCTGCAGTAATGTGCTGTTACTTTGTTATCTTTGTTGTTTTTGTAATGGTGCAGATGTATTCAGTATTAGGTTGTTCTAAGGTGTTGAAAAGCTCAAAAAAATTGAGCAGACTTTTTTTGTGACCAGAACATTTGAAGATCATTGACCTTGACTTCTTGATACATTTGTGATGTTTCATGTTCTGGATGATAATTTCTGCTTCCTTTTTTTTTTTTTGTGCTAAAGTAATCTTTTTTTTTATGCCCTGCACCCCTAAAAAATTTTAATGTTCTTGCACCCCTACAGTAATTATTTATTTAAGAATAAAGTGAAGGTGGCCAAAACAAAATTTTATAATTAGTTTTTAATGATATATAAACAAAAAGGAAGCATTTGGAAAAGAAAAAATATTACAACAAACTAAAAGTTACATAAACCCTACAAAAAACAAATTTTCATCCATGTATGAAATGAAATTTTTTTGAATTTGAAATGTTCAAATGTTTATAAGCCAATTTAAATTTAACTCTTTTGTTCCTGTTTACTTCTTACGAGTTTTTCAAGGCGTGGCACTTTGTTGCTGATAGCAATCCGCTAGTCTTCCTGTACACCTAAGCGATTTCTATATTTTGTCTTGATTGATAAAAGGGCACTAAATCCAAACTTGTATAAGTATGTCGTCACGAATGGGATGAGCACATTTAGTGCTTTTTCACAATGTCTTGGAAACATGTTCATTGCCAAACACCAATATTGTTCCAAAGTGTTTTCCTTTCAAACTGCATTTCAAGAACTCAATTTGTGTGCAGTTGATCTTCCTTGAGTTCATCATCTGATATATTATTCAAATTGAAGGAGTATGGATTCATAATCCATTCTTCAAAAGTATCCAGTTCTCCTCCAAAATATCCATCAAATGACTTTGATAGTATTTCCAAATGATCCACAATTTCTTCACACACACATGGAATTAGGGACTCATCCTCACCTACCATTTCTTCGAGTGATGGAAAATTTGAAAGATTCTCTCTTTTAACTTGTTGACACCAAAGATGTAACTTTGAAAGCATTTCACTTTTTGCAGCATTTCAATATGTTTGTTTTTCCCTTGAAGAGATACTCAGGTCATTCATACGAGTGAAAATATCACTCAAATAGGCTAGCATTTGCTTGAATTCTTGTGATTCTCTTTCTCTGGACAGATCATAGTCATGTTCTTTCAGAAAAGTTTTGACTTTCAGTTCGAAGAAACTCGTTAAAGCTCTCCCACGTGATAGCCAGCGGACTTCGTGTGGAAAAGCAAAACTAAACGCTCACTTCCAAAATCTTCACAAAGCGACTTGAAGAGGCAGTGGTTCAGTGCCTCTTCTTTTTATGGGAGATGTGATCAGGCTGGAGAATGTTGAACTATTATTCAGGGTGAATCAAGATAGTATCCTTTGATGTGCCTATTTTCTCATTCATATATACTTGTTTTTAACTGTTCTGTCTAATCCCACATCTGTTTGAAGAACAAGCACAACAGTAAATCAAACTCTTACATCAACTAGATGATAGAATAGACAAAGTCTTTATTCAGCCGTTCAACCTATTTTTCTGAGTCTTGACTCTGCTGTTAGGCCTGTTGTTCTTATGTGACAGTTTTAAATGATTCAAATTTTTAAATCTTGATCATTTTTTTCACTGGTTTTGACCCATCATTGTTTTAGCTGGGGCCTCCTGCTAGTACAGTGGTAGGTCTACAGATTTACAATGCTAAAATCAGGGGTTTGGTTCTGCTGGGTGGTCTCAGCAGATAGCCTGATGTGGTTTTGCTATAAGAAAACACACACATATTGCTTTAGCTGGGTAATTCACCAGTTGAACACACTTCTTTATTTTCTGATTTGTTATTCTTGCCTGTTGATGTATCTTTTTGTTAACTTTCAGAATTTGTTGGTTTGTAATTCAGGCTTGTTTGTCAAGCTCTTCTTGTTTTAATGTAAATTCAGGCATATGCTGATTTGATTAATACACTTGTTTGTATGCTTACAAATCTCGACTTTGTTTTTACTTTGTCAGTACAGTATGTTAGTAATTTACAGCCTTAATTGATTCAGCCATGCTGGTGGACTTTTGTTTTCAGCAGTTTTTATTCCTCTAGTCTACATACTTGGTGCTTTGAAATATTTCAAATTGTTCCTCCTTTTTTAAACATGAAAAAGATTAAAGACCCTGCTTTTGATACCAAATTATGCTTGTCAAATTAAGAGTGAAGAACAGTCTGTGTATTAACTCAAAAAACTGGTTTATAAGTCACTTGTATAAAATATTTCACTTTCCTCAATTGTATTACACTCGGACCTAATTACAGTTTTTAAGCTACACAATCAAGTTAGTTTTCTAATACCAGACTTTCATGATTTATTCATTGAAGGGACTGAGGCTCCCAAAACTCTACTTTGTGTTTTATATCTAACTATTAATCAAAACTGATTCCCAAACCCCCAAATTGAAAACTTGACTATCTAACATTTCATTAAACAACACTACTGCATACAGTGAGATCAGATTTTAACTAAATGTGGCATAGTTTTAATAAGATGTTTTCAGACAGTGCTAATGTATAGTGTACATCATAATCTTACTGATACTGATGTTTACAGTATACATAAGATCTCTGCCAAATGAGAATAAGATCAAATCTACACACAGTGTCTGCTTTCTAAAATCAAATGAGAATAAGCATAACATGTCTGCTTTCTAAAATCATGAATGATGGTACTTAATATTTTTATCAAATAACAGTGTGTACACAGCGTCTGCTTTCTAAAATCATGAATGATGGTACTTAATATTTTTATCAAATAACAGTGTGTACACAGTGTCTGCTTTCTAAAATCATGAATGATACAGATAAATATAAAACAAAACTTTTAAATAGAGAATATGATTGATACACATAAAAACAAAACATTATTTTTATTGTTTCAAATTTGGTTTAAATATACAATAAATTTTGTTACTTTAAAATAAGCGTTACTAGTAAAAAATTCTAGAAAACATGACTAGTGGAACTTTCTGTATGGAGTTGTTACTTTTAACATTTTTCAAACTTGTCAAACATTATTATTGGTAAGACTTTTTCAGTGATGATAATTGTTTTTGTACCATCTTTGACAAATTCTTGAATAAAATAATATCCAAAGTGAAAGACTTATTCAATGCTTTAGCTACAGGTGGGTCTAACTGTGCATGTCTTGATCCTTTATAGAGTTATTTTTAAAATTGAATTAAACAACTTTTTGTTTGTTACACCAATTAGTATAGCATAAAATCTTACCTAATAATCCATGTTTTAATAGTATACAAATTTTTTAATTTAAAAGGTAATATTTAAAAAAACTTATTTTCCCTAGTGTGAGAAATGACATTTTTTCTAGGCATCCTTTCATCTCTATTTTATTCATCACCATTCCAGTAAGTAAGAAATTTAACATAAATAACACTAAATTCATTATTTCTCAGACAAACCATACTTTTTATAACCTTCAGTTTCATTTGGTTACATAGCCATCAAATAAAAAGCCAGTCCTTTCTTGTTGCAACCACCTGTCATATCCTCTTTTTAGAATTTGATAAGCATTTGCTCTTATATTTAATTCTATATTGTGTATAACCACTAGGATACCAAAGTTTTCAGCTATCAAACTGCATATTATATTACATTGTTTTCTGAACAGAGAATTGTTAGTTTCTCAGTTAGTACAGGCTTCTTTCTCATGGGAAAGATAATGATTAGTGTAGATGAATTTGTAATGATTTTTGCCACACAGTTAGAAAGACAAAAATTATGAAAGTGGAAATTGTCTCCTTTTTTGCATGTTGTTATTCTATGTTCTTTGCATTACTGGCAGTAGTACAAAATACGTATGGTTAAGTTTCAGTTGATAGTTGACAGAAACAAAAAGTTAGGTGAGTACTTTATTTCTTGTTTTTTGTGTTTATTTATTTATTATTAGAAAAGTAATTAAAATGTAAAATTAAGAGTGTTCATTTTTCTTATTCTGATCTTAACAGAAATAATTATAATGTTTCATGAGCTATTCACACTAGCAGCTTGAACCAGCTTGTGGGTAATGTAATTTGCTGGTATAATGCGAGATTTACATTTCCCAATTGATTTACATCTTATAATGGCATGAGTAGTAGTAATAGTAGGCTGTTAAAAGGGCAGTTGTAGGGTAATAAAAAAAAAAAAATGTAATTATAAATAGATACCAGTTTAAAGCTACTTAGAATAAATGAAAGTAATTTTATTTTACAATTTGTAGTCTTTCTACAAAGAAAAACTGATTTAAATATTTTCGTGGTTACAAGGCTAATGAAGTTGACTGAACTCCTGTAGAGTAGGGTAAAGAAAATAACAGATAAAATATAAAGTTTTACTGAAAACAAAAGTTTGAAATGTATTTAGGAGGTTTTGCAGATTACACAAATGATACTTGAGTTTTTGGGGATGATTATGTTTCAAAATAATGTAACTCAGTTTGAACCCGGACTAGTAATGATTCACCGAATACATTTACAACCATATATTTAGTAAACATACTTCATTAAAAAAAAAAACAAACTGATTTTTGTGTATGAAAGAAATGTAATATTTATTACAAATCTATTAAGTTTGGTGAAGATTCATGTACTGCATTAAAAGATATAGCATAAACACGTAACTTATGCAAATGTATATATGAACTCAGTTTTTATACCAAGCTTGTTGAGAAAGGGTTAACTGATGCTTGATATAAGTATTTAACCCATATATTTAAAGTTTTTGTAGATTGCAGGAATTATAGTATTTCCCAGCATCAAAGATGCTATTTTTTTCCCCAAAGTAGTAACTCTCAAAAATTTACCCTGTGTTTTCCAGGCTGAAGGTTATGTTGCTCATAGGCCTAATCCCAAGCACAGAGGAAGCTTTTTGGTACTAGACAATAATCCAAGCCCCTCTATACAACCCAGAATGAAATGTCCAAGTTACTTAGTATTAAAAGATCAAATAAACCAGAACAGGTCACATGTTGCTGTAATATCGGTACTCTTTTTAACTCCTCAGGCTTAAAATAACTTTTATTACTGGTAATAATACAGATATTGGAGTGGTACTATAATGTATACACTTTCAAAGGTAGATATAAGCATATAGCTTACAAAAAACGAAACGTGGGCAGGAGGATTTATGTACCATAAGTCACTAAACAATCCATGAAACATCTTGGTAAGGTTTGTGAAAGTACTGCAACCTTATTCATATGTTTATCTTTTGTTTTCAAAACTTAGCTAATGAAAATTAGGGTGCATATTTGATGTGGGAAATACGATAATGTTTATTTTCATCAACAAAAATTCACTTTTTACAGAGTATTCTTGTGGAAATTTGTATGGAAAAACTTGCAGAATGAATATTTTCAGTTTGTTACAGATTTAATATTCCATGGACAACAGTTTATGATTTTAAATTAACTTAATCCCAAATTATTGTACTTGAAGATGTCTATCATTAAACAAAGGGTAATTTGAAAATGTTTTTTAAAACAAGCTTGAAATAGGAATAGTAGTATCGTTGTAATAATCATTTAGTTGTGTGTAATCACTAATGAGTCTGAATATTCCACATACTGCTTACTGTAGCTATGTATCCACTAAATGAGTGATGATCAACATCTCTTTCTCATTCAGAGAAATTTAACCTTTGACTTAGTGGTGGCTGTTTTTGACTAACTTCCTGTATTTTCTGTCAGTTCATTGTAAGTGATTGCTATATACATATAGATTTTTGTGTAGCTTTGTGCAGAAATTTTAAATAAATAATTCTTTTCCAATGTGATGCAAAAGTAACTGGTGTTGTGGCTGTCCTTATGTATTTTGTAGTTAAAAAAAACACCACCCTTTAATTTAGGTTTTTATGAAAGAGTAACTGAATAAAAGTTTTATCTTTCCAAACAGGTGAAAATGTGAAGGAATTTTTCTTTCGACTTGCAGCTCTGTGCTTTAACTACTCTGTTCTTAGAGAGATTGAAGCTCCTCAAAAATCTGAGGTATCTTCGGATTTTGTTAGTAAGTATTAAGTTACTGATGTGATATAGGTAGCAAACAGTGTGTAAGTAGAGTTCACTGTTTATAGTAGTACTACTAATGGTGTTATTTGTGATGGCCCTGATTATGGTCTGTTGCTCTGCAGTGTGGTTTTAACTTGGGAGGCTTTTGTGCAGTACTACTCTGAGGTAACTATTTCATTACCCATTTGAAAACTCATCTATTGTGTGAATGAGATTTTCCAAAAAGTGATTTGAACAATCAAAAGATGGATAAGTCCATCAGAGATATCTGCAAATGGTGCAGTATGAATTCCTGTTTGTCTTGGAGAGAAACTAGCATTTATGTTGCTGGAGGTTTTGTCTTCATAAAGCCATTTCTTATTGGTATCTAGTCAATATAAAAGTAACAGTAATAGTCATGGCTCGTTAGTTTGGTATATTACAAATTTACCTTGGCATTCTTCTCAGCTCCTGAGATGTTTTAATTTGCAATTACCTATCTTAATTATAAATTTAAAAATATTTTGTGAAATGTTTTGTCATTTTTGAACATTTATCTCAACAGTAGAATGATAATAATTGCTTATACTTCATTCACACACTAAAGTTAACATAAGATTCGTACAATGTGATGACCTATTTCCATTTGTTGCATATCAGATACTGTTTGTATAGGTTTAGACAATTTTTACAGTCAACTGATGACATTTCTATTTGTCATGCCAGATGCTGTTCATACATATTTTGATTTTTCCATTTAGGTGTTTGGAACAATCTTGATAACATGTTAAAGTAATACATAAATAACATGCAATATTAAAATAGATATACAGTTAAAAACATTCTTCTTTGAAATTCAGGCCAATCTATGGATTCTAAAATGTTGACTACATATTTTGATGCTAGCCACATTTTTCTGACACGTCTAGTCTTTTATACACTTAAGTCTGTGTAATTTATGTTGAAGTTCTGTGAGAGGTGACTATCTTAACTCAATGGATGGGTGTGTTCTGATGACAAAATGTTGAATGTTCTTCACCACCTCTAGTGAGTAAGTAGCTAGCCTGTTTCTATCCTTGTTGGTAGCATTCTGTTTTTTATCAGTGTGAATCAACACTGTATATCCTTACTTGTATACGAGAAGTTCCTGTTATTTTCTTGGATATGGAGAGCTTCCTGTGGGGAAAATCTTGTAATTTTGTCCTCCCAGTTGTCAGTTTGATACCATTCTACAGTTGCAAGGTATGTGAATATGCAGATTGTTACCATAGATAATGAACAATTTTCTGTGCAACAATGAAATGAGTATGATGCATTTTTTGCTGTTGTGGGTATTAGGTCAAAGTAAGATGCAGCTGCTGTTCTTTAGAGCATAAACAATTTGTTTTTGTAACTATAAGAACTTACTAGTGAAAATACCATATGTATCCTCTACACCACATTTACCATGTCCAGTGCCAGTTAAGCCTTTTTTTCCTAACGGCAAGCGGAGTTCATCAGACTGGTTGGGATGTGACAGACACAGTAGTGGTTGAGACACTGTTTATATTCAAAAGTTGTCTAAGGAACTGTTTTTGTGTGAACTAAAGTAAGTAGACTGTACTTTTACAATTTTATTAACATCAAATGTTTTAACACCAAATTGCTTTTAATTAAGTTTTTTTTTTTTATTTGACTTGAATGAAGAATTAATTTTGTTATTGATCATTGTAATGAATAGACAAACCAATAAGCTATTAAAATTCTTCTTTGACAGTTGTATAAAATCACAAATACAATTAAACAAACCTTATTTGCGACTAAGTTGTTTCGAATTATATTTTATTAACCAGTAAGCTGATATTTAATCCTGGAGTGAGTCAAGAGACCTGCATCATAAGTACATCTGTGTCTGTGCTCAGTATTTATTAATGTAAAAGGGATGTGTGATAAAAACATTTTAATTTGTTAATGCATTAAACAATTTCCAAACCATGCAAGATGGACGTATGGTGTGTGTAGTTCTAACATCAGTTTGTAAAACTTTTTCAACTGACGTGTTTTTCAGAAACATTAAAAAGTATATCTTGTATTGTGTTAAATTTAAGTGTATATGAAATAAACATTTGTGACAAACTATAATTTGATTTCAACACAGAATTAACTAGTAAGTTACTTGTTTATAGGATATAGTGTTAAAGTAATATTTCTTTCCCAATATTCAAACCTAGATGTTTTGTATGGAAAGTATCACAAATTGCACACTCCTGCTCAGTGTAATGTAAAACATTTAATCCAAGGTCTATTTTGTGTTATGTATGTATGTTACTCAAAATTTGGCCCGGTGATTAGGGTGCTTGACTTGTAATCTGAGGGTCGTGGGTTTGAATCCCCATCACAACAAACATTCTTGCCTTTTCAGGCATGGGGGCATTGTAATGCCACGGTCAGTCTCACTATTCATTGGTAAAAAAGTAGCCCAAATGTTTGCTGTGAGTGGTGATGACTAGCTGCCTACCCTTTAGTTTTACACTACTGCTAGCTCAGATAGCCCTCAAGTAGCTTTGTTCAAAATTCAAAAACAAAACAAGCACTCAAAAGTTGTTACAGATGCTATTTACCTGTTTATTGTACATGTACTTCAGTAATTACATGTTATAGAGAAGTGAATGTTAAGAATATGTTAAAGTATAGGTAATAGTTCGAAGTACTGACTAAGGTTTTGAAGTTAAGTATCTAATACTGTCAAAGTTCAAACAAGTTTAAAGATACACATGTTAATGTAACTGTTTTGATGTTTGCAGTGACTTCTGAAATGTGTAACAGAGGACAGTTTTAGTTGTTTTGTAATAAAACACAACTGTGAAGGTTATTTTTATAGTATCATGAAGTACAAAATGTGAAAGATACTAAGTCACAATAATACAGATGATTTTAATCACACATTCTTATTGACCTCGCATTGAGTTCCTATAAGGTGAGTGAGTAATAGTATTTCAAGTACACTACATTTGTTGTACCTAACTACATTTTCGTGGAATGCCAGAGATAATCACACCAACTGATTTACAAGTAAATCATAAAATTTTATCTTAAATTTTACATCAGTTGTTTATGTAGTACTAATTCTATGAAGTGATGTTTTGGTTAGGCTGGAAAGTAAACCTTTTTTGTAAGCAAGATGCATAACATCATACACAGACAAGACTGGTAATACATTTTATCACATTTGTTTTCAATGGATCAGTACACATTTTGAGCAAGGTGAAACTATATTATATTTAAACTGTATATTTTACATAATTACATTTGAAGCATTAATCACATAATAAATACCATTGGTGTGAAAGTTCTAATTTTTTGGTTTCTCTGGTTGTTACAGAACTTTCTCATGCAGAGGACCTGTTTGAAAAGAAGAAGAAAAAAAGATGCAGTGGAAAATGTGCATGATATTCTTTCTCTCTACTTGTGATGTGCAATTTCCTTGTCCAGTTTGCCAGTGTGATCACTGGCCATGAAGTTTTCATGCACTTGTGCTTAAACTGTGTGTAGTGTTGAAATATTTTATACTAAAATTCTGTATTGGTAATCTTACATGTAAGAAAAGTGATCTTAAGTCTTATCCTATAACTTTGTGTTATTTCTGTATTGCCATGTACTAGAAAAGTTATTAGTTATTATATATTCATGAACACAAAAAAATGTGATAAAGAATGGTGCATTGTTTTCAAAATTACCAAATTTTAGGTGGTTCTATTGAGCAAAACATTCTCTGGATGTTGAATTTATGAATCTCTGAACTAATTTTTACATTGTATTTGTAATCCATTTTAAACTTTAATGTTTTTATAAAGAATGTTAGAGAGAAGTCATTTGTTAATATATAACAAATCTTCATTTTGTGTTAGTATTATAGACATCATAACTACTTTAAGACTGACTTATTAACAAACTTCTACTGTTATGTCATGTGTGTAGGGTAACATTTTGTTTATAAGTTTTAACCTTAGATTTTGTTTCGTTGACTTTTTTGGATTCCACCCAACTTTGTAATCTTTGTATTTTTATAACTGGTCTTCCATTAGGACTGTGAATAAATGTTCCAGTGAGGAAAGCTCAGGTCTTTTTGAAGTTTAAATATTAAAAATATTGATGACTGAAGTTGCTATTTGTACTTGAATGTTGGTAACTAACCTGATCAGTTAAATATGTGACAAGCTGTTCTCTGAACCATGGGCTCAGAAGGTTAATAAATTGACAAGTTTTAGTCATTATAAATCTAATTGATTTTGATATTTGTCAAATTACTAAAAATATTTCAGGTCTTTTTACTACAATTCTGTAGTTACACTTTTTCTCATTATCTTACCAAACAAAACAACCCTTCCCACAAGTATTCTTCTACTAGTTAAAATATTGATGTTGTTTCTCAAAGTATTGATTTTTTTCTTAAACTATTTTTAACAGTAGGATAATACTTTGTGCTTGTTTTTGTTCTGTTATAAAGGTGTAATTTAAACATTTATTTTCACACAAGTAGGTTTTGAGAGTAAACAAAACACCCCTAATTAGCATGTTATCCTAATCTAATTAGATAGCTTCATTTTCAGTATTGCTTAAATTCAGATCTTGTTATTAATTAACTTGAGTTTCAGAATAAAGATTAAAACTCTAGTACACAGATC
The DNA here is from genome assembly GCF_004210375.1 of Tachypleus tridentatus. Lineage (NCBI taxonomy): Eukaryota > Metazoa > Arthropoda > Merostomata > Xiphosura > Limulidae > Tachypleus > Tachypleus tridentatus. Next base: position 46,900,568 of record NC_134831.1, on the reverse strand, counting down.
TAAATTGGCACTTAGTAACAACCCTTGGTATACTAAAGGTAGATTGAACTGGGCAGTTACACCTTTTGCGATTCGTATTTCCATGAGTTTTTTTGAAGTTTTCCAAAGCATTCTAAACTAATTTTCTATACCTAATATAACATTAAATAAATCATACAATTTGTAGTAACTGTTTATTATGCAAAAAATATACTTCGATGACTACAAGCACAACACAATAATGGGACACAGCTTAACAATTCTTTGCAGTTTCTTCATGCAGGATGTTTAATTGTTTTTTCTGAGACTATTTGATTCTACCATACAAGTCATACTGTCTTATTAGCATGTGTCATCAGCCCCCTCAATTAAGGATGCTGTACCATTTTCAGTTCTTTGGAATTTAGCTTTAAGTTTGTAAATATTCTTAAGCTTCCTTTTCCATTTTTTTCCATTCTGTTCAACTGTCCTCCTTCTGTCAAGGTTTCAGTTATTTGTCTAAAATGCACCAGATTACTACTGACCAACGAAGGAATTTCCAGAATACCTCTAACTACATATAATCATAGATCAATTGTTAACCAACAAGGAAGACATCCTCTTTTTTTTTTTATGTTAACACTATACACAGAAAAGCCCTTTTCTATAATTGCTTGACTGAGACAGTATCATAATGAGCTTGACAATACACCATAAGAATATTTAAACTGTAGCTTGGCAGTCAAGGCTAGTGATGTTAAACATTTGTTGAAGATGCAAGAATTTCAGGTCCTGACCTGATTAAAAAAACAAATCAATTTATCATTGAAAAATATGAAAGTTTATATAGCCTCTTAAATTAACAAGAGTAGACAGTACATGCTGAAAATGAACCTTATCTATCACATCTGACCATTGAATGAACACTTTACTAGCAATTTCTTATTTAAATAAACCCTCATTGTGAAATGAAAGCATATCTCGTGGAGTTGCTTTCTTTGTGGCAACTGATGTTTTCTTTTGCACAAAAACCTATATTAACATGCTGAGCAAAGTTCATATTTGCTGTGTTAAGTCAATTTTCAAAAATTTAAATTGTGTACTTTGTAAATCATATGCTATTCAACTTTCTCAGGTTTCTGATAAGAGACCTAAGGGCACAGCTGACAAAAAGCAGTACACAATAGTCAGTCTCTCAATTTGTCATGAAATAGCAGTGTTCTTTGGATCTCAAAATATCAATGTTGTGAATTATTTAATGTAAAACTTTCATTTTAGTAATGTGCAAGTTTGATTAGCTTTAACTGATCTGAGGTAGAGTTGAAAATTTGGAATGTCATTTGCCCCTTTTTGCAACAACAGTATTCTCTCCTCTTGTATAATAATTTCCTAAAATTCTTGCTGTCTGGGTGAAGAATCTTGTAAAAGATAGCACACTGATTTAAGTATTGTTTTAAATCTCAAAGACAGTGAAAGTAGTGTAGAGACCAAAAGACCCAATACTGATTAAAGATGGGTGAAACATACTTTTTTAATCCATAATTAACCTTATGTGCATATTCTGATCTTTTACAGCATGGCATTTAACAATCTGATGTTAGAGTCAAACTTTTCATGTGCCTCTACATGACAGTACTGATTTTGCAACAGCTGGCAACAGCAATGTCCAAGCAGCAGCTTGTAAAAGTAATGCAAAATGTAATCTGGATGAAAAGTATATTTTTGTATGAAGACGATGGGGTAGATTGATTTCATTTCACAAATGTCTTTACTATAAGCTTGCCTGGTTGTGTGAAAACAAATACTGTAAATTTGGAATTACAGTAATCTATTTATGAAGTTAGTGTAGTAATCCATGAGCATCATTCCTTTAAATGTGAGGAATATTAGAGTGCACATCTTTTTCATCTAGTAGTGTAAACTCATTTAAGACAAGTTAATTTTGTTGTTGTATTACTAATATTTGAAAAGTTTTTCATGATTCAGAAATAATTTTAATACACTTAAGATATTCACAATGAACTTTAGTATTACTTTTAATAATACTTCAGTAAGGTACAGTAATGAATTATTTAAAGTTAAAAATCAATACATAAACATTAGACAATTTTTCACAAATATACTTTACTTTTGTGCTAGATTTAACAAATATTTACAAAAAAAAACTTACAATCCACTACGAACAGAGGGTACTTCCACAGTGGATGCACTCAAAGTTCAAGATATTAGAAATCATCTTTACTTATAAATCATCACAAATTACATGATTACTACTTCATCTGATATAAGAACCATAAAAACATTTCTATTTAAAATCTTTACAATCACAGCAGGGCAACAGGTGGAAAGGGGCAACAGTGATATAGCATCACTCTTATTATATGTACAGACTTATGAAAAACAATGAACAACTATTGTGTCTCCTGGAGTCATATAAACAACTGCAGGTAGAAGAGAAGCATTTTTTGTGGCATGGTAAAAACCCTAGGGATGATACACTAATATTTTCTCATAACCTAAGGTGTACAGTACTACTCCTGTACTAAACAATATTTAAAAAATAAAGTATAAACTTCAAAGAAAATTCTGTTAAAAAAAAAAAAAACTCTTAAAATATTTTTATACTATGTATACATCTCATTGTGACAGCATATTATACTGAGCCAACTACTTAGAAAAGGAGAACTGAAACCAAAAACAGGCTAAAATTCTTGGAAATATCTTGAAGTTTCATTATGAAGATTAAACAGAAAACTAAGTTCATACAATATTAAAATTCACTTACAAGTGAAAACATTAGCAACTAATTTTTGGAAATTACCTACCTTTAAAATTTTTCATTAACCATAAACAATGAAACAGATTTAGTTAATTAAGAGTGATTACAATTGTCGTTTTCACCTTACTAGGAAAAAAATACTTTGGTGGAATAAATGTATAAATCTGGTAAAAATGAAAGTTTTCTCTCTCTGAATCCTCTAGACAAGCCACAGCAAAGATCATTTCTCTGAACTCTAAAACTTTGAAAGAAAGAGTGGTTTGGTCATTTTGTTGATGTTAAGATGAAGAATGCTGTTCTGATTTACCCCTTGGAGCAGTTGAAGGCTACACCAAGCACATTTCTGGGTATCATGTTAATATGGAAGAGTTTTCACATTATTTACAACTTCTAAACTATGGTGATGGGATCTCCTACAAACTGGAAATGAATGTGGTAATCCAAGTTTGCATGTTTTACTTTAAGCTGACAAGTACAACCATGATTTTTGCACATATGTGAAACTTCGTTAGAAGTTTTGTTGTTCTCATATTTTGACATACCTACAAATTTGTAAACTGAAAGTTGCCCCCCCTGCTAGTACAGCAGTAAGTCTACTGACTTACAACACTAAAATCAGGGGCTCATGAGATAGCCCAATGTGGCTTTGCTATAAGAAAACACACCATGAAAGTTTATAGTTTGTGTATGTGAGTTTGTCAGTTATTTTTATCGGAATGTCTTGACAAAATTCACTAAATCTTTAATCATGCATTATTAATAAAGAATTAAATACATGTAGAGTGGTTGGGACTTTGTCTTCCACAACAGTTAGGCAGCAAAAAAGTAGAACATATTAAATCTGTTGTTTCCTCTACTGTTCTATCTGCAAGATTACAAAATTAAATGTGTGAATATCATTTAGTTCCAACAAACTACACCTGGTGATAAAATCAGTGATAATATATAAAATAAAGTATGATAGGGATATTATATAATTAAGTATTACTTATCTTAAAAGATATGAGTCAGAAGTTAAATATATATGGTTTAAAACTAGAATCATAGTAATTGCTATTTTGCAAAAGTAACAAGTCTGAGTTTTGGAATCTTGCTAATGATGGATTAATTAAGACTAGAATGGAAACTAATATAAAAATCACAAATTACTTTGAGAATTAAAGTTTACACTATTCAAAGCTATTGAAGGTAAATTCCACAAACCTGTTGTATACAACATCTACTGGACACTAATTACACAGCTGATCAAAATTTGGCACTAAATTATTCCTTGATGGTTTCAAATCATCATAATTCACAAGAAATCTTTCAGTAAACATTTACTACTGTTATTATGGAAGGAAGAGAAAAAAATTAGAAGTGTTACTGAATATTTCTATATAAAACTGATTAAACATTCAAGTCATTTTGACAAAATAATAACTTATCTACTATTAATAAGTTTCAACCTGTTTGTCATTAAAATAAACTGTAAACCATGACTTAAATTTAACAAAAAAGTACTTTAATAGTTTTTTTTGGTGGGAATTGTTATACAATCCACATGGTCATGCACTGGTCCACAAGACTTCACAAATCTACATCACTGGACATTACCCAGTTCACAAGACCACTACAATTTTAGTCATACAGGCATTGGTCTGCAAGACTACTATACAGTACACATGATAAGAAAGTGGTCCATAAGACTAAAAATATACTTTACATATGGTCATACATGCAGTAGTCCATAACACCACAGTTCATATTGTAAATGCATTGGTTCATAAGACTACTATACAATCCATATTGCCATATGTGTTCTCATCAACAGTCCACATAAGTAAAATTTCAGTCGTGTGAACCAGTGTGCTCACAATTATTACATGTGTTTAACAAACAGTTAAGTAGAATGAAACAAAATTTATAACACTAGAATGTATTAATCATGTGTTAGAAGTATAGCCATAATGAATGTGGCTAATGATGCTGTAAAGAAGTGTGGAACATTTCTAATAATTCTCAAATAGATAGTTAATTGCCAGAACTAGTATCATATTAACCCAAAAACAATGATGCCATTTTTAAAACTCTGTGCATGCCACTGAATTATATACAAAATTTAATTAAACCACTTTACTATCAGTGTATTTTAATGATATAACCCTTATCAAATATGTTATAGTTGAAAGTTTTAGTTTATCGTTGCTTATTTCAAAAGAAACAAACTATAATGAAGTCTCTCACTTTTGTGTCATGACTCGAGCTATAAGTAAATGTCAAAATTTGACAAAATAGCTTGAAGCATAAGGGGTGGTGATGTACAAGTAACATACACAAGAATGAAGTTTAATTGATTTTCTAACACATGTTTCAAAGTATTTTCAGTGAATGTAGATGAAACAACAAATGATATTTAACTTGTGACAGGTGCCATGCCCACCTTCATGGTGACCTTGACTAAACATGTACATCTTGAAAGTACATGTAACTTGTAATTAGAAAGAGCTCATTGTACACTATAATTCTACAGTGGTTATTTTTAAACTGGCACCAAGCTGTTGTCCGTGGGTAGATGTTGGATGCTTTGTTCACAATATCACTTTAGTTGTTTCTTACTTAAATATGTTATAGTTAGAGAGTTGAAGTGTATTCAGGTTTTACTTTTTATATTTTAGTTAATTATGCACTGTTTGTGTTTTAAAATTCATATTTAAAAGGTTTATAACTTTTATAAAATAAAGCATTCTCTCACTCTGCAAGGCTTATATTACAAATAGATGTTTCCAGTGACTGAACTTTCATACTGTTCTATCACCCTTGTGTACCTACTGACATGTGTTGACATAAATAATAAATTGTAAAGGTTAAAAAAGGAAAATACAACATTGAAAGTAAACTGTATGTGGAAAGGTAAAGATATGCAGTTATGCATAAAACCCAAGTATATTTATTCAATGAATAGCTAAATAGTACATATTTCTTGATTTTAAACACTTCATTGCATTGAACACTGATGATAATATCTGGAGTTAGTGATATGGTAAAGAAATATAAATATTTACCTTAAAAAACATTTGGTATTCATTTAGGAGGTTCTAGAGGTTATGCAAGTGAAATGTGAAAACTAAGATAAAAACCAATATTCTAACATCAAATCAATTTGACATTAGAATATTAAAAAATATGTTTGGTTGAAATACTAGAAAATATTAATATTTTATTTTTCTCAAACCACATACTTTTATGAAAGTTCTTGTCAAGTATTAATGTTATTCACTGGTTTTATTACTGGAAAGAAATTTAAAGCATTACATAACATCTGGAAAACGTCATCATTATTGGGTTAATGCAGAATTATCATAATCATATAGAATTTTCTTTAGTTCAAATATTTTATTAAAGTGTTTGTGAAATAGTTTTCTGGCTTGAAAACTAATTTTAAGCTCATTGGTTAATAACGACAACAAAGTGTTTTTGCAATGAATGGATAAACAACATGTACAAAGATTGTAACAGTCTCAACCAAAACTACAGCCATTTCAGACCTTTGATATCTGGATTTTAATAATTTATAGATCAGAAATAGAAAGCAGCATATACTTACATTATTACTCATGAAGCACCTTGTTTTTTTTTGTTTTTTGTGAAAAGAGATCTTGAGCCATGATTAATTCCATGTACAACTGACAAAGCTGTATTGACATGTATTGAATAAAACTTACTCTAACCATTATTTCAAGCTTCTTCAGTCTCCTTTGACCTCAGTATTCAACAACTGTGTTCACAATTCATATATTAGAAATAATGGAATGAATGAAGTGGCTTATCAAATTGTAAAACAAATGTTACTACACTTATTTTATTAGGTTATTGAAGGTGTTTCCAAATTTAAAAGTAAATATAAACTTTAAAATATTTGGATTTTATAAATACTTGATATCCTTCTTCTAAAAAAAAAAAAAACATTTATTCTATAATATGACATACATCTTTGATTATTACATACTGCCTTTTGCTGATGCACACAATACCTTATTCATTTGACTTAAACCTGTAATGATTTAGTAAAAATGACCAGGTTCAAATACCATACTAAATACGAGTTTTCATATGATACTATTTATGTCTTTTTAAGCACTGTCTGCTCCAGTCTTATGTCAAAAAGAATAAATTGACATTCAAACTTGTATTTAGCCTTTTATAAATATCTCATCTTATTTACAAGGTACATCAATATTTACAAACTTCAAGTTTGCTATGACTACAAGGTCAAATAAAATGATTTTAAAAACATTTTCATTATTACAAAAACTTAATGGAGCATTTTTAACTTATTTTCTTTCCTGATATTCATATTCTTAAGAAAGATTGTTGATAAAAATATCACATGCACAAATTCTACTTGATGGTTGACTGAGATGCTAAATCTAGAACAATAACTGTACTGAAAATGGATATTAAGGAGTTAAAGTAACTACTTAAACTAAAGTTTACAAATGTGTCAACTCTAGCTGTGAAGCAATTCTTGTGACCATAACGTTAATGTAAACACTGGCAAGGTATCTGCTATATAAGATTTTTGAGCAAATAAGAAACAATGTACAAAAATAACTAGCAAAGTCAATAAAAAGTATTTTTCTTTCTAATAAATGTACATGGTACACAACAGGAACAATATTATTATTTGTAACAAAAGTGTTTATACGATAATTATCAGTTTTCAGTATTATAAAATTATATACATAAACAGCTATAACTTCCACAAATTAATAGTACAGTTACTTGTTTAAGAAGCAGATACAAGCAAGGCAAGGTGCTGAATCTGAACTAAAAACGTGGTTGTGTATTCTAGAACAATAAAAAGGATCCTATGTAAGTTTGAAGAAAAGAAAATTGACATTCTATAACAAAATGCTCAAGCTTATCCACAAAATTTAAAATGTTCAACATATTAGTCATTTGGAAAAAAAAAAGAATTAGTATTCATAACATAAATATAAATCATTCAATTGAGTGATTGTAACATATCCCAAATGTTTAAAAAATGCTTCTCATCAGATAATTACCAATGTTGAAAATGAAGAAAAATTGGATGTCTTATATATAATTACCAGTTATTAATTTTGAGTAAGCAATGGGTTTAGAAAATCACACTGTACAAAAGCCATGACGTCACTAAGGTATATAAAGCAAGTGATCACAGGCCAAACAATGTAGACTGACTATCCTCTTAAGGTCACTTTGACATAGAACTTGAATCATGGGAAACACTTTACAACACACACACAGGCTTGCAACATTGATTACTTTGAAGCAAAGGCAATACAACAACAAAAGGATAAAAATGAGATATCACTGGAGACAACATATTTTTCGAAAATCACTTTCAAACTCATCATCAATGTCCTTTGTATCTGGTAGCATGCCCTCAACATTTGGGAGGTAGCTGTTGTAATCAATACCCTCACGTTCATAGAAAAGTATATATGCAGAGTTGATATCAATTTGGTCAAGTGTCACCTCCTGTGAAGAAATATTGGAAGTTTTTTTTTTTAATTTATTTATTATTTAATTTTTATTTTATCCAAGTCATGCACGTTGAGTTTGATGAGCTCAAATTTCTGGTTATTTAGATAGCCTGCTTGTTATAAAAAGTGTTTTGAATTAAACAATGCTATCATTCTAACAACAGGTATCACTAGTGTTGACTTGATTCTGAAAAAGTCTTAAGACAATGTATAAGCTATTTATATCATTAATAACATAAGTACTAACTCACCTTTAAAATGGCTGCTGTTGACATATAGCAACAATTGTTTTTCTTTATTAGGAACAACAGTACTATGATGAATATACACACACACACACACTCCCTTTATAGCTATTATCATTGTCACAATACCATCCATACATTTTGATTTTTGTGTAAATTAACTGAGACAATATTACACCAATTTTAATAATTAAAAACAGAAGTACTAACTCACTTTACAATTGCTATTAACACCACCAACTACAGATGCTGTTTTGTGTGTTTTAAATTATGAAATACACTAACAACAGAAATACTATTAACTCACCTTACAGCTGCTGTCATTGTAACAATACCAATGATTGTTTGGGTTACAGGCATAGGATACATAGTGACCACCTCCTAGGATTCCAGAATGGCACTGTAAAGTATTTGTGTTTTAGACAACAATAACAAAAATATTCCTTACATTAAAGACCCACCATACAAGTTATTTCAAAATTTTATCCATAATTTTCAAGCGACAACAGCATGTACATTAAAACTTTTCCAATTAATTTTTTGTTAAATTGTAAAATTTTATTTTTGCAAGCATATGTGTTGCAATATGAAAAACAATTATTTTTTTCACTTATGACTTACTTTCTGACTTGAGTAGAAATTTTTTCTGTGTAGTTTTAATAATGATAAGACAGTCTTTGAAATATATATATTAGAACCATTTTAGGTTATTGTACTGTATAGAGCTTGAACAGAAAGTTTCAAATGATGTCTCACAGTTATTGGAACCATACAGTGGAGGTTATAGATATCTATGCATTAATTTTCAGATGTATGCAAGGTTACCTGTAAAATCAGATGTGTCAATTTGATGCACCTGATGTGTAATTTGTTGTTTACATTGCAAAAACAAATTCCTGGATGAAGTGGTTCAAAACTGGAGACAGACTCAATGAATTCTTTAGCTTTTGCAGTATAAAACATATGTTTATATATAATATTTATAGGAATTCTTAGCTTTGAAACATTTCATTGTGATTTTTATTCTTGGAGGATCAAGGGGCCCATCTCACGGAAAGGATGCAGCCTCACTGAAAATAAGATGGTCTTTGATGAAGTTCACTGTGTCTGAAACATCACACTATTACACTCACCCAATTGGAATGGGTATAAAATAGGAGATTCTATCCATAAACAGAGAATTCTGGATCAGGTGCCTCCTTGAAAGTTGAGATGACAAAACTTTGGACTTGCCCGAGTGAATCATCACCAAATAATCCACATAAAGGGAAGAAAATAAGAACAACCTGAAAGGGAGCAACTTTTGGGTATTGGTATGTGGCAAACACTTTTCCAGGATTGAGAAACCTAGATAAGGTGCTTATTGAAGGGTACTACCCATTCAAAGAAAGAAGTATATGTGAAGAGATGCAAGCATCATTTAATATAAAGAAAAGGAACACTCTAGGTGGTGTTGAAGTTATCTAGCCATCAAGCAGGATTCTCTAGTAGGAAAGGAGAAGTGCTCATGAAAGTGGATTCCTGGAAAGGTTCTATTCATCTTACAGCTCCTACTGTAAAGGATGCATGTGTGCATGGCCAAGTGTATTGGGTAGTTCTGAAGAAGCCTTGGTCCCCAAAAAGAGATAATCTCTTGCTCAGAATGTGAAAATGATGCACATACTTGGTGGCCAGATGCTTAAGATCAAATAAGTGAATTGGAGGATGTTGGGCATGGCTGAGGTGATACTTGAAGAAAATCCCAAGGTGAATAAGACAGTGGGGTTTGGGGTAAGTAGAGATTTGGAAATTTCGACAGACCACCACCCTGAATAAGCAGTTTCATGAAGTAAAAAGGAAGTTTATTTGGAAGATTCCAACTGGGAATATGTAAAGAGAAGCCAGTTGTCCACTGAGAAATGGAACCTAAGACAGGCCACAATGATATTAAGGTATGCATTATGCAATTAGAAAAATAAGGTGTCTGTGCTATTCAAAATAGAAGAACATGGAACTGGAAAATGCTTTTCCTTGCATCCTGTTTTCTTTATTTTCACAATATTTTTTCTGATTTGCCCATGGGAAGTTTGTGTCTATTGATCATCTAAAAGACATGCTGGTTTGTAATGAAGTACAAAGCTACACAAGACTCCGTGCTCTGCCCACCAAGGGTGTTGAAACCCAGTTTCTAGTGTTGGACATCTGCAGACATAATGTTGTACCACTGAGGGCCAGGCAGGCTGGAAAGACCAACAGAGTAAGAATAAACATTTTTCATCCAAAATGTGGGACGACAAAAAAGACGGAGAAAAAGTTGATAATTGAACACCAGTACCAGATATGGAAGAAACAATCCAGAGAGAGATCATGAACACTCTTCAATGGATTGTTTCTCCAATAAATCCAACACTGGCCTCTCTAGCCATTGAAGTTAAGCAGGATTTGATGGATATGGAAAGGCAGCAAGTTGGAGAAGAAGAGAAAAGGAGGAAAAGGAGAAAGAAGAATGAAGAGAAACTGCTTGTACAATTCATTTATTGACATGTGTGCTCAAAGAACTGAAAACCAAGACAGATAGGACTCCCACAGCTCCTGAATCAACCAAGTGTTTATTGGCAATTAAGTTAGCAGGTGAGATGCCAGAGGAAAGTAGGACAGGAAGAGGTGGAAGATATGGATACAGGAACAAAATGAAGTGCAGGAGAAAGGCCAGAGTGAAGGGGCAAGGTTAAGGAAAAATTTATGTTGGGCAGCTTCAACTTGTGATTTTACGGAATCAGGAAGGCCACTAAAAACCTCCAGATGAAGAAAGTGGCAAATTAAAGGTTCTAAAGGAAATAAGATGGACTTGAAAAAATAGGGTATCCCTTTCTAAATGGTCCCAATAACAAGGGTATTAAATGAAAAAAGAAAAAGGCAGAGGTGGAATGGGCTACTGTAGAGAAAAGAAGCAGTTATGAGTCCACAGAAATGTTCTAAGGGGAACAGTGAAACATTTCTGTCATAAGGTGAGAGGAAGAGGGTACTTAGGGGGTAGTAGAGAGAAAGGATGAAAGTTGGGAAAATTATGCACAAGACAGAGAAACAGCAAATAATGAATTCTCTCTCCCAAGCTAGCACGAGTGATTCCAAAGACTGAATGTCAAGGAATGGGAAGTTAGAGTGATCATATGCAAGAACATAAGAATCAGTCTGTGAGGGGGACTCAGTATATATGGTTGCAACAACAAAGTTGGTCTAGAAAGGATGCCATGTATAGAAATAACTGGATGAGGGAAAACAAATAATTTACAAGGGGAATAGTCATGTAATAAGAACAGAAAGAATCAAAGTATATGGGAGAGAAAGTGAATGTACTATGAGAAATAAGGCTATGAAACTTCAAGGAAGATTGAGTGTTCTTTAGCAGAAAATGATATTGCCAAAGCAAAAACCTGGAAGTGAGAAAAGATGCTCAACATCTCATCTTCTTTGACTTCAGCTTTAAAACAAGGGAAATGCACATTGAAAGGAGTGAAACAGAGGGTCCTGTCTACATCATGGACCCAACTACACATTAAATAACGATTGTTACATCTCGTACATATATCTTCCCTTCGATTTATTGATATTTTGTTCAGGGTAAAGAATTTCTTTACTCATATTAGTAGCAGGGTTCACATTAAAAAGTGAATTCATACTGAGTACATTAAAACTCAAGAACTTGAAAATTGAAAAAAATTTGTAAATGACAGCAGACTCAAAACATGTGTATTCATGAAAGTGGCAAGGAAAAGAATGAGAATTCACAAAGCATGAATGTAGAGGGAATCACTGTACATGGATGAGTGTTGCACACCTACTGGTGGAAGTTTCTGCTGTGTGATTATGTCATTATGCAATACATCAAATTTAATTTTTTACATTGGTTAGAAAGTCATTTTTCATACATAGTTAATTTTCAGTGAGATGGATATTAATCAACATGTTCTTTTTATACTTTATTTTGTTAATAGCAATATTCACAAATCATGACAAACACCATATAAAGTAACAAAATATACTGTTGACCTAGTATCTGGTTTTTAGAAATGTTGTCAGGTGAGGATAAAATGTTTAACAATATTTGTTGATGAGATTAATTTATATCTATGAAATATAGTTAATTTTATTTATGTGCACTGTTTGAATATGATAAACTTAGAAATAACATTCAATAAATAAAGATTTGAGTCACTGGAATATTTTTCTATTACCTATTGTATCTATAAACCTGATGGAGACTAACTGATGTCTTAGAAGAGATTTTCAACAAATTTAACAAATTTTCAGGAATGAAAACGAAAGAAATTACAAAAATTTCCTAGATCTTTGGTTTGTCCCAAAATCTTATACACCTTGCACTACATTTTATTGTTCTTTTCTGCAAGAACAAAATCTAAACACTTTCCTACAAAATTCTGAATTTGTATTGATAAGAAACCCACTTGAAATAAAAATGTATTCTCAAGACGACTGGTATGGGTATTAAAACTTTAAAGTATAGAACAACATTTCAACCTTCTTAGATCATCTTCAGGTTAACAAAGACAGTTTGCAACTGACTGTTACTGATTATGTCTCAAAGACAAGAGTGTAAATGGGTATGGGATTCTAGGGGGCTTTGCAGTTATATGTTAGGTTATTAATCAGTATTATGTATAAATTGCTTTTTATAGAACCTCATTTACTCTACAAATTTAAATATTTTTCTGAATCTATTTTCAAAGTTAAACCTCAGCTGTAGTTGTTCAGATTATATACTGTGACATCATAAAATGGTGGGAAAAAGAGCTTTCAATAAAACCAAGTGAAATACCACAGTAGGCCAGCTGCTGTGTCTACCAAAGAGAATCAAACCCTGAGTGTTTGCATTGAAAATTTGTAAACTTACTGTTCATCCACTAGAGAACTACTAACAGAGAAGACAATAATGGGAGAAACAAGACCTACATAACTATAGTCTCAAGATTATATATATATAATTTTTTAAAACAAAAACCTATTCTTTATAAATATATTATTTGAAGACAAGACTTTTTTGAGCTGTGCAAAAATGAAATAATTTTTTCTTTGCAAATGACATCAAATAATTGTTAAAAATCATAAAATAATTCTCAAGTATTATTAAGCTTAAATGTTTAAACTGTCAGAATTACTGTTTTGATTTATATTCTGAAATTTAAAATGCAGGTGTGCAGTTGACAACTAAAAGGTGCTCACCAGTGTTTCAAGTTGCACTAAAATAATAAATGGTTTTGTCCTGCATTACTTAAAGCTGAAATATAATATATTAGCATGAATTAAATTATCAACATCGATCTTATACATATTGTGAACTATGGTATCCGTTCAAGTATTTGTCAAGCCACCATTTGAAAAACTGTGAATGTATGCAAATCTCAAAATTCACTTCTAAAATGACAGGAGAACAATCATGGGAAATTTTGCTGCCATATTTTAATTTACAAACAGAATATTTTACATTAACTGTTAAAAATTAGTCACACTATCATTCACATTTCAAAACATAACTCAAAGAATAAAAATGAAGATTTCCCATATTTTATTGGTAAGTGGCTCTTAACATGATTTAAATGTTCATCAATTATTTTCCTTGGTGGGCAGTATACTTTGGTTAGTTGCTTGATTTAGTGTTTTATGGCACAAAGCAGCTAGGCTATCTGTGCCAAACGTCTGGTAACAAGGTAAAAATAAATTCAGTAAAATTCACGAAAGGAAATTAAGGCAAAATAAAACAAAGTTAAAAAAAAACAAATAGTATTAAAACCAATGTTTATATATAGTCCACAATGCCAAGAGAAAAACTGCAATGATTCAAGTTGTAAAGAACTTTCTGTAGCGTGACTGTTATAATCATAACTCACAAGGAAGACTAACAGGTAAGTACAAAAACCACCATCAGTCACCTGAAGTTGGCCTTTCCAATCTTGGTTTCAAGTTACTTAATGTTACGGCCAGTTTCTAATTTCTAATCAAACTAGATAAACCCCAATTTTTAAAAGGGAGCCACATTAATAAGGCATAATGTATAAATTAAAAAAAACTTAAATGGCAATAAAAAGATAAATAGCCTTTAATAAACTAAAAACATTACCAAGATGGATAGTGTCAGCATCACCAATAACACTGTCTAACATTATGGACACACCTTGGGACAGAACATGTTTAAAATGGTGCCGTCGTTGAGAGTCGTAACGACAAAAAAGTAAAATGTGGCTTATTGTTATCTGAGTGTTACATAAACAACACACTGGTGCATCAGTTCCAGATAATCTGCATTCCAAGTGGTGGGAGAGAGGACACGAAGGATGTTCAGTGCTCTTGCACATTTGACCTGTAGCTGCTTGATGTGTGGTATAAAGGTCATCTTACAGTCAAAGATAAGCCCCAAGAACTTTGTTTCAGGGATCACAGGCAGCACAACTTCACCAATATGGGCTTCACGATCAGGGTGAACACCCTTTTGGTGGCAAAAGTGCATGCAAACAGTTTTAGAGAGAGAGAGAGAAGTTAAAGCCATTTGTTGTGGTCCACTTCAGTAAACGATTAAAAACAGTCTGTAGCTGCTACTCAATATGCCTCATGTTCGACAACTGACATGAGATGTGAAAGTCGTCGACATAGAGCCCATTTGCGACAGTGAGAGGGGGTTGTTCAGTGATGGCATTAATTTTTATACTGAAAGGTGTGACACTCAGAACACAGCCCTGAGGGACTCCAAGTTCCTGTAGAAAAGAACGGGAAAGTGTCGAACCCACATGAACTCAGAATCTTGCAATATGCCATACCTCCATGTTGTATCATAAGCCTTCTCAATGTCAAAGAATATTGATACAAGATGTTGTCATTTGAGAAAGGCCTCTCTGATTGATGTTTCAAGTCAAATCAGGTGGTCCATGGAGAAACACCATCGTCAGAACCCACACTGGGTGGGCGAGAGGAGGTTGTTTGATTTGAGGAACCAAAAAGATGAGCATTAACCATCCTCTCTAAGGTCTTACAGAGACAGCTCAAAGAAATTGGACAGTAGTTTGAAAGAATCTTGGGATCCTTCTCAGGCTTAGAGAGAGGTAGGACAATCGGCAGGCATCAGGTAAAACATTTTACTGCCAAATCCAGTTTAAAACAGCCAGAAGAATAGCAAGAGAAGCAGGAGATAGATGGTGCAGCATATCATAGTGTGTATCATCAGGTCCGACCAATGTACTGCCAGAATGAAGAAAGGCCAGTTTGAGATCCACCAGTGTAGAGGGATGATTACAGTCATAGAGACAATCAGTTTGAAAGGAAAGAGGTGATTGCTCTACACAAGTCTTGATGGATACGAAGGTGGAAGAGGCAGAAGTGCTAGATACCTAGCAATAGCTTTCACCTAGAGTATTGGCAATGCTCTGGGTATCAGTTACTTCCTGGCCATCAGAAAGCAAGATCGAGAGGGGGACAGAGTGATATTGCCCACTGACCTTTTGAATCTTGTCCCAAATGACTTTGGAACTGGTGGTAGAGGATATGCTGGTTGTGAACTTAATCCAAGATTAATTCTGGCTTTGATGTCTTACCCATCGATCATATGCATGGGCCTGCTGGAAAGTGATGCAGTTCGAGAGTGTGGGATATCTACGGAAAGTATCCCAGGCTTGTTTTTAAGCCTTTCATGCCATGTGGAAGGCGGGATTCCACCATGGACGAGGATATAGTGGAAAATGTGTCGAGGTTTTAGGAATACATTGAGCAGCTGCTTGTATAATACAGTCAGTTACTGCTGCCACACAGTCATTTATTGTTGGCTTACAGACAATGGCAGGATCAAGTTCTGCGAGAGCAGTGAAAGAGGGCTACTTTGCTAGATCCAGCTTTTACCGGGGCACGTGGGTCGGGTGGCATCAACCACGGTCAGTCTCTCTCAAGAGTTTAGGAAAATAATCACTGCCTCATGGATTATTGTCAACCCTCCATGAAAAATGGGAAAATAATGAAGGGGAGCAAACTAAGAGATCAACAGTAGTAAAGGACTAACTAGGCACATGAAAATAAGTAGCAGAACCAGTATTGAAAAGAGAAAGGTTGTGATCAGAGAGCAATTTTTGAGCCTCAGGATAAGTAATGTTATGAATCATTTTCAAAAGCATCACCTCTTTTTCTTCCAACCATTTATGGCAAGAATGAAAGTAGGATGGATGAGAGCCATTACAATTGATGCAATGAGGGTCCGTTTTACACTCGTAGGCATTATGGTCCTTGCCACTGCAACGGGCACATCAAGAAACCATGACATGATGTTTTTGAGCAACTGAACTGCTGGCACTGGAAACATAGGAGGGTTTGGAATGTATGGCTGTACTCTGCAATTAAGATAACTTGCCTTGGTGATAGCAGGCGGACGTGGTGATGTAAATGTGAGAATGAAGACATTAGCTGGCGCCATAATTCCATCTTTGCGAATGGATATACACCTCACTGCAGAAACTCCTTGGGTGGAGAAAACAGCGAGAGTCTCAGACTCTGGGATGCTCTTCAAATCCTTCTCAAAAATAAATACTCTTGATGAATTTAAAGTAGCATGAGGTGTAACCTCTATAGGTATATCCCCAATAGCCTTTGAATGCAACAGGAGTTCACTGTATTGAGATGTGGATGTTTTCACCAATATGTCATTAGATCAAAGCTTTTTTACTGACTTTGGAGAGCCAGCAAGTCCCTCTGGTCCCTTCTGAATGTAAACGGGACACATTTGCCCTAAAGGTGTTTCTGAAAGTGAGTGCAATATAAGAAAATGAGATACAACAGGTGATATGGATGGCGAGGATTGCTGTTTAGAGTCTTCAAGACATGGTCGTTTACCTAGACTGTTTTTTTACAATTTTATTTATTTTATTAAGATTTTTAATTGGAGTATCCATAATAAAGAAAGGGAAATTTCAGTGCTCACTGACCCCACCCACCATGAAGCCCAACAAGAGGACGCACTACAATGTGAAACAAGGACACTGCAGCAACGCCAGGGTTTCGTGAGCACTATACCCAAATGCCAGCATCAGATATAATGTCCACAACATCTGTTGAAAACATCCAACACTAGTATTTGGTTGACCCTAGCCTGAGTGGACCAGCCGACTGACCCAAGGGGGGCCACCCCAAGGCTGCCCGTCTAGAGGAATTCAAGGCCAAAGTGGTGTGTCAGGGTTGGACCCCTCAATCACCAGGATCCTCTCCCCCCCTTCATGGGTTGCCACACATGGAAAACATGTGGGTGGATGTTTAGATCCCAGAGGAGGTAAACTGAAAGAACAGAACTTTCCCTGGGAGGTTCCCTCACCATGTACAGGAATCCACACCCAGGGGGCAGTATACGTAGATCAGAGCTTTGGTTTTAAGTGAAATCAAGAGTGCAACACAATTAACCGTTTTAAAGTCCATGAAATAATTTAAATTAATAGATTAACTTATGCTTTTCCCATCAGATGGAAAAGGCACTTTTAGTCATTAACCCGTATTCAACAATTAAGAGTCATGAAATACTTACAACTAAAGCATATAGTCTATACTTCAGCGACAAGGTATCGTATCCTTCCTTCAGTCGATGTTCGTGGAAATCTTGAGTTGCATGGTCCTTATAATCCTGACTAAGTGGATGCCTGCTGACCACATCTCCATTAAGAAGTTTCTTCTTACTAGGGCTTGAATTTCTCCTATTACAATTAACATTCTGTTGCAAGTCTTTTTGACTAGAATTTACACTCGATTTTGTGACCTCAGTTTCATTACTTGTTGATGACTGGTTCTGAAGTGGAGGTTGTTGATTAGCAGGAGTTTCTTCTACTTTATTGTAATGGCAAAAATTGAGCACTGCCTCTCGAGGCACTGATGCAAGGTAGTTTGAGGCATCAAAATCAAAGAATGGAAACCTTACAACTTTATGGGATTTGACCCATTTTCCATTCATAAGTTGAAATCTCTTTAGGTGAATAATCTGGACAACAGAGATTAAAGAGTAGATTCAGATTAATGTATTTAATTTCAACTAAGCAATTATAAAAAATAAAAATTAGTCTTTTGGTGAAGAGCAAAACTCCTATTAATTGAACTTGAATTTAAAAAAAAAAATCTAATGAGAAGGTTAAATAAGGTTATTTAAATGTTGTTACATTTTGTGCAATTAGATTATAGTCAACTAAAACTGATAAAGCTGATATATGGCAAAAATGTTAAGTATTTCCTACCTACTGGTAAACTGTTGCCAAATGGTTAGTAAAAATGTAGTAAACAACTTCAAAAATAGCAAATATGTTTTACACACCCTCCGAACTTATGAAAAATGTCCTGCAACATCAAATCACACAACACGAAAACTATGTAATACTAAAAACTGTAGTAATGTATAATATTAGATATTTTTTGTAGCATACATAAATGCAAGTAGTAAACTATGAAACTTGCGAGAGAAAAAGCAGCATGTAAAACTTGTTTATTTCATAATACATGTAAAAATAAAATGCAGTAAAGTCCAGATAATAAAAGAATCCAAGTTTTTTTTATCTTCAAAAGGAGTTTCCCTTTATTAACACATTAGCTCCCACATGACCCACCAGTGGGTCATAATAAAGTCTTCCATTAAAACCCACATGACCCACAGGTGAGTCGTGCTCTACTTTCTTTTTTTAAAGAGCCATTTATTGGCTGGGACACAACAGCTACATGTACAGATGAGAGTGGAACATCAGGACAACATCTTTTTTCTGGATCCCGGTAAGTATCAACAAAACAGACTCGGGAGCCAAGATATTAATTATCAATATATGAGATACAACATTGTACTTTGTAGCCATCTTCCATAAACTAACCAGCACAGGAGGTAGCCTCCATATCTGAAGTTTCTTGGAGGCCAGTTGATACTGCTTGCATTTGGAACAATAGTATTTTTCCTCTTCACCCAAATGCTCTTCTTTTGTGAATGCATCAAGACAATCGTGAAGGCTGATTGGCTCTGTCTGTCCCCGCCTTGTTTCCTGTACACTTGAATGGTTCAGACACACCTACAAGTATGGTCAAGAAATAGGTCACTTTTAAGACACTTGTTAACAATAAACAGTTATTTGCAATGTGCCCTGAATACAAATGAAGGATTAAATACAATAACATTAAAGTCACAATGTTAGATAATTCAGAGGTTAATTATAAAACATTCAAATTAGTCTGTTGATAGCAGAAAAAAGCTGTATTTGTAGATGTATAATTTGATTTTATTCTTCACAAAAAAGGTTATACTCACTATACAAACAACAAACATTTGTTAATTTCATAAGTCTTCATTAATTACTATAACATTGTTCAAACATTTTCAGATATTTACTACACCAGCCTTAGTAAATTATTAAACTTTTACATAGATATAAGAGTGATATGTCAAATATCTTAATTAGGTTTAATTTTTCCCAAGATATTTGATTCTGTAAATGTATTTCTTCTTATATGTTTGATATTGTAATATTTATGATGTATATTTTTTTATATGTTTAATGCTAAGTCTAATACATTTTTTTTAAAAAAATATCATAAAGACAAGTAGGGATTGATGTTTACATGCTCTAGTTAGCTATAGTAATATAGAAGGTTTTAATGCTACAAAAAATAAAAAAATTCCTACAAGAAATTCAATACTACAAAACTGAGTTACTTACAATAAAAAATGTATTGCTACTTTGACTTATACTAACATAATTACAATGATTTGCCAAACTAGGGACAGAAAATTAAAATTTCAAGTAACTCAGTTTTTGTAGCATTAAAATCTTTTATATTATTACAACTAGCTAGGTTATATAAATATTGATCCCTACTTGTCTTTGTAGAACTTAAAATTGTTTTATTACACTTGTTTTCTTTTTAATAGCTACATTTTTGAACAGCAATATCAAGTATAGAGTTCACACAAAAGTCGCTTATTTACTTACACACAGGAAAACTTGTTGAAAGAGTGAAATTTTGATTTACTTCTTAAACACACATGTATAGCAAGTTAGGAAGTTTTATAAGTACAATAACATTTAGTTAATATTGATCAGTTAATACTGTGAAATAGACATAGTTAATATTCAGACATTTTAAAGGTGGTTTTAAATGGGAGATTTTTATGGGCACATTAATTACACACATGTTGATGTTACAGTTTTGTATCATGCATCTTTCTATGATTTTGGATGTCCTTAAGAGGGCTTGTATCTTAAGTATTGGCTAAGTAAGGTTTGATATCTTAAATACCTTTTCCTGAGATGTTTGATATCTTAGGTGTAATGCTGTTGGATCCCAATCGATGGCAATATAAGCTGAAGCAAAGTTAAAGTCAGCACCACAGTAATCCACAGAACAGCCTAGGCAAAACCTGTTAATAGCAACATTAACCTCAAACACATGATAAATGTTTGTAATTAAACTGAGTTGTTGGTTTCAATTTTCTATAAACTAAATAAAGACTCCTTACAGTATGAAGGACATCTTTTATCCACTGGAGAAGAAAGAAGAAAACATGGGATATGTAATTTGAAACTATGTTCATTTTTTATGTTCAACCAAGTATTATAATTCCTCAAATTACTTTTCTTCAGTCATTTCTCAATTTGTCTAAACACATAAATGTCATTCTACATGTTTAACATAGAAAAGATATTCTATTATCTACAAAATAAAACACTGTACTCAGTAAAAGCTATGTTAAACATTAATCTTTTTGTGATGAGCTCAGTATAACATACATAAATCACCCCCTAACAATTAGTTAGTTTGTTTGTTTTTGAATTTCATACAAAGCTACTCAAGGGCTATTTACACTAGCCATCCCCAATTTGACAGCATAAGGCTAGGGAGGGCAAGTAATCATCACCACCCAACACCAATTCTTGAGCTTCTCTTTTACAGTTGAATAGTGGGATTGTCTGTGATATTACAATGCCCCCAAGATGGAAAGGGCAAGCAAGTTTGGTGTGACAAGGATTTGAACCTACAATCCTTAGATTACAAAGAGAGTGCCCTAACCACCTGGCCATGCCAAGTTTAGATTGAAAGTCTTTTACACACAAAAATCCGATTTTTTAATGAAGTATTTTTACAAAAGATTTGTTTGTGAAAATATTGAGTGATTTATTACATGTCCAACAGAAAAGTGATTTTCATGTTATGATTAAAAATATATTTTTCATCAAAAAATCTAAAATATTTAATACCTCTAAAACCTCTTAAAATACATTTCACACATTTATTCTTAATAAAACTATATTTTGTCTGTTATTTTCTCTACCCTAACTACATGGTGTCTGAAAACTTCACTGACTCCCATAACTACAACGAAAAATTAAGAAGTAAATATAAATTACGCTTTTCTTATTCCAGAATAACTAGATACTAAAACACAAGTGTTTAGTCTAAATACCTGTAATATCATAACACATTTATTGTTTTTATTGTACTAAACTTCCATTCACACCTGGATAACATTACAGAAGTTGCATTGACAAAGTGCACATGCATTCCTTGCCAAATTAAAGAATATAAATCTTACCTTTAGTTTTTATAGAGTGAGATGTCTTGGCTATGTTTTAGGGAAACAGTATTTGTTAAAATAGTCACATTTCAATTATTATACGTTATATACGTATATTTGTAAATAGTAATAATCTGCAAGTTATTACATTTATTTTTCTTAAATAACAGAGCAATAAATAAGTACAGCAAAAAATTATATCTTCTAGTTACAACAACCTTTGTACTCAATTTGCTGTTTGCAGTAGTTGCTAAGTCTTTTCAAATTGCATGTGTAGAGGATGTGTAAGGAAATTTTTTTTAGGTTAAATATATATATTTATTTCAAATAACAAAAAAGAAACTATATCAATACCATAAAATTCCACTAATTTATCAAGCTTAGTAACTAAGCTGCATTTTATCTAAAAAATATGCAATTTGTAGCTGATTAAAGACACAATAATCTGCTTGAAATTCTGGCTTGAAAGAATGAGATGGCTTTCTAAAATGCAAGAGGTGAATGGGGTAACTGCATTTAATTCAATACACAAGCCATATCTCAAATAAATAGAAAAAATATGATGTTCTTATTCTATGTTAATAACAATAATTTGAGTTCCTAATTTGTATGAAACTACAGACTTAGTATTTTGACATCACAAACATCTAATCTGAGCCCTTGCTGTATTCAATTTACCATGCAGCACATAAAAGTTAATATTTGGGTGTGCTCTTTTAATATTTATTTTTAAATTGAGAAATTAACTAATATATAATAAAATTTGAATTATAATCTACAATTTGATACCAAACTTATTGACAAATTAATACAATAGTTCAATACAAATTCAAATGCAAGTCACCAAACGAGATGTCGTGGCCTTTGACCAGTGACCTGCTGAGAAAAGGTTAACTTAATTATATTGTTAGCTATATTTAGATTATCTGGTTATTATATCTGATAGTGATTTGGTACTGAACAAATTAAACACTAACTAGTATTTATATTGTTAGGTACATTTAGGTTAGGTGATAGTATACCTGGTAAAGAACATGTTTACTCAATTACTATAACAATATTCATACTATCTGATTATTAAATCATTCATTTGTTTGTTAAATTTCTGTATAAAGCTACTTGAGTTATCAATGCTAGCTATCCTTAATTTTGAAGTAACATACTAGAGGGAAAGCAGCTTGTCAACACCACCCTCTATCAACCCTTGGGCTAATCTTTTACTATTGAATAGTGGGATTGATTATCTACTAAATGAAAAATTTCCAAAAATGTTTAATACACAAGTCTTGATTTTACATGTCAGTTTTATAAAAATCATCATTTTCACTTCCATTGGATTTGCTTCCGTGAACCAATGCTTCATCCTTTTCTAATATTCCTAGCGTGACATAATCCATACCATCCATTGCATTTTTATAGCCTTTAATGATGATTAAATGATTTTTAGAAGTAGCTTCTAGTAAAATACCTAACTATGCTGAACATTTGTAATATTTTGGCAGGTATTTGGAGGAGAAAAGGTGCACATTATATTTGGGCAAATATAGTATATTTCAACTAGCCTCCTTTGTGATACTGTACTTGCTTAATTTTGTAGTTTCAAGTTTTATCAAAGTTTGTATTCAAAATCAGACTTAATTTTTACAACATTTTGTAATTGAAGAACTAAATAGACTGGTAGTGAAATGATGTGAATATTATTATGTTTTTGTAGATACACCCAAAACAAGGTTATTATCTGCTTTAATTTATTTATTTAAATACTTTGTAAAAAAAAAAGTTTATCTTAAAAGATGATTAAAGACAACACTATATTTAAGCTATACAAAAACATGGCTTTAACTCTAGTTTTCAGTGGCATAAATTTCTTTTTATAATTATTACAATACACAGAAATAAATATAAAATTTAAGTACTAAACCTACCAATGCATATGCTCAGGTACCCTTAGTTTGGAGCATGCAGAATCATGTCTATAGAACATGTTACAGACTTATAAACAGAATGGAGTTGAAAACACTTAATTGTAGATCTTGGTCAATTTAATATTGCTAACTTCACAATTTTCATATATACTTTTCTCAGCAGTGACACTCTTTTGGCACAACCTTGGTGTGTAATGAATAAAATCTACACAGTGATGACCACTGTTTATATAAGCATTCCTGAGAGTAACATTACATTTATCATGGGTACTTGTGATAATATTGTGGCAAATGGATATCAGTTATTGCAAACTTTAAAAGCCTAGATAATCTTCAATAATTAGATGCTTCAAACTATTTCAGTACTTAGTCAATTCAAGTCTTAACTCTTGTTACAGGTTGTTCACCTAAAGAAAAACAACAGATTTCATTTTACAAGGTTGTATGTTTTTAGTATTTAAACATAACTCATGTTAATTGTGACAATTTTTTATCATTATTTTTCATTATCTTACATAATCTAAACAAGTTTCAAATGTTTAAATCATAGTTACTTTTATAATAATAATAAATAATGAATACAGATGAAAAACAAGAAAAAGCATGCAAGTAAGAAAGCACATTATGTTAATATAGTAAGAGGTAGGCAAACAGTTTATAAGCATAAGGAAAATTTATATTGATGCTTGAACATGTTTTAAAAGAATGCTGGTCAATCTTTCCTAGTATAAAAATTGCAACATTTGCTATCTGTGTCTTCCCACTTCTCTAATTTATTTACTACACCTCTAAGAAAAAAGGAATTAATTAAAAATTACTCATAATATCATCACTGGTTGAAGAAAGCATAATTTATATATATCTCTTATTTGGTTACAGAGCTATAAAATAGAAAATTAGACCCATCTTGCCACACCCACCTGTCACATCCTCTTTTTTACAAATTGCCAAACATTTCTCTTGGATGCTTATTCCTATATTATTTATAACCAACATAAAATCCAAAGTTTTAATCAATCAAATGAAATTATGTTGCAATCTGTACGAGGAATGGTCAATTTTGCATTCAGATCAAACTTTATTCGCATAGGAAAGACATCAAGGAGCTTAGCTCAATTTTTAACAGATCTAATTGCATACTTTGAAAGCCAGAAAAATTATTAATTGTAGATCATCGATTGCTTTTTACAAGTTATTATTTTGTGTTCTTAGGTGCATTATTTAATTAAATAATTTACTTAGTCTAGTAGTATCATTAGTACATAGTACAAAAAAGTAGGCCTAAGTTTCATCAACAGCCAAAAGCAAAGAAAAAAAACAGATAAGAACTATTTTTTTTTTTTGTGTCTTATTATTATTAAAAGAAAAGTAACTCAAATGTAAAAATTAAGCACTTAAGGATAGATTAAACAAATTTGCCAAGAGATATACAACTTGTGTGGCAATATGTTTATATACACCTTGAAGTGCTATAAAATAATAACACTGAGTATAAACAGATAGATATATTATTACAAGCTTCATGGTACATAGGATAAACAATTTTGCTTTTCTGCTGCTACAGATTTGTAGTCTTTCCAGAAAAAAATAAAATAAAAAGGGTTATTTTGAATTATCTCCTAATTTTATTGATAGTGGTTATCAGGTTGGTGAAATTGACCAACTCTGAATATATTTGCAAATACAGATAAAATAAAATTTTTTTCTGAAAAAAGAAAAAAGTTTATTTAGGAGGTTTTAGAGATCAGACACATGATATTTGAAAATTTCCAGATGTAGAGTAGTGTTAAGTCTTAATATGAAAATCACTTTAGCATTTGGAGCAGTCAACATCCTGACACCATCTACTTCAAAGTTTTGGTAAAAACAGTTAAAAATGATTTTTTGTCTACAAAATCTTTTTAATATTTACTGAAAGCTTCACAAATTTTTTAGATATACAGTAGGTACTTCTCGTCATTATGTATACTATCATGGTAACAAGATCATGCAAAATAAAAACACCCAATGCAATAAGGTCAATGTAAAACAATACATATATATTCAGGTACTTGCATTGGATTAGACATTTTTTAAGATTATTGAACAACTGTTTCTACACTATATTCCTATTCTTTATAAGACAAAACCTTTTTCTTACAGTATTATTCAGTTGTTTTCAATCAAATTAGGTCATGAACCTCGATGTACCAGTCTAGGTTAAACATTACCAATTTATTAACAGTAATATTAAACATGCACAACTCTACACTTAACTTTAATTTTTAAGATATTACAATAAACAACATTTTATTTCAAAATTAAATCAAGCATCATATAGTTCATTTTACAGGTATCTTAATGTTTACCTAATTACATATACTGTTGACTAACCTGTACCATGGACACCATGCACACAAAAGCCCATCTTTCTGAACTGCTTTTAAAGTAAATGGATACTCATAACCGAGACTGTCATCACTGCAAAAAGACAAATCTTTGGAAAATGTCCTCACATAAATTTAATTTACATTAAATATTTTTAAGACAAGATAATACTGAATGTACATTAGAAAATTTCACAGTTAAATACTAATGTGGACATAACTTGAAACATCATTAACTTTTATGAAATCCAAGGCCAGAAATAGAAGCAAGTTACTTTTAGGAAAAGGATGATGATATATGGTGTGCTGCATGTTAACATTTTTTATTAAACTGTATGTGTGTATAAAGCCAGTTGATCTCTGGCAGGGTGAGAGATGTTGGACATCTGATAGCTACATACATACACTGTTTTACAAACAAACCTGGCTCTGTGAGACCTGTCAGAGATCAACTGGCTTCATACATGTGTGTGTGTGTATGGATCTCTCAGATGATTCGTCTCGTCATTTTTCTCTGTTAAGCCATGTGTATTTTTATAGTTGTTGGACCTTTGATGTCTTACCTATCTATGTTTCAGTATTAAGATGTGCATAAGCAAGTATAATGTTGGATCTCCAATATGTTTCACCCAACCACATATTTGCTAATATATGTGAATGCATCCAGTTGTCAAACCCTTGACATTTCACCCAGCTAGGTTTGTTTGTTTTACCTTTGTGTATGTGTGTGTAGCTGATGAATATGTGACATGGCCCACATAGCCAAGTTTTGCTGTTAAACTGTATGAATATTTGTGCTGTTGAATCTCTGATGTTTAATTCCAAAGCAGTGTGTTTCAGTGTATCTATCTGATGTCATATCTCACAAAGCAACATATGTTTAAGATTTGTGTAGATACGTAGCTATCAAATCTCTGATATGCTTCCCCAAGCCAAGTTTACTTGCTTGTCAACCTGTGTCTTGCCAAGCCAGGTTTCATTGTTAAGCTGTGTATATGAGTAGATGTTCACTCTCTGAAATGACTCCCCTAGACAAGTTACATTGTTAAGCTGAGAGGTGTTCCAATCAGATCTCTGATATGCCACACACTGCCAGGATTATTTGTATGCATGTTCTTCACTGTTGAATCTCTGACATATCTCACCTCATCAAGTTTTATTGTTGTTTGTATGTATGTAACTGTTGGATCTCTGATATATCTTGCCAGTCATGTTTTGTTGTTAAGAGGTGTTTGTAGGTAGCTGTTGGATCTCTGATATATCTTGCCAGTCATGTTTTGTTGTTAAGAGGTGTTTGTAGGTAGCCGTTGGATGTCTCATATCTCCCCCAGTTATGTATTTTTTGTAAAGCATAGGGCTTGATTTTAATAGGAAATCTCCAGATTGTCTGAAGAACAATCTGACTTGTACAGGTTGATAAAAAAACCCAAAAATACAAACTCTGAAACAAAATACAACTATGACAATCTTGATGTATAAACACCTAATTTCTAGAATTTTGATATTTTTATATCTTATTTATTACCAAAAAATAATGTTTAGTTTGCATCTTTAACTAACATTTGATGCCTTAATTCCTGGGATGTTTTGTTACATTGAAAAAATAAGCTCAAACTATGTTAATGTTACATAGTACTTAAAAGTACTATAAACAAATAGTGAATGATCTGTAAAACTAGTAAATAGAAGAGTGATCTTAGCTAATCATGTTCAATCCTTTCCTTCTAACTAGCTAGGCCTGTCTACTATATAAAGTACAGCACATCACACAGAATGACTGGACATTCATCAGACTCTCACACAGAATTCCTCAGCTCTGCAGTGTGCATGCACACACACTAATATATATTGTTGTTCATATTTGTAGTTTGTATCGATCTAGACAGAAGCAAAACTAATGTAATTTTATGGACTGTTATTCTGTTTTGTACAGATCAAAACATTCATAAAATTTTGTCTGTAGTTATCATTATGTTCTCTTTAATTTGTGGATTTCCCAACTTTCTCCATTGTAGCTAGATCTTCTATGTTTCCTAGACTCAATTGGTCATGTCTGTCTAACATTAGCCTCAAACCTATATACATGCATAATTGAACTGATTAATGATAATTCTGAATTTGATTTTGTACATTTGATGATTTTAGTGTGTATCTGTAAGATGTTGAGTCAGCCATGTTAGTTACATGTTACTGTAAGCATCTATACAAGAAATTAATCTTATTAAATATTCACATTGGTGGCAGCCATTTTTATTGCAAATTTATGTCAGCCCACATATATGCATATGAACATCATGCAATAAAATGTATGGTAACAGTTTGTCTTTATATTATATATTTTACATTGGTTGAATATTGATTTAAATACTTAATTTTTTTAATGTTAAAACTTGTGCACTTGAGAATGATTGCACCAGTGATCAAAACAGTGTCTGTTTTATAAATAATTTACTTACTGTAAAACTTGTATATAAAATAAAAAATTAAAATGTGTGGTATATTAAATTATTGAGTTTTTCACACTGTACTGTGTTACTACAAACAATCATTCACATTGAAATCCACACAAAATATACATGAAGTTTGTCCATAATAGAAAGTATAGTGACAAAAACAGCATTATTAACCAATCATAGAACTGAACATTTCATGTTTTCAGCATCTTTTGTTAGACTGTACAAACATTTCCCTTGTACAAAATATCATCTTCTTTTAAACAAATAAATGGACAAAAATTTACTTTGGTGGGATAAAATTTTCTAGTTACCAGATAGAGAATTCACCAATGATTTTTAGATGAGGATCAAAGTCAACATTATGTGTGTGGTGTGCATATGTATACGTGTATAGTAAACTGCAAAGATGTTTTAAGTAAAGCTCTATTCCAGAGCACTAGGTGTCCATAAGTTGGTTGGTTGGATGATTTAGTGTTTTATGGCACAAAGTAGCTAGGCTATCTGTGCCACACATCTGGTAAAAAGTTAAAAGTAAATTTAGTAAAATTCATAAAAGGAAATTAAGGTAAAACAAAACAAAAAACACATAAATAGCATAAAACCAATGTTTTCATCTAGCCTACAACGGTAAGAGAAAAACTACAGTAATTCAAGTTGTAAAGAACTTTCTGTAGCATAACTGTAATTATCATAACTTTCCAGGTAGACTAACAGGTAAGTACAAAAACCACAGTCAGTCACCTGAAGTTGGCCTTTCCAGCCCTGGTTTTGAGTTATTTAATGTTACAGCCAGTTTCTAATTTCAAACTGAACTAGATGAACTGTGACTTTTAAAAGGGAGCCACATTAAAAAGGTGTAATGTATAAATTAAAAACCATAAATGGCCTTTAATAAACTAAAAACATTACCAAGGTGAATGTCACTATCACCAATAACACTAACGTTATGGACAAACCTTGGGACAGAACATGTTTAAAATGGTGCTATCATTGAGTCATAATGGCAACAAGAAAGTAGAATGTGGCTTATTGTGATCTGAGTGTTACACAAACTACAGACTGATGCATCAGTTCCAGATAAAAGAAAACAAGTTAAAAAAAACTGTGACTAATACATAGTCTAGTTAGAACAACTTCCTCTTTCTGATCCTTACAGAAGGAAGACAGCCAAAGTCCAATATAGGGTTTCATTTGGAAAAGCTTGTTTTCGCATTGCTCACTCCAATTTGACTGCCAGCTGGCACAGAGCCGAGCATTGCATACAGGACCATAATTCATGTATAGAACAGGTAGAGCAGTGATAGTGCCAGAGCACAGAGATTTAGCTGCGGTGTTGGCGAGCCCATTCCTGCAAATATCAACGTGGCCTGGTATACAGAAAAACTGGATAGAAGTAAATGTTAAAGAGAAATGGGCCAGTCGGTTTTGAATATCGGCGAGAACAGGGTAAGAACTAACACAAAGTGATTCCAGGGCCAGTAGAGAACTAAGCGAGTTAGTATAAATAGTGTGGTTTGAGTACTGCTTAGCTTCTACGTGACCCAGGGCAAGAGAAATGGCATACAGTTTAGCAGTAAACACAGAAGTTGTAGAGGGGATTCTGCACACAACTACTGAACCACAACAAACCATGGCAGAACCCACACAGTCACCTGATTTCAAGTCATCTGTATAAATAGGAATGGAAGGATGGTTAGAAAGATGTTCAGCAAATAGCAGACAGTATTTCCAATCAGGAGTGTCTACTACCTTTCTCAGATGTCTTAAAGATAAGTTGCAATTGGGGACTGTAAGAAACTATGGATTGGGATGGGCTGACCAGTGGATACAGCAATGTTATCCAAAGATAGATCCATTTCATCCAATTGCACCTGGATACAAAGGCTAAAAGGAGCAATGGCAAACCATCTGTTCTGAAAATGTATGGCCCACCGAGAAAGGAAAACACAATCCCAGGTGGGATGCTTTGGTAAGGAAGGAAGTTTCGAAGTACATACTAGAGACAGTTGCAAATGTCAGAGGTGCAAAGAAGGTTCATGAGACTATGAATAAACTCTAAACTGGGGAAGTGCAGAAAGCCCCAGTGCAGAGCCGAAGTCCGTGATGATGAATAGGATCGAGCATCTTTAAGGCCGAAGGTCTGGCAGAGCCATAGACCAGTAATCCATTGTCAAGTTTCGATCGAATAAGAGCACGATATACTTTTAACATAAAACATCAATCTGCATTCCAAGTGGTGGAAGAGAGGACACGAAGGATGTTCAGTGCTCTTGCACATTTGACCTGTAGCTGCTTGATGTGTGGTATAAAGGTTAGCTTACGGTCAAAGATAAGCCCCAAGAACTTTGTTTCAGGGACCACAGGCTGCACAACTTCACCAATACGTACTTCAGGATCAGGATGAATACCCCCAGTTGGCAGCAAAAGTGCATGCAAACAGTTTTAGAGAGAGAGAAGTTAAAGCCATTTGTTGTGGTCCACTTCAGTAAACAATGGAGGACAATCTGAAACTGCTGCTCAATATGCCTAATGTTCGACAACTGACATGAGATGTGAAAGTCGTCAACATAGAGCCCATTTGTGACAGTGAGGAGTTGTTCAGTGATGGCATTAACTTTTACACTGAAAGGTGTGACACTCAGAACACAGCCCTGTTCTGACTCCAAGTTCCTGTAGAAAAGAACGGGAAAGTATCGAACCCACACGAACTCAGAATCTCCTGTCCATTAAACAATTAATAAAAATGGGCAAATGGCCACGTAACCCATATATATGGAGGTCTCACAAAAAACCATAACTCCATGTTGTATCATAAACCTTCTCAATGTCAAAGAATATTGATACAAGATGTTGTTTGAGAAAGGCTAATCTGATTGATGTTTCAAGTCGAATCAGGTGGTCCATGATGGAGCACTGTCGTCGGAACTCACATTGTGTGTATGAGAGGAGGTTGTTTGATTCAAGGAACCAAACAAGATAAGCATTAACCATCCTCTCTAAGGTCTTACAGAGACAGCTCATCAAAGCAATTGGCTTAGAGAAAGGTAGGACAATAGCCTGGTGTCTGGCATCAGGAAAACATTCTCCTGCCAGATCAAGTTAAAAACAATCAGAAGAATAGCAAGAGAAGCAGGAGATAAAAGGTGCAGCATATAGTGTATATCATCAAGTCCAACTGATGTACTGCCAGACTGATGAAGGGCCAGTTTGAGTTCCACCAGTGTAAAGGGACGATTATAGTCATAAAGACAATCAACTGGAAAGGAAAGAGGTAATTGCTCTGCCCAAGTCTTGATAACTAAGAAGGTGGAAGAAGAAGCAGAAGTGCTAGATATCCAGCAAAAGCTTTCACCTAGAGCAGTGGTTCTTAACCTTTTTCAGTGTTTGCACCCCTTTCAAATCAGTAATCATTTCTCGCACCCCCTGGAAACTTAGGAAACTTCTTCTTAGGAGAAATATAAAGCATACTCTTATGTAAAAATATAGATTTGCTTTAATTATTCATGGGCATCCTCGCACCCCTTGGGAATCATCTTCGCACCCCCTAGGGGTGCGGGCACCCCTGGTTAAGAACCCCTGACCTAGAGTATCAGCGATGCTCCAGGTATCAGTTACTTCCTGGCCGTCAGGGAGCAAGGTCGAGAGGGGGACAGAATTATATTGCCCACTGACCTTTCGAATATTGTCTCATATGTCTTTGGAATTGGTGGTAGAAGATATGCTGGTTGTGAACTTAACCCAAGATTCCTTGTGGCTTTGATGTCTTACCCACAAAGCATGTGCACGAGCCTGTTGGAAAGTGATGCAGTTCGAGAGTGTGGGATATCTACAGAAAGTATCCCAGGCAGGATTCCTCTATGTACGAGGATATAGTGGAAAATATATAGAGGCTATATATGGAAAATGGGAATACACTGAGCAGCTGATTGTATAATACTGTCAGTTACTGCTGCCACATGGTTATCTATTGATGGCTTACAGATGATGGAAGGATGAAGTTCTGTGAGAGCAGTGAAAAAGAGCCAGTTTGCCTGATCCAGCTTCTACCGGGGCACGCAGGTTGGGTGGCGTCAACCACGGCCAGTCTCTCTCAAAAGTATAGGAAAATGATCATTGCCTAGTGGATTATTGTCAACCCTCCATGAAAAATGGGAGAATAATGAAGGGGAGCAAACCGAGAGATCAATAGCAGAAAAGGACTGACTAGGTGCGTGAAAATAAGTAGAACAACCAGTATTGTAAAGAGAAAGATTGTGATCAGAGAGCATATGCTCTACAGAGCAACCTCTCCTATCAATATCAGCACTTCCCCAGAGGGGATGATGTCCATTAAAGTTCTCCAGGATTAAAAAGGGAGACAGCAACTGTTCAGTGAGAGCATCAAAGTCTGTTTGATCATATGTCTCTCTCGGCAACAGGTAGAGAGAACAAACAGTGATGGTACGACCCAAGGAAACACAGATAGCTATGGCCTCCCAGGGTGTGTCAAGTGGCTAAGACAGGGTGGTCACATGGTGATAAACCAAAAATGCCACCCCTCCATGCACTCATCCATCACACAGCCTGTCATTTTTGTACAAAGAATACCACTGAAAGGTGACTGTATCAGTATGTTTCAGAAATGTTTCCTGTAAGGAAAGACATACTGGATAGTAGGAAGCAATCAGTGTTTTGATGCCATCCAGGTCAGAACGTAAACCTTGACAGTTACATTGTATCAGGGTGGCCATTTTTATTTACATGTAGGCAAATTTGGCAGAGAACCCTTCTGTTTACAACCACATCTTTTTTTCTTACTGTCCTTTTTGAAGGGAGATCTATCGACCTCCATGGATTCTGCCGTGGGTTGATTGGGCAGGTCTTTGCTGTTGGAAGGGGATTCCAGTGACTGAGAATGTGAATGAATGATTGTTTTGCATCTTGGGGTGGGAAAAAAGATATATCTGAGGAAATGCCTGTACCTGGAGCCAAAGGATGTGGATATTGGGGTTTGTTGGAATGTATGTGAGGGACAGAGATAGGTGTTGAAGTTGATTCATCAACGTTTTTAACCATGGAGGTCAAAAGACTTTTCATTTGTTTGGAGAACGATTCTTTTGGAGGCACAGGGAGATCTGTATGCTCTCCCACTGTAGCTGTGGAACGAACTTCAACATCATACGTCCGAGATGAGGTGGTGGACAGCAATTTTTGAGCCTCAGGATAAATAATGTTATGAATCATTTTCAAACACTTCACTTCTTTTTCTTCCAACTATTTTGAGCAAGAACGAAAGTAGAATGGATGAGTGCCATTACAATTGATGCAATGAGGGTCCATTTCACACTCGTAGGCATTATGGTCCTTGCCACTGCAATGAGCACACGTCAAGGAACCACATGACGTCTGAGTGACAGAACTGCTGACACTGGAAACAACGGAGAGGGTTTGAAATGTATGGCCATACTCTGCAATTAAGATAATCTGCCTTGATGGTGGCAGGCTGATGTGGTGATGTACATGTGAGAATGAAAACATTGGTTGGCACCATAATTCCCATCTTTGCAAATGGATATATGCCTCACTGAAAAAAACTCCTTGGATCGAGAAACCATTGAGAATCTCTACCTCTGGGATAGTCTTCAAATTCCTCTCAACAGTAACTCCTCATGATTAATTCAAAGTTGCATGAGGTGTAACCTCAATAGGTATATCCTCAATTGCCTTTGAATGCAAGAGTTCACTGTGTTGAGATGTGGATGTTTCCACCAATATGTCACCAGATTGAAGCTTTTTTTTTTACTGACTTTGGAGAGCCAGCAAGTCCCTCTGAATGAAAAAGGGAGACATTTGTCCCAAAGGTGTATCTGAAAGTGAATGCAATAAGAAAATGAGGTACAACAGGTGGTACAGATGATGAGGATTGCCGCTCACAATCTTCAAGACATGGTCATTTACCTATGGACTGTTTTTTCACTATTTTATTATGATTTTTAGTCAGGGAAATTTCCCTTTAGAAAGGGAAATTTTGGTGCTCATTGACCCCAACTGCCATGGAACCCTATGAGGGGACACACTACAATGCCAAACAAGAACACTGCAGTAACGCCAGGGTTTTGTGAGCACTACCCAAACATCAGCATCAGATACAATGTCCATAACACCTGTTGAAAACATCCAACACTGGTATTTGGTTGACCCTAGCCCGACTGAACCAGCTGATTGACCCAAGGGGGGCCACCCAAAGGCTGCCCATCTACATAAATTCAAGTCCAAAGAGGTGTGTTAGGGTTGGTCCCCTCAACCACCAGGATCCTCTCCTCCCCTTCATGGGTTGCCACACATGGCAAACATGTGGGTGAATGTTCAGATCCCAGAGGAGGTAAACTGAAAGAACAGAACCTTCCCTGGGAGGTCCTCTCACCATGTACAAGAATTCACACAAAGGGGAGGTGTCCATCAAACATGATAGGGGTTTACAGGTCACAGGTCAATAAAATTTTATTGAATTACTATTTTATGAATGAACAAACCAGTTTGATGCGAAATTGTAGATTATTCAAATTTTAGTGTTATTCATTAATTTTTTTTAAATTTAAAACTAAATAACAAAACGGAAATCATAAATAAATTTTTGCATGTCATGTAGTCTGTTGAATGTAGCATTGGTTCAAATTAAATGCTTATGATGTCCAAATACAAAGTCTAGTTTCTTAAGAATAAGAAACCCAAACTACCAAAATTGACATGCTTCAGTCTAAAATAAGAACCTCTCATCTTTTCTACTTGCTGAGATATTGTTGCATTTACTGAATCAAAGACAGTAGTCTCCCATCTTCCTTTTTCCATTTTTGGAAACACTTGCTTAAATTACACCTACTACTGTCTATAGCCTGTGAATATCCATTTGTCAGAATGTTCCCCTAGTATTTACTGAATTTTCTTCAAAGACAGTAGTCTCCCATCTTCCTCTTTCCATTTTTGGAAACACTTGCTTAAATTACACCTACTACTGTCTATAGCCTGTGAATATCCATTTGAAAGCTCAGAATGTTCCCCTAGTAGCTTTCTCAACCAATTTGAAGTATTTAAGCAGCAAATTTTCTTCCTGTGCTATAGACTTTAGTGAGTTTGAAATTTAATATTTTTATGCTCAAATACAGCTTAGTTACAAAGTTTGATAAATTATAGTGGAATTATATAATATTAATATCGTAATTTATGATATTTGGTTATTTCAAATTGTGTATGTATATACAAAACCTAAAAAATTTAGTTTCACATCTTCCATGTGTGAAATTTGGTAAGGTCTAGACAATATATGGTAAGCAGCCAATGAATACAAAGTTTGCAACAAAAAGAGATAATTGTTTGCTATATTTATTTATTTACTGTTCTATGTTTTAAGGAAAATAAGCTTAAGAATTTATTTCTAAATAGTAATAATGTACATATATAATGTATTGTAACTGAAATGCAACTGTTTTACAAAATACTAGACCAATACACAACACAGGTCACTTTGTGAAGGTCAGTTTTACATTCTTGGACAAGAGTGCACGAGTTCTGCATTATTGCAACTTCTGTAGTGTTAGCCAGACATAGTTGAAAGGTCAATATAATAAAAATAAATGTATATATATACAGGAAAAATGTTATGAAATTCAAGCTATTTAGACTGAACATTTGTGTATTCATGTTATAATCTGTCGCCATTCTAGACAAAAAAAAATCAATTTATATTTATTTTCTAATTTATATGGTGGTTACAAGGTAGGTCAAATTGACTCGGTTCTTAGAGAAACAGTAGTGAAGATAACAGGCAAAATGTAAAGAACTTTTAAAAAACAACAACAAAACATTTGGTAAGTATCTGAAGGTTAAAGATTTTGCATGTGAAATGTGAAAATGTTCTGATGTATAAAATTATTTTTAATCTTAAAACCAAAATTACTTTGCATGTTGCATAGTCAACATTTAAAAAGAAAAAAAGGCACAATAAAAACATTACTTAATATACTTTTAAACTTAATTTTAAAAATTTGATTTTTTTGCATACAAAAGCCTTAAAATGTTTACTGATAATCTGTAAAATTTTGTAAAGATATATGCACATTATTAAAAATCATAGTTTACTCTCATCTGCATTTTCATGGTTATAAGCTGGATGGTTATAAGTTGGCCATTTAAATAACTTTTTATTCATCTTGGATGACCATTAAATTCAAGACTTGAAACTGTGCATGTGATGTAGTTATCTGATGTATCGATAATACATTTAGTCAAGCCAGATTTATTTTTTAAGCTGTATGTGTGCAATTAATGGATTTCTGTTGCATCTCATATAGCCAAGTTTCATTCTTACATTGGGTGCATGTGTGTACCTGTCAGATCTTTAACCTTTCACCCACTAGGTGTATTTGATAACCCATGTGCATGTGCAAAGCTGTTGAATATTTGACGTTTCACCTAGCAAAGTTACACTGTCAAGTTGAAAGAATGCATGTTGCTATAAGATCTCTGACATAACACTGAAGCATAGCTAGATGAGACAAGTAAGTAAGAGAGAGAGAGATGCAAGAAGTTGTGGGGTCTGACATGTCTCACCTAGTCATGTTTTATTGTAAAGCTGCATTTCTGTACATAGCTGTTGGATTTCTCATATCTCACTCAGTCACATAGCTTTGTAAAACTGTGTGCATCTATGTATCTATCACATCTATAATATGTTTTGCAAGCCAGGTTTGTTTCTTAGTCTGCATGTTTGTGTGTGTGGCTATTGAATCTCATGTTTCACCAAACCAAGTTTGTTTGTTAGCCTGTGTGTATCTTTTTGATTTCTGACATGTCTCATTGTTAGCCTGTGTGTATCTTCTAGATTTCTGACATGTCTCATCGTTAGCCTGTGTGTATCTTCTAGATTTCTGACATGTCTCATCGTTAGCCTGTGTGTATCTTCTAGATTTCTGACATGTCTCATCGTTAGCCTGTGTGTATCTTCTAGATTTCTGACATGTCTCATCGTTAGCCTGTGTGTATCTTCTAGATTTCTGACATGTCTCATCGTTAGCCTGTGTGTATCTTCTAGATTTCTGACATGTCTCATCTAGCCAAGGTTCAATGTTAAGGTGTGCATATGTGAGTAGCTATCAGATATCTGATATATCTCACCCAACCAGTTTTGTAGCCTTTGTGCTTGTATGTAGATGTTAGATATCCAACATGTCTTGCCAAGAGATTTCACTGTTAAGATGTATGTATCCAAGTAGGTGTTGGATTTCTGACATGTCTCATTTAAGCAGGGTTGTTTGTTAGCTTATTTGTTTGTGTGTAGCTGTTGGATCTCTGAAATGTCTCACACAGCCATACTTATTTGATACTGATGTGCATTTGAGTAGTAGAGGTTCAATCTCTGATATGTTTCAATAAGTCAGGTATCTTTATTAGCCTTCTATGTGGGTAGTAGTTATATCTCTAAAATGTCTCACAGTCATGTTTCCTTATTAAGTTATGTGTCTGTATGTAGTTGTTAGATGTCTCATATCCTACTCAGCCATGTATATTTGTAAAACTATATGCATGTATGTAGCCATCGCTTTGTTTGTCTGGGAGTATGGAAATACTTGTTGGATTTCTGATATGTTTCACCCAACCTTTTTTCTTTGTTAACTTGCGTGAACGTATGTAGCTGTTGGAAATACGATGTTACCTCCAGGCAGTTTTCATTATTATAGGTTTTGCACTTGTAGAGCTAAAAATATCTGGTATTTTTCTATACCTGTCAGATAAAATTTCCAGGAAAATTTGTATTGTATGATACATTTTTGGAACAGATAAAAAGCAAGCAATAATTAAGACTTCACTTAGAGTTCAAAACAAATAGCAGTTGTTCCTCCAAATTAAGTGCTAAAGAGAAAACTTGCTTAATTTTATTTTAAAGGTTTATAACATGAATTAAGAGTTAAGTTGTTTACTTAAAAACTTCAAACTTTTTCTTATAAGCAAGATTTTATCTAACATAGCATTTGAAGTAGTTAATAAATATATATAAAAGCTTTTGAAACATGTTTAACTTTGAGATAAGGGTTCAAGTTAAACTCTAGGGTAGTTTTCACTTTGAAATCTCCAGCTATGTAAACAATAGGTAAGACATCATTTTCAATACTTTAAATAAAATTAGAATTATCTATGGGAGACATTGTTCATGCTGGTCATTTGTTTCTTTGTGTACTACCTACCAGTCTTGAGCATGATTTCGCACTCCAGATTCTGCAGGAGGAAGAGGTGACACAAACCTGGACACCTGAACCCACACTGAGTGATACAAGTCCTGGTGTGTAGTGTTATCATAGCATGGTAACACAAGGGGAAGTCCAAATAAAGTTGGTCGTGTTTTCTGAGATGACAGGAAATAGACATCTTGCCGAATCTAGCAAAAACATATGAATAAACACAATATATAAATAAATCAGTAATCTGGTTTTAAATATATGAATTTTAATTTACACCCAAAATGATTAGTTAAAAAAAAAGGGGGGGGGAATACATTTGCTGGGATTTCATTAATCCACCTGGCTATGCTAACACAATGTACATAGGCTTCCAATATTTCATTATCAAAGTTCTGGAATAATACTCTTACTTGTAGAAATGTTTAAACATGAGTTAGATTTTCTATTGTTGAACTTCAAGTTAGAAACACAACAAAGGTAATTCAAAAACAGTTACTAAAAAAATATATACTAGATATTGGCTAAAACCTGTACACTGGGTCAATCTGAAATTGCACACTAATGAAAAAAAAATAATTTCAACACTTTATTGGAAAAAGTATATGTTAAACATTTGGAAAACTACATCAGGACTATCTATACTAACCTTTTTTTGTTTTTAAACTAAAAGACTAAAGGAATGACTTCTAGTCAAGAGCACACATCACAGTTTCCTGGGCTAATACAATAGATAAGTTTAACTTCACTGTCACTCTTACATTACACCCACATCTCCAAAGTTCAGTTTATGATAAAGGTATGCAAAACCACATATTCATAGTCTCATATGCTAACTATTAAGCCATGCGCAACCACTGGGGAAGATGCAATTCTTGTGAAGTGGCTTCACTACTTGTGATCTTTGAGAAAGAAATAACCTCTATTTGTAATTCAGTCTAACTTATTGATTAAGAATAAGATACATAAAATATCCCTAAATAATTTCCTAAGGTACTGTGGATATTCTAAATACTTTACAATTAACTACAGTAAATCTATAGTACATCATTGTTAGAGAACCATGTATATCCATTTTTGTTACAATTGTTTTTTACATTAACTTAGAAAATAAAAAAAAACTACATACCACACTACATTATGAATTTTTCAATATAAAACAAACATAAGCAGATATACAAGTAATTACAAGTAGATAGATCAACTATTACCCAAAAAAAATACACTTACAAAAACAGGAAAGAAAAATAAAACAGTTCACATCTGAAATCATTAAAAAAAATAAATGAAAGGACTTTCAGAGGTCTTACCACTTTTCTGTGATAGGCCACAACAAAGTTTTTCCTAGAATATTCTGTTAAGTCAACAGATGAAGAGGTACTGACAAGACTTGATGACATGCTTGAAGGAACACTAGCTGGATTACCTCCAACAAGAAATGGTCCTGTGCCATGCCATGGTGGAAGACAGTTCTGGCTTGATGGAGTGGGGCGACATTCACTCCTGTATGGCTAGTTAACAGAGAGGAGAGAATACAAACCACAGGCTATAGAACACATTCTGTATGCATCTTGGTAACAGCAAGATTTCAGAAAATATATTTACTGAATTAAGGGAATGGTCTAAAACACTACTTTAAAATCAATGAGAAAAAATGTATTCTTTTTACTTCAAGTGGGTTTCTTGTCATCATGAACTAAGAAAAATATTTTGTTACATATTTCAAGACACATAAAGTAAATAATGTTTCTTTCTTCATGTTCATTACAAATGTTGCTATTACCAGAAAATTTGGTCATTTACTGTCAAAATGCAAATGTACAACACAAACTTCAAAAACAAAAAACTCCAAAACTTCTGTAAACATGAGAGTTACATTGAACTAAGCAATTGGAGTTCCAGAACAGCAGCTCAGTAAATGCTAAGAGTTATGTCTGTAAATATCTTGAGAAATATTATGATGCCACTTTTAAGCAATTAAAACTTACCTGATTTCTTACCAAGTCAGAGACAGAATCCTCTATTTTAAATGTACAATTTGTGTTTTCAGAGTCCTGAGAATGGATACTGCTGAGTGCAGTAGAACTTGTTTGAAAAGTCTCACCATTAATGGAAAGGAATGGTGATTTCCAACAAGGAATAATAAGGTCTTCTGTACCAAATGAAAATTCAAATAATAGCAAAGTTAGAAGTGTTTGATCCTACAGACAACATTAAAAAAATAAACAGCCTAAATAAAATTTAGAGAAACCTTGAATGGTTAATAAAGACAATTATTACAAGTGACAAATATAGAACATTTCAACAAGCTTTTCTTATTATCAGGTTCAAGTCTACAGTCTAAAGAAAAAATAGACCTACCCACATGCACACACAATACACATATTGTAATATTGCTCTACCATTGTGCTTCTTTTATAATTTGATAATAATAATACAAAGTGCAGTCCACATAACAACAATGGCTTAATTTATTTCTTTTATAATATTTCTACAGGCTATGTTCACTTGCAGGCCTAATTTCAAATACAGAAACTTTTCAAAGGAAATTCCAATGCTACTGTACAATTAAGAGTTTTAACACATCTTAAAACTTGCTAATTAGTTCCCCAATCATCAACTACTTGATTGCCCATTCTTGTATTGGTACAAAACACTTGATTCTACAAAGTATGGGAAGTTTCTGGGATTACTTTACTAACTATATCTAGTATCTTTGTTATGATTAGCAGCTCCCAATAGAAAATGACTAAACTATATTGCTGAAAAATATACCTTACAACACTGCTCCTTCATTGACTGTGAAGTCCCTTAGACTATTTCAATACACAAATAAAATACTACATTAAACTATCAATTTGCTAGATTTTTTAAAAGCATTTCTTGCAGCATGAATGGCATGCAATTAGAATGATCTCTTAACAGTTATAGTCATGGTAGTTATGTTTGGGGGAATTCTTATGTGAGTGGTGAAATGAATCTATTGTCAACTCCATTGTATTTCATTTTAAGTGGTCTGAACCCTTCAGCAGATTTAATTTTGGCTCACTAATTCTTTCCTGGAACTACCCAGTTGTCTGGTTCTGTCACTAACATACTTCAAAAATTATCATTCTGGATGACCTATGGCTTCAACCACCTGCCATTCTGGGTTCAATAAACCACACTTACTTAATTTTTGGAGTTCATATTTTCTTGTAATAATAATTGTTCATCCATAGATATATTACTTTGATATAGTCGTATTGTGACTTTTCATTTAAGATGATTTCCTAAGCAAATTGCATGACATGTTTTTTATTCTTCAGATCTTAACAGTTATTCCAAACATTAATCCACCAAGTCACTAGATATAATTTTATTCTCAACAAGTCCTGATATGGTACTACTTCTTGATGATACAGTAATTTCCCCCCTTGTTCTCAGGGGAAGTTAAACCT
This sequence comes from Tachypleus tridentatus, assembly GCF_004210375.1. NCBI lineage: Eukaryota > Metazoa > Arthropoda > Merostomata > Xiphosura > Limulidae > Tachypleus > Tachypleus tridentatus. The sequence continues at coordinate 46,858,126 of NC_134831.1, read as the reverse complement.
TTTATGTAGTAACTGCCATGTAGTGCACAGGGTCAGAGTAAGTGAAACTGGCCTAAGCTTGCATCCACATCTCCACATTATATCAGTCCTTAACTCAACATTTAATCTTCCTTAATGTCAATTACCAACACATCATGAAATGTAAAGAAGCCTTCTACAGTAAGGGTAATTTTTTACTTTTTTCTTGCCAGAGATTTAACGAAAGATGGATTGATGTGAACAGCAGTTAAACATTACTTTTAGATTTCAGATGTATTACTAAATCAGGTTGAAATAATATAGTTGCAGATTCAATATCAATTAACATATTACAAGATTTCCCATCAATAATGTTGTTGACTGGTTTCTCTAAATAATATTTTTATCTCATCTGGGACAGATGAAGTATTCTCAATTGAGCTTTGATCCATATCAGCTAATTCCTGATTTTTGCAATGTCTGGTTAGCTGTTTGTGGTTTCTTTGATTTGATTGGATGAGGAGACTCATCCTCAGTGTACTGTCTCTGATTTATTAAAAGCCATTTATTCCTGTCTCAGCTTTAATAGCCAGGTTTCCACATCTATAACATTTTCCTTTTTCCAACACCCTTTAAGAAAGATTTCCATTCCCTGAAAGCTTTTATTTGGAGTTCCACACAAAATGTTCTTTCATGTTACACTTGAAACATCTTATGTTATGGTTTACTTCCTTCATTCTCTATGTCTAAATACTATTTTCAGTTTTTTGTCAAGTGAATTTAATATTTCAATACTACTCCAACTAAAGATAATGTATCTTCTAGATGGTGTCTTTAGTTATTTATCTGGAATTTTAATAGACAACAGTACTTCTGTTAAAGATCTATACCTACTTTAATACTCTTTTCAAACCCTAGTTGTTATGTCATCTGTATACTGGCCACATGCCAACAAATCTGTAATTTCATGTGAAGCATCCAATTAATAGCTGATAAGCATTTCTACCTTCTGCTAGTTTGACTGTGGTCTTTTCTTTCCCTCGTACTCTGTTCCAGAACTTTGCTTTTGATATTTTATTCTGATATATCACTCTAAGCCTGCTTGTTAGTTTGATGTTAAGGCTCTCAGCTGGAAGATTACTCAATTTTGTTAAGCCAGTCCTTTTAAATGGGCAACAAAAAGAAAATTTCTTCTATAATGTTTTTTGTTTATTTAGAATTAAGCACAAAGATACACACTGGACTCTCTATGCTCTGCCCACCACGGGTATCGAAACCCGGTTTTTAGTGTGCAAGTTCACAGACATATCACTGTGCCACTGGTGGGCGTATAATGTTTCTACAGGATATGTCTATTTGTAGGCTTAATTCCAAATACATACAATTCAACTCTTAATGTAACACACTGATAACACTTAACAGAAATTTCTATAATTAATAATAATAAATCTAATTAACTTTACAAGATCAACTCAATCTTTCCTCAATCATTCATTTTTGTACTTAGACTGAATTTTCACTCCTAACAATTATGGGAAACTAAGTTGTAGGGCTACTTTTATTAGCTTTTAAATCTATCCTCCTCATAATGATTGCAAGATCCCTCTAGTAAAAACTAAATCACAATATTAAAAGTATGACTACAACAATATATAACTATAATAATGGAGAGAACAACTCGCAAAAACAGCTACAAAAAGTAATAAAAACAGCTGTATTCAGATATAGATAATAAATGAATATTGTAAAACTATAGAACTAATCAATTAATTAAAATTAAGATTAAATCAACTTATAAAATCAATTATTGACTATTCCCATTACCTAAGTAACTTAAACAATCCCATTATGTTTGTTAAGCACAATGCTACAAAAATGGGGAGGGAAGAGGTGATTTGAAAGTATTGGGATCTATTCCAACTGCTGTTACCAAAAGTACTCACCCTACTATCATTATGATATGGCTATGTCACTAAATTTTGAACTGATGGTTAAAGGGAAGACATTTGGCTGGAAGCACCCCATGCCATCTCTTTGGCTACTTAAATGTTAAATACAATGCTAATTTACTGTTTTTATACATTATATTTTGTATTTAGAATTTTGTAACTATTTTTTGATGTTGAGTAAACAGGTGCATAACTGAAAATAGTAATAACAAAAAGAAGGCAAACATCTTTACACTTATTTGTAGTGCCAAAAAAGAAACAAGCTGTCACTGTTTTTGTTTCATTGGTTTCTTAATTATCAAAAGCTTTTTCTTGTTTTTATAGATGTAGAAAGATATTAAAGTATGAACTTTAGTATAAACTTTACAATGTTTTTTTTCTAAGCATGATTATTGGTAATTACAACTACATAAACTTCAATAAAAAAAATTTGAAATGCTTTTAATTCACTTACCTTCAAATTACTAGAAATAAAGATATATACAGAACAAACTTTAGAGCTGCTGGATTATAACCAAGCTGGGCTAATTATTTACAAAATAACTTAATGTTATATTGACATTGTTTTAAGTATTTAGATTACTTTAGTACTATGTGGTCAACACAAATTAATCCAAAATACTATATTACTATAGTAGAAGGCTTTATTAAATAATAAAAACATACTGTAACTTTGGTCACAGTGTTACACAGCTAACCTTTAGTATAAACATTGTTACTTGTTAACAAAAATTCAATATTATTTAAATAGACTTTCTAGTTTTGTTATTCAATTCCTAATGACTTTCAAACTTTATAATGTTATAAATGGTACTTTATTTTACAGAATGATTTTTAATTCTAATTTTTATGTTTACTTTAAATATAAGCTACTTCATAAATATCTAAAAATGGAGGTTTTTCACCATGGCTACATATGCATTTGCCTAACTGCTAATTTACAGAGAAAATACTTAATTCAGTATTGCTTTACACGTTCTTAAGCATGTTTCTGATGATGCTGGAGACTTATCTGGAATAACGATTCTGGAAAACGTTACACAGTACTGCTGCAACATGTTACTGATAAGAGAATAACTTTTTGGTTTTAAATGTTAAACAATGTACTTGCATTGTGTATATGATGCATTCATGTACAAAATTTAAAATTAAAAACTTAATTCTGTATAACTCACAAAAAAGAGATAAGGGTAAAGAAACAATTTATCACAGATGTGAGTGCAACTTGTACAACTCACAGAGAACTGCATCGAGGAGTAATAAGAATATATTTATTTAAGAACATACATCAGTTACAGAAATAGTTGCAACAAGTAGTAAGAAAGGGTAGAACTCAGAAATGTTGTAACATGGAGTAATGACAACATTTCTACTTATTTATAAAAGGAGTAAAACACATCTTTACAAAAGATTGTAATGACAACATTTCTACTTATTTATAAAAGAAGTAAAACACATCTTTACAAAAGACATTTGAGCAAGGAGTATATACACAGGAGGAATAGAACTCAGAAAGCTAAAACATGGAATACCAAAAACAGATCAACTTATTTTTATAAAAGGAGAAAAACATGTAAGGTTACAAAAACAAATGCAACTTTCACATTTTATACCTGGCAAGTCCATTCTCTGAATCTGATCAAAGGATTTTGGTTCTTCTGAAACGAATGGCTCAGGCATTAAAGGAACTTCATATGCTAACAGACTAACTCCTGTTGTTATTCTTATCTTCTGATCATCCAGGAATAAACTCTGTAATTAACATTAAGAAGATCACTACCCTAGTAGAGCTTGACTGGACAGCTGATAAACTTCCTCTCTCATCTCTTGAACTATCGTGTTATTTTTACACTATTTTTGCTTTTCAGAAAAATACATCAAAGTGCTAACCCTAGATCTTTATGCATGTCAAGATATACTTTATTTTGAATTTCCATCCAAACTGCAAAAAATAAATTTAATTGTTTTAAAAGTGTAGGTTCAAAAATAATCAAAATTCCACATTTTTACTTCTTGGCAATCTTACATTGCACTGCTTGTTCTAAAATGTTCTTCACATGCATCACTGAAAAAGTTGACCAATTTTCACATTTCTTTCCACTAATTTTCCTGGCATATTTTAATAGCTGTTTAACATGGCAAGGCCATCTTTTTTAAGTAATTACAGTATTTCCCACTTAATGTTAGATTGTTAGCAAGATGTTCTAGATCAGGGGTGTGCAACAGGCGACCCTTGAATACAACCCGACCCGTAAACCATTTAGTGTGGCCCTAGTTGTTGTAATCTAACCATGTGGCCTGATCTGTAATCTAACGCAAATGGAATATTTTTAAAAGCATCGATCCTCACGAGATTCCCAGGCTTCGACTCGACAAACTTCTAAAATTATCTTTGCTAGAGAGGAGCAGGCGAATTGATTGGTCGGCCTCCTTAGGGCATGAATAGGTGGCGTGCACTAGCACTATTGTCTACGACTCAGCGTCATGTCCTGAACCTCGCCGCCAGCTGGCGACAATTTTCCTAACCTCTGCTGTCCGTCATTCATTATTGGTGAAAATTTTATTACCTTTTACAGTTACTACAAGAGATTGAAGGTAAATTGATTATTATTTAGCATATTGTTGTGACTTTACTGAATTTATTAAAATTTTTGCTTTCAGATGCATCTGATTCTATGTACAGTGTGACCTCGTTATTGGCGGGGTTACGTTCTTTACCCTCCAGCGAATAGCGAATATTGACGCAGTTTTAAAAGCGTATATGTATGCGATTATATACTATATGAACTGCTTCCCAAACACTAATGATACTTATACTCATTGATGCAGTAATAATGTAGCAATATTGCATACTGTTATGTATTTCACTAAATTGTACCGTCGTTACCGGGCTGTGCTTTGCCGTTTGTGTTGTTGGGGAAGCTGAGGCAGTCAGCCAATAGCAGTCAATCTTGTTTGGTGAAGACGACAATTGATAAAAGCGGCTTGATTGAGTAAATACAACAGAAATCTCCTCGAAAAGCCCTTTCAGTCTCTGTGACCTACAAAAGCGCAGTTCAGCGCATAACCAGCGAATATGAGGGCCATGAATGGCGAATGAATAGGCGAGGTCACACTGTATTTTGCTATTCTCAATTAATTTAAGTACCGGAAGGCTATGATTGGGATGCCAATTTAGAAACATGTGTTTCTGTCCATAAGAGGTTCCATGTGTAAATAAATTCTATGTTTTTTCTACTTTGCTATTTTCGTGAGAATAATTTTTGTTTTGATTTCAGGGCTAGTAAAATGTCAGCAGTTAAGAAACAAAAATTGATGATGAGGAAGGTTATTCAACAGTGAATGGTGCACAAAATATCTTGTTGTCCCACATAATCAAGGTGTTGTCTGCCTCGTCTGTCAAACTACAATTGCAGTCATGAAAGAGTACAATATTAGCGACATTACGCAACTAAGCACTCCTCCCAGTTTGATGAAATTGTTGGTCAGGCACAAAAGGACAAAATTGAACATTTAAAACATCCATTGAAAAGCAACAAGGTGTTTTACCACTTTCAAGAAAAATTCAGAACTGGTGACAAAACTGAGTTTTAAGCTTTGTGAATGTATGGCAGAAAAGGGAAAGCCTTTCAGTGATGGAGAATTTATTAAAATTGTTTAACAATATTCACAGAATATGCATGTCCAGAGAAAAAATATTTGGTGGAGCAAACTAGCCTTTCCCGCTTTACTGTCTCCATGGGACAAAAGATCTTTCAGAGGACATCAAAGAAACTTTGAAAGAGAGATTGAATTCGTGTGAAGCTTTCAGTCTGGCTTTGGATGAAAGCACTGATATCAATGACACATCCCAACTTGTCATTTTCATCAGAGCTGTTACTGCAGGCTTTGATGTTTTGAAGAGTTTTAGATATGGCAAGCCTTTCCTCCACAACCACAGGACAGGATATTTGTGAACAAGTGCTTAAGGTTGTAGAAAAGTTTGAACTGAATCCTTATAAATTATGTGGTGTTACAACAGATGGTGCTCCTTCCATGACAGGTAGGACAAATGGATTCACCAAGAAATTTCTAACTGCAATTGGAGCACAAGGCGTAGTTGTAAGCCATTGCATTATTCACCAAGAGAGCTTGTGCACCAAAGTTCTGGATTTTGCAGAAGTCATGAAAAATGTCGTCCAATCGTAAATTATATTGAACACGAGGATTAAATCATCGACAATTTAAAACTTTTTAGATGAGCTGGACAGTGAGTATTCAGATGTTTTGTACTTCTCTGCTGAACGTTGGCTTAGTAGAGCTGCTACTTTGAAGAGATTCTGGAATCTGCGAGAGGAGATTAAGTTCTTCATGGAGAGCAAAGTCAGAATGTGGACTTCTTGAGCAATGAGACTGGCTGAATGACTTAGCATTCCTCACAGACATTACACAGCATCTGTCTGATTTAAACTTAAAACTACAAGGGAAAAGTCAACTTGTGAATAAGTTGTTTGAGCATATTTGTGCTTTTGAGAAGAAATTGGAACTTTTCCAGGTTCAGTTGAAAAGAGCCATATTGATCCATTTTACATGTCTTGCAACCAGGAAACTGGAATTTCCTAATCTGGATTGCACCAAATATGGAACCAGTGTACAAAAGCTGCGTGATAAGTTTGCAAACAGATTTCCAGATTTCAGACAAACTGAAATTAGATTGAAATTGTTCGCTCACCTTTTGATTTGGCAGTGGAAGACAGTCCTGATGATTGCCAAATGGAACTCATTGAACTGCAGGCTGACATGGACACTGAAAGGAAATTCTCTGAAAACAGTTTGCTAGACTTTTTACAAACTCTGTGTACGTGAAAAGTTTCCCAATTTGTCCTGTCATGCACAAAGAATTGCCTCCCTTTTTGGTAGCACCTACTGCTGTGAGCAATTTTTCTCCAAAATGAAGCTCATCAAAACCAAATGTAGAAGTCAGCTGACTGATGAACATTTGGCCAGTCAGTTAAGAGTGGCAACCACTTCTGTCAAAGCTGATATTGACAAGCTCTGCAAGGACTCTAAATTTCAAGTGTCGCACTAAAATGATCACTCATGCAAAAATATAAAATATTATTGCTTGCATTTTGAGAATTTTTTTTAATTTATTGTGCATGTACATGAATAAGCTTGTTTTTTAAGTGGCCCCGCTTGATTGATGAAGTTGGTTATATGGCCCACCGACGAAAAATGTTGCACACCCCTGTTCTAGATCATCTAGAAAACTAAAATTATCAGTAAGTTGTATAATCACTTAACTAAAAGTAAAATCAAACATTCAGGTATAGAAAAAACCTTGTTGCAAAATATACATATAGTAAGCGTGTTTTTTCTATCAATTTAAAACACAAATAGTGAATACTATCTCTGTGATTTTACTCAGCTACTTTTCAAACTTGTTTGCTTTATATTCTTATTTCAAAGCTTAACCATTTATAAATATATAAATTCACAAAGTAAGGAAAAATGAGTACAGTTATTACCACTAATATATTTGACACACTTCCAAGTACATGTTAAGTTTTATTTTAACCTCATGTGCTACTGATTTTGAGGGGTAACTGTTGTGCAAGCACATATTTAATCTATATTCACCATGTTCATATTCTAGTCAGGGGTTTAAGGAAAATTCTATTATTGAAAAAAGATAAAGCTGGCTTATTTAAAGCAGCAAAACATGCACACATTATGAGGAAATGTTTTACTAGCAACCTAGTTAACTCATTTAAACTATCATAGTAACATTTTCTTCTACATGTAATCTATCTAACTAGGTTTCACATACCATTTTATAACTTCCTTTTCTCCTATACTTGAAACACTACATATTATCACTTCCAATAATAATAAAACGAAAAGCAATAAATAGGTTTGTGTCTCAAAATGCCAACAGCCATAGTTCAAAATTCCTAACAAATCTCTAATAACAGAAGTCATTTGATGTCCTAAATAAAAATTATATTTTAAAATGTTATATATTAGTTCAAATAACAGTCATTCATACACAATGGTCGATAAAAAGGATATATGGTTCTACATAACAAGTCTGATCACATGCCATTCCAGTTACCTTAACCAGGATTGCATCACGAAAAGGTTAGGTAACCTGTCCTCAATTATGACCTTGACTGAACAATCAAAAATTCACTTGAGAAATGTATTATGATGATCTATATGTCAAATGTAAAACCAGCCAGGTCAGTTAGCACAAGTTATCTTACCAGCCTAATACAGGTGATATTTGTCTTGTACTAAAGTACAAGAAAAGCTCTTGTAAAATAAATAGTAAATCTGGTCAACAATTAGTCTGATCATTACATTATGTTCCATGATAGAGAATCTTTAGAAACAAAAATAAAATGAAGTTCATACAAGGATTATAATATGTCAGGCATATTAGAGGAAATAACTATTATATATTATAAAAAGCCAATTTGCCAGTTTTCAGTAGTAAAGATCCTGCAGGGAACAATCTTTTGATATATCCATCTATTGAAAGCATGAAGGTTTTATTATTTGCTTTATAATTCAACTCTTTTGATCTTGTTTTTGCACTATCACTAGCCTCTAGAAACAGTTTTTAAAAAGCTGGTAGTTAGAGTGCGAGTGAAGAATAAGTCACCAAGACCAACGTGTAAAAATGTAAATTAGATCGAAAAGGAAAACATGAATGTTCAAGTAATTTAATTATTTTAATTTTCCAAGAGTTTTTAAAATATTAATAAAAACAGACTGGATTAGAAGTTAAAGTTAAAAACAGTCTTGACACAATGTGTAATTTGGAAATATTAAAATGAAAGGTAAGAGTTCTTACCTGAAAACTTACTTCCAATGGATACTTACCTCCTTGAACAATCAGTTAACACCCTTATGTTTGCCAGAGAGATTTGCATGCCATTAGCTTTGAGACAACAATTTTATGTGATCTAACATGAACTGCAATACTGCATGATGATTTAAACATCTGGCATAGCCCTCCACAAATGGGAGGGTGACACATCTCCATGTGCAATAACTATGCATTTGCACTCAAGAAATTAATTCTTTGATGAGGCAAATGGTATAAAGATGCACAAAAAGTGGGGATAATGAGTGTGAGAAGTGAGTATCTAAGGAGCAAGGTAAGAAACCAATATGGAAAGATGAAAAATGACTGTCAGCACAGACAAACAATGGGAGATAAGATAGGTACTCAGATTCACACATGTGTAATAGTCATTAATGATAAGAATGATAAACTAGACAACTGAAGACAAGAAAAGAGGAGGAAAGCTTGAAATACAGAAAGGGAAGGGGTAAGGTCTAATTGAGGATTAGGAGTAAAGAGCAAGGTAAAGAAAGAGAAAAACAAAATCTGGGAAGATACTGAGGACAGAAGTCTTAGGATTGCAGTCCAAGTCACCAGGGAGAAAAAAACATCATAGAAGATATTTGGAAAAAAAAAGGAGCCAGAAAGAAAATCAAGTAGGCAAAGAAACTGGAGGTTAAAATAAACCCAACCCAACAAATTATCAAAGCAGAAGGATAAAATACAAAGGAATAGAGCAGAAAAAGTGGAAGAGATTAAACAGAAAAGGAACTAGTGTTTAAAGAAGAACTTAGAAGTGCCACAGATAAAAGATGGAGATAGAAGAGGGAATACAGAAGGACAGGGAGAAAAATATGAAAATGGGGAACTATAAAGTTAAATGAAGGTAAAGCTGGCTACATAGATACTAATGACAGGGAACTAGGAAAAGGAAGCTAGGAAACTCCAAATCACAACAAATTGAGTCATAAACAAGAGAGTGGATGGGTGAAAAATTCAGATTGTTTAAAACCTATTAGATAAAGGAAACAGTATTAAACCTCAAAATAAGCAAGAAGAAAAGACAAGTTAAACTGCAGGGCTTGAAAGAAAAAAAAAGGTATGAAGAACACAGGCAAAAGAGATGGAAAGGAACACACCTAAGAATGAAATCCAGAAAGAGACTGAAAGTTTAAGGTCATTTCACGAATGGTAAAGCACTTCTCGAAACAAATCAGGTGAAAGTCAAAGTCTAATAGATCATTCCTAACTGATGAGAATGAAATACACCCAAGGAAATAAAAGAAGGAGGACTATTAAAGATTTGGTAATCCAGAACACACTAAACAATAGCTGCAACAATCCTGACAGTTAGCAAGCCTACAAATGTCACAGCAGAAATAAGGCTAATAACAATATCTCACATTCAAAACTAAGTACTAATCCCCATCACTTGAGAATTCATAACAAAAAATTAAAGCTTTTGAAAAATACTTAAAAATGAAAATTATAGTTTCATTAATAAAGTAAATATATAGGGTGTTCCAAAAACAATGTATACACACTTTGAATGATTATAAATAATGTTTATTAAGATATATCTAAGTTGTATAATCCAAGTGTAGAATCCTTTGAGTTATTGCAGGTGTTTGAACTGATGACTGTTCTGATACAAGCACTGCTGATAACATAGACAGATGGAATTGCAAACTTCACGAATCATTTGGTATTTGGTTGCATTCTCTTTCAATTGCTGCTTTTAGCTCATTGATTGTTGCAGGTTTTGTGCTATAAACCTTATCTTTGAGGGCATGGACTAATGCTGGAATAAAACTTTTCCAATGAATACGCTTCAATATGCAATGGACACTCAATTTTGGGATTCCCATCTCATGGGCTGTTTGCCGAACAGATTTTCTTGAAGATTGAAGGAGACCTTCCAACAACTCTGCTTCTCGTGTGGGACTGGTGGATGACCAGTCTTCCAGAACATCCTTTATGGATGTCTTGAATAGTTCCATTTGTTTCAAACTTCTCTCTGATGTGAGTAATGGTGAGTCAAGTTGGTTGGACCATTCTTTTTCAAAAACACAGTAACTGGTCTCGTTTATCTGAACTTGCTGCAAGAATCTGTTGTACCATGTATTTGAGAGCAATTTGGAGATGAGGAGTTTTATTTCCAACATGATGGAGCACCTCCCCACAACCATCCTAATATGAGGGCTTATCTTGATGAAAATTTGTCAAACAGATGGACTGGGCAAAGAGGTAGCACTGAATTTCTCCCAAATTCATCAAACCTCACACCTCTGGACTATTTTATGCAGATACATCAAAGATAAGGTTTATATTATAAAACCTGCAACAATCAATGAGCTGAGAGCAGCAATTGAAAGAGAATGGACCCAGAAACCAAATGAAATTATCTGTGAAGATTGCAATTCCACCTGTACACATTATCAGCAGTGCCTGGATCAGAATGGTCATCAGTTCCAACACCTGCAATAACTCAAAAGACTCTACACTTGTCTTCTTAAACTTGAATTATAAAACATAGATATATCTTAATAAACACTGCATTTACAATCCTTCAAAGTGTGTATACATTTTTTGAGACATCCTGTATTAATCAACTGAACAAAAATTTAAGCATGTATGCACAATACAATGTTGTGGTAAGAATTAATTTCTAAAGTGCTAATGCACAGGAGTAATTTTGTCCATGTTGCCCTCTTATTTGTGGAGGGCTTTGCTGCATAATTTAATAACACAATTCTTGTTAAACATTGTGAGAGTTGCCTCACAGTTAGTGGCTTGCTGATCTCTTTTGCAGATGTAAAAGAAAGGTAGCTGATTGTGTGAATAGGTGGGTATTGTCTCCAAAATTCTTGCGTCTGCATAAAATATTAATGTTTTTACACCGAGTTTGTTATATTTATGTTTAATACCTTGATATAAATTCCTCTAGTACACAAAACCAATAAATACAGTCTGTAACTCACTATTTAAAATTGAATATTTGTAATGGCAGTTACAACTAACTGCCATATCTCAATAATAATAATAATATCAGTAACCTCTTAAATAATAACATGAAAGCAGGAAAAGTTATATGTTTAAATTCTATCCAGCTTCCACTTTTACATCTTCAAAAAAGATCTAATATCAGACTAGTATATTAGACCTATCACCTGTTTGAAATAAAACCATATGATGCGAGTCGAAAGATCATGTGACGGTTATTTTTGCATGATTAATGTTTCTGGATATTCAGGTAAAACTAAACAATATAGTAAATATCCAGATATTGTATCTGCAATGAAACCAGTAACAGCAAGTTGAGAAGCAAAAGTTATCCCGTAAAGACAATGAACCATCGTTTATCATTTTCATCTTCTAATTCCATTTCTGTAACACCTCAACATATGCTGCCTCATTTGGGTTTTAACTTCTCTGTCAAAGTAACATGAGGAACTTCTTGGTTCTTATTCACAGCAATGGAATTTATCAGCTCCAGGAACAAAAGTTTCAGTTTACATGAGTTGCCATCATGATCTTGTTTTCCACTACAGCATGCAAGATACTTTTGTGTTTCCAAATAAATGGTGATGCACTAATGGATTAATTGGGAACTGAATATCATCCTCAAAAGTGGACACTTTTATCTACTGATTTAAAGATAGTCTGAAAGCTGTACTTCAGCACAATTGAAATATTAAAACAATTGATTCCTGTTACTCATAATGTGAACATGAAAGAAACTTAAAGTCTGCAGATTATACTTTAAGCCATCAAATCTGATCAACACATGTTCCACATGTGGTTATTTAAATGTTATCATAACTTCTGCTAGGCCTGCAGCATGGGTATACCAAATGTTATTTTTTTGTTTTTCCAGGACAACTGAGATGATAAAAATAATTTCCAAGAGAAGAAATAGCAAGTGAGACATAGAATTAAATACCAAGGAAACAGAATAGAGTAACGATCTTTAGTTAACCCTAAAAATGTGTTTTCTGCCTCAATATCAAGTTTCACATTTGTAGAATTTACAATCATGTATGATTGAATGTTTTTTTCTGTAGGGATTTTTACGTTAAAAATAATTATAATTGATGTTAAAAACATGTTTACAGTTCTGTTCACCTGTTTATATCTATACTTTTTATGGAACTGACTGTATACAAGTATTTAACTACTATAAAGATTCAGATATGTTCTTAAATAAACATTAACAGTGAATACTAAATTTTTTAATACTTTCAGATGTGTTATTAAATATAAATATGGCACATGGATGTTTAAAATATTTTATTGTTTGCACTTTATTAACCTTAGTCATGTTAAATTTGGTGAAGATTGATCTACAGGAGGTGAAACAGTTAGTTTGGTGTTTTATGGCACAAAGTAACTATGCTATCTGCACCAAACATTCAGTAAAAAGTTAAAAGTAAAGTAAAATTATTTAAATTTGTAAAAAAAAGAAAAAAAATTGAGGTAAAACAAAACAAAGTTTAATTTTTGAATTAAAAACTTAAATATAATTAAACCCAATTTTTATATCTAGTTCACAGCAGTAAGAAAAAACACAGTAACACAAGTTTTAAGGGACTTTCTGTAGCATAATTTTAATTATCATTCATAACTTGCCAGGATGACTAACAGGTAAGTTCAAACATCAGTGTTATTCACCCGAAGTTGGTCTTTCCAGTCCTGTTTGAGTTATTTGACATCACGGCTGTTTTGGAAAGTAAAGTAATACAAGTATTAAAAGACTTTCTGTAGCATAATTTTAATTATCAAAACTCACCAAGAGGACTAACGGGTAAGTTCAAATATTAGTGTTAGTCACCTGAAGTTAGCCTTTCCAATTCTGGTTTTTAGATATTTGACATTATGACCAATATCTAATTTCATATCAAACTAGTTGTGCTTTAATTCATAAAAAGTAATCATACTAAAAGAAGGCCTAATTTATTAATTAAAAACGTAAATAGCATTAAAAAGGTTAGTGGCCTTTAAAAAAACGAAAAACATTTGTAAGATGGACAGTGCCACCATCGCCAATGACACTGATCCAAAATTGTTTCGGCCCAAGGTTTATCCAGGTCTAAAATGATGCTGTCATTGAGAGTTGTAATGATGAAAAGACAGTAAAATGTGGCTTATTGTGACCTGAGAGTCACACAAACAATACATTAGTGCATCAGTTCCAGATAAAAGAAAATAAGTTAAAAACTGTGACCAATGCAGAGTCTAATTAGGACAACTTACTCTTTCCAATCGTTATGGAAACAAGACAGCCAAAATCCAATAGGAGGTGTGACAAAATACAAAACTGAAAATTTGTATTTACCTTCACATGGAAAGTATGAAATTCAGCACCAATTGGTGAAGGTTAATCTACAGCAGGCAAAATAGTGGTATAAAATACCCATAAAAACCACAAAATGAAAAACTAAAAAATTTGTATGCACTCCTACATGGACCTGATGAAATTCCACACAAAAAGTATGCTGCACAGTGAAACTTCTGTTATCCATTATGAAAAGAGCATGAATGTAAATTTTATAACTAGAGATATCCTTGAGAAGTAAATATTGCATATTTTAATGAAGGGTAACAACAGTACGTTTCAAATACATAAAAAGTGATGAATAATAAGTGCAGATTAGACTTACCTTGATTACACAGTTTGATACTTCTGCTATTAATAATTGCTGAGGAGAAATGTGACAGAGGTCACTCAGCTGCTGTTTAACAAAAGAGTACTTGTCTCCATGATTCAGGCGAAGCCCATACCTCCAAGGTACACCTCCATCCAGCTTTAATACTAGAAAGCAAATGAAATATCCAATGCTGACCAAAGATCTTCACAACAATTGATGAAACAATGCATTCTAATCTTGAAAAGTATGAACATAACACAAAAAAAGTATATTTGATTAGCTACACTCATTACTGGATTGTTTTTGGTTTTGATGCAAATGGGTCACTTGCTCTGATCTGAGGTTAATATTAAATGTTCAAAGAACACCCATTTAAATTTAAAAATAATCATTCCAACTGCTAATAAAGCACGTAGAGTTCAATAAAGATCTTCATTAACAACACCTAGGAAAACTTTTAACACAGAATCACTTAAGAAACTACATTTATTAACAAGATTTACAAAACATTTGTTGTAAAAGTAGTATATTTATTGCAAAAGTACTTCTTTAAATACAGGACTTTTGGAGTAATACCACAGAATTCTATCACAAACACTGAAATCTGCAAGTTCACTTGTTTTAGCCTTAACTTTAGTTAAGCCTTTAAGTACAGTTTATAACTGATAGAGAGAAAAATTGTGTATATTTTTTGTTTTAGTACAGTTAGAGCTACACCTTACTACACTTAATACTATTAATAAATAATTTTCTAATGTTATTCTATCACAATGTAAGACCTTTTTAAAACTTTGATAAGCTTTTAATATGTCGTATAAGATGTACTCTAAAGTATATTTATCTTCTTTCTGGGATAACTTGATTTAACACGTTTTCAAATTTAGAAAAAAGATTGATCAAAAATTAGATATATTTGGACTACAATGTACAAAAAATTCAATCACATTACTCACTTCTAATTCAAAGGAAATCAAACTACTTAAATTACGTAATAAACTGCTACATCAGTGCACGATCAAGAGGCAGAAACAGTGTTTTATAGTATTGGATAAACATTACAGCTTACATGTATGAGAATAATTAAATATACTGAAATAAACAATTATTCACAAAAACTGTATATGTATTCACATTGAATGATACTCTCTAATATGATGACTTATAATGAAAACAGATGATTGATTCTTACAGATAATCAAAACCTGTTAATTATACATTACAGTGTTAAAAACTTAGTATGTTTAAAGCTTTTAGGATATAAACAATATAACTTGAACATTACTAATCTAATTTAAAATTTATAGTAGAAACAAAAACACGTGTATAAGATATAACATGGACTGTATTTACAAATAACTTAAAAGTTTATACTTACAGACAATTTCCAAATGAACAGAACTCTCCATAGGGAGTGGAAGAGAGAGGTAGTTGAAAGGGTCAAACCTGACACTAATGTGACCACACACGTTACAGGTCACTGTTGATTGTAACTGGCCATGGAAAAGATCCACAATAATTGATCGATTTCGAACAACATGGTTTTCCCAAGCTTCTTTGGCAACTTCCTCATCAGCTCGACCATCACTGTCTTTCAATTCAACATATGGTTTTTCTTGTACTCTTTGTAGAGGTTAAAAAAAATTTTTTAAGAGTGATTGAAATATTATCACTTGCACTATTGATACTTCAGTAATTTTCTTAGCATTTTGCAAATAAAACAAACCACTGAAATAGTACATGCAGGTATAGAGTGAAGGAGGTAATAAAAAACAAAATTGTTTAACACTTTAAATAAAAAAGATTTTACCACTACAATATGTGCAAAATATTGACTGATGGCAATAGGTTTTACCATTATTGTATAACATGTAACACAACAAAATTACACTTACTAAGTTACAAAAAAAGCAGAAACAAAATTAACAATTATTGATTTTTAGAATTTAAACTAACAAACACCAAAATCACAGAAATAAGAAAAAGTAAAAATTTACTCATTAAATTTTTTTTTTCTTGGGGTAAAGAAATATTTGAAAATTACATACCTATTCAAATCTTCATGTAGTCCATCTAACAAGAATGCTAATAATTCCTGAGAGTCATGTTGTTGGAACCCATTGAATCGTGGTGCATACTTTCCTATTGTCCACTAAAGTAAATTATGAAAAATAACTATGACAGTTCACTTGAACAAGTACAGTTGGATAATATGTAAACTTACATTGAAATAGCTATCAGTCATATATTGGTATTTGTGATAACTGTTATTATCAAATAGAATAGTATTTACCACTACAAAATTATTAAATTTTGTATCACATTTGTGCACAGTATATAATTTTTAACACCATTTTGTAAAATGGGCCAACAGCTGTTGTGATCCAGTTTTTCATTTTTAAGAAAACAGCCAAAATAATGCTGTTTATTTGTTAATGTGTCCAACACATAATTGGTTGCATTTGCAAAATGTTACAAGTTGACTTGAGTTCACATAAAGTATCTGCTTCATAACATTCATAATAGAACTTCATTTAAATTACTTGATGCTACATAATTTCTTTTTTTCAATTCAAGTTTGTATACAATTTTCTCTGCCTAACTTTATACTCACCCAGTAACTGACTAACCTTTTAACCACCACAAAAAATTTAAATATCAATTACTCTTTTTGTCTTTCTAGAATCACTCTAAACTGATAAAAACTACAATCATTCTAAATAGCTTAAAGCTGGTAACAGTATACCATCCCTTTCTTTGTTTTAGTTTTACTACCATTTCAACTCTAATAGTCATGCCACACAGTCGTAAATAATGTGGTACACACACAGTTCAAATTACCATACTAAGCTATGTAATGAAAGAACCGCTCCTACCATTCATGAATAATTTATTTTTTCATTATCTTTCCAAATCTAACCTTATAACTTTCATATTTTAGTTACTTTCACAATAAAAAAAGCAAAAGTAACAAAAAACACAGTAACTACATGGGATTTTTTTGTTGGCAACTCTCAATGAATCTTATAAAACCTACTTTATGCTAATGGTACTACTATATCAAATAATTTTTTATTTAATTAAATAATGCATCTCTGAACACAGAGTAATGACATAGAAAAAGCAAACAATGTTTGTAGTTTTAATGTTTCTAACTTTCTAACTATGCAATAATATCCTTTAAAAATTCAACTCAGCTTATCAATGAGATTCCCATAAGAAAACTTTTGAAAGCAAAGGATGAAGTAGACAAAGACATGTAGAAAAAACATCATTTGGTAGATTAAAACTTTGGACATGTAACAGTTATAAATAATAAGTAGAAAACATCAGAGAGGACAATATGTGAAATACAAGTTATACAGGTAGGTGTGGCAAGTGGATCTCTCTAGTTTATGGTTCTGTAAACATACCAGATTAAAGGATACAAAATCTATCCTTTTCCCGTAATATTTCTATATCGTAATAAGTAATTCATGTTAAACTCTGTACTTCACAGATTTGGTAAATAAATTATAGTAGAGGAAAGCATAGAGAGCAAATGCCAGAATTCTCATACTAGGAGAGACCAAGGATTTGTTAACTTTGTTTTATGCCAAGTTTACTTGTATACAATGATAATATAGTAGCTTAAGTTTTCAATGCAACTGTGTAAACACTTGTGAAATTGACTCTTACCCATTGAGAAAGAGTTAATCAAATGTATTACCAATTTCCTAATGCTTAACCAGTTTGTAAATGTACACATTGTGGTACATAGTTTTAACTAATAACAATCCCATCTATAACAATATTGTTGATGCTCATTTTAGAAATTTATGATTTTCTCATGTAACTGATTTCTAACAACAGATTCATTTTATAGTAACTGAAGTTTAATGATAAATGACAAAATGACAGCAGAACCAACAAACACTTAACATGTGTGCACACACACACAGTTACAAAAATTTAATTTAATTTATACTATATAACAAACAGAACTGAAAATGTCTTTCCTGTATTTCCAAGAAACTAAGAGGATCAATAACCAATTTAGGCCAAGGAATAAACAGCTGTCAAGAAGTAATCTAGTGTCATTGTCTTTATACCTCAACTACAAACTAACAACATTTCAGTCCATGTGGATACTTGAAGATTCAATTATTTAAACTAAGAGTAAAAGTTCACTAACTGTTTACAAATTTCTTAATCTAGGCTTCATTTGAAGGAGTACAACACCTCCAGTAACACAGTCTTATTTTTGGCTTTGCCAACTACTTTGAGCATACTGGAAGTTGGATCACATTATATTCACTTAATGCATGCTAAACAATGCTTAAGCTGTCTTTTAACCTCAGATTAGTGTTCTTTTAAACAATCAATCATAATAGGCTGTTCAATGTAAGAATCCCAAATGTTGGGCAGCAGAACTCAAACAACACGACTCTGGAGAAAACTGAACACAGTCTTTAAACACGAAGATATCAGAATTCTCAATAAAGGTTTGAACAAAAATTGAAGGCAAACTTGTAGATAAACTCTGTTGTTTATGGTGTATAGTTTCTTCTTTAAGATTTACAAGTCTGAACCTGTGTCCAGTAGAGAAATCATTACATGTAGCTTCGAAACGTCATAATTCAATGACCTGGGTAGTTGTAATTGTTGAAAGTTTTTACTGATGGTAGAAACAACAATGTAGTTTAAATAGGAGTAAGTTTTAAAACAGATTTTAATTTGAGTAATTCTTGCTGTAAAAGCTCCAAGAAAGTAGAGATGTAGTGTGCACAAAATTAAGCTGTTTAACAAGGTTTTCTTTGAAATGGAACAAAACTGTATGGTGTAAGCAAGTTTCTGATAACAACCAACATCAATACATCCTTCTTTGTTGAAAATATGTGCATCAAGAAAATGTAGAGCAGAGCTATGTTGGATTTCACAGGTGAACTTAACATTAACTGTCTGAAATTATTTTTTTTAATATTTCACTAATTAATAATTATTTTTGAATGTTACAAAAATGTCATCAACATAGTGATTGTAAATAAATAGTGTGAACTAAGTAAGATAATCTCTCAACCAACTGTTTTTATAAAAGCATGTGAATATAACCATTACAAGCACTAAGCTATACCACATACCAACTCAATTAATCTATTCAATTTTATTTAAGGCATTAATTATATTTTTATTTACTAAACATAAATATCTACTGCTCTAAAACACCAAATATTGCATACATTTTTTTTATAATGTCTTGTAAACTTGAAAAAGCATTTGCTAAATTTCACAAGTACTGACTCCATCCTTCTTTCTAAGACAATGCAAAACATTCGAGTTAATTCCATGAGGCATATTTATCAAATGAACTTTTTTTTAAGAATTACCAATGCTTGTTCAATAATATTTAACTATTGCATCCTTAGGCCAGTTTTTATGATCTTCAATCAGAGTTAAAGACATTGCTTATTGGCTCTTAATGAACCTGTTCACCATTTTAAAAGTAGAATCCTATCTGGTTGGTTAATCATGAATAAGTGTGTTCAAAATGGTTACAAACTTTAGGGCAGGGGTTCCCAACCAGTGGGTCGCGTAGCCTTGGCAGGGGAGTCGCTAAGCCTTGTTAGAAGTAGCTTGGAATAACACTAATTTTATTTCATCAATTACATTTTCATGTTGCGAGTGCCCAAAGGTTGGGAACCCCTGCTTTAGGGTTTTCAGTTAAGAAAGATATTTTATTACAAAATTTTCCCAGGGCAGAAATTGGTCTTTAAAATAATTAGATGAATCTATTCATTTTACTGCAATTCTTATTACAATATCTTGACTATACCTAAAGTGTTAAAGCCCTTGATAAGAATTGTTTTTAGCTTATTTAAAGCCTTATAATTTAGTCAGTTATTAGTGTCACACACAACAGATTTCTGTGCTCTAATCTTTACTCACTCACTCGTCTTTTCATATTTACCATCATGTGATTAATATGAAGTAGAAGATCACATAGTGATCAGTTTACAGTAATTATTGATGCAGTGACTGTTACAAATATGTTTTAATGTCATTAACCATTGGTTTATTAATATTAAACAAAACTAACAGACTGAAGTACCATGTTAATTCTTTCATTCCTGTCTCTGTATATTATACTGATCACATGACCATACCCCTTTTAAACGTTTTCAGACTTTTAGTAAACATTACAAGCCATTTGTAGAAAAATAAATAAAAAAATCACATTTCTTAAATTAAGAATTTTTACAAAAGATTGTCCATGAACATATGGTTTGTTTGTAATTAAGCAAAAAGCTACATAATGGCTATTTACTCTGCCCACCATGGGTATCAATACCTGGTTTCTAGCATTGTAAGTCCAAAGACACTGCTGTGCCATTGGAAAACATGAATATATAGAATCAGTGTTAACTGCTCTGAATGCAACACCATTTATGTTAACATTAAAAATACTTTACCTACAAATTATGAAATTCCACTTGCATAATCTTAAACCTTCTTAAAATGATTTTTCTTCAGTAAAATTTTATATTTCACTTGTTATATCCATTATACCCAATCTGACTGACCTCAAACCATCGTAAAAAATTAAATCTAAATTACTGTTTTTTTCCTTTCTAGAATTATTGCAAATTGTAACATGAAGCTATAACAGTTTATCCTAAGTAGCTTAAAACTCATGACAATACACATTTGTTTAGTTTATACTTATTTGTTTTATTTCCCTATCAACCATGTCTAACTAACTATTCTACTACATATGTGGTAAATCTTTTGGCAGATATGTAATTCAGTTACTGTATTGAATTATATTATACACGAGCTATTTGTGAACAAACCTCAAAAGAATTATTGTTTCATTACCTCACCTAACAAGTTCTTAATTTTTTACATTTGTTACTTTTATAATAATAAATAGAGAATACACATGAAAAACAAAAAATACAGTATACTTACCCAAATCTTTTTCGCTATCAAGTATCGATAAAACATCCTACTTTTTTTTATACTAAAATTACTAATACACCATGTAATTTTTTTTCTTTTATTAAATGATGCACTTAAGAGTACAAACTAATGACATGCAGAAGACAAATAAATTTTCTTACACTGATGTAAGCAGAGATAAATACCTAATGGTAAAACATTTTCAAACTATTTTGCACTTTCTACTCTCTCAGCATTACTAAATATTTTATGCTCAGTGCACCATTCTATATATCTTAGTTTTGTGCCACTACTGAATATGTATATATCATATGACCACTATCCACCAACAGTACTGTGTCAACTGCTATTCCCTCTCAATCCTCATTTTCAAGCACTGGCAGGATTTAAACAACAATGCCAACAGTGAAGAAAAATAGTGATAAGTGTGTGAAAGTAGGTAAGCACCTATAAGAAATACAGTGTAAGTGAATGTTAAATTCTGATATGTAAAAATGTATTCTACAGACAGCTGATATGGATATTAAAACTTCAATTAAAATAAAGTACAGAACAATGTTTTGACCTTCGTGGTTCATCTTCACGCTTACAAAGAGCGTTTGCAACTGACCCTTGCTGGGCACATCTTGGGTACGTGTGTGTGAACGGGTATGAGGCTGTAGGGGATGTTGCAGTTAGATGTTAGGTTATTAATTAATATAGGTATAAAAGTGTTTCTTTATATTGGTTTGAGTTATTATATAAGTAGGACTTTTTTGATTTTGCATTTGTTCCTCTATTTAGTATGTTGGTGTTTTCTATGGTTATGTTGAGGTTATTTGATTTGTAGTGTTCAAAAATATGCAAAGGTGTTTTTTGTTCTCTGAATCTGGTTTTCATTTTTTTGCTTGTTTCTCTAATATTACTACTCATGGCAGTTTTTGCATTGTATTTTATAAGTAATGTTGGTGTTATGATTGCCAGTGTAGTTTTTATGTAGTACTGACTTTAGTTTTGCACCTGGTTTTTGAATAAATTTGGTGTTTACTGGAATGTTGCATTTGTTGTTTTTCCAAGTGTTAAGTTTTTTCTAATATCAAGAATATATGGTATGCAATAGAGCAAGGTTTTATAATTTGTTGTTTTTTTGTTGTTGGTTTAGATGTGTGTATGATTTTTTCAATGGTTTTTGAAGGAAATTTGTTGATTTTGATCAATTGTTTTATTTTGTTGATTTCATAATGCATTTTATTGTGTAAGCATAGTTTTGTGACTGTGTTTATTTATTTATTTTTAATATGTTGAGCTTCTGTTTGTCTCATGTGCCGAGTCCCAGGTAATGTATAATCCAGTATGGGTGATTTTTCTGTGGATTTCCATTTTGAACTGTTTATTGATTCTTGTGATCTTGAGGTAGAGAAATGTTATTTGGTTAGTTTTCTAATGTTTACTGGTGAACTTAATGTTGGGGTATATGGAGTTAACATGGATGAAAAAACTAAGTATGTGTCCTGTAGATGTGAATCCAGAAATTGTATCATTAACATACCTGTACCAGTACAGTGGTGGGTGTAAGGCTGAATTGATCATATGAGATACAATTTGTGTCATAAAAATGTTGGCATGGGATTGCACATACTTAAGCCATTTATTTTTGGTGGTAGTGAATTCTACTAGCATTGATAATTAGTAGCTGGGGATGTGTATTAATGGGTTGAGATCTTGGATATAAAAGTTCTAAAGCTATCTTACAGGCTTCAGTAGTTCAAAATTGTGTGAAGAGGGAGATTACATCAAAACCTGTCATTAAGGCTTTATGGTTTTAGTTGATAAAGAATAAATTTAAAATTAAAAGAGACTTTCAAAAAGACAATAGTAAATAGTGTGGGTTTGAGGGAAAGCATATTTAACCAGGCAACATCCACAACATAGTGGTAACCCATTAACTGTGGTTAAAAAGTGGATCTCTGAAAAAAACAAAAAATGATGTGATAAAAGTTACCCAAGTCAAAGGTAAATGGATGCATGTAGAACCACCACTGGAGGGAGATAATAGCCACCCAAGGAAGATACAACAGGTAGATAAGTGGCCTGAACAATCTCCTTCAATGAATACCAAAGATGAATAGAAAAAACATAGTGATATGACAAATATGATTAGTAGAACTGCTGTTGAGACAGCAACTTTCCAAGGATAAGTCAGAATATACCAGCCTAACAACTTGAAAAATTCATCCAGTTAGCATGACAGGAGCTGAGTTACAGAAAATGGATTCTGGAAAAGAAAAATTAGGAACATGAACTCTAAAAGGAGGTAGTACATACCACATGATACCATAAGGAGCAAACTGGACAAATAAGCCAAGTCAGATCAGAATGAGAGTACTGGAGGGAGAATGGAAGGTATGGAAATCGGTGGAAAAGCCAAACATTCTTTACAAACAGCACAGGTCTAAGGAAGGAAGGATTCATCTGTAGGCAAGAGTGCTGACAAAAGCCATGTGTGAAAATGGAAGGTGATGACATCTGGATGAATAATGCTCAACCAAAGCTGAGACAGATAAGGGTAGGTGAGGTTGTACATGTCAGAACAGTGGGAATCATGGTGGTGGTGGCCAACACAAAGTCACTATGTGAACCAAACATGGAATGGTGATAGAACTTTTGGGAAGAGTGAATATCAGGGTAACCATACAGATGATGTCCCCTCCAATCATGATTGAATGTCTTCTCCAAGTGCTAGTGGGGGTGAAACAGGAGAACAAAAGGAAGGAAGTTTAGTGTTCCAATGGGTGGCAAGAGTATCAATATGAAGGTATGATCAGCCAAGAATCCAACCACCAAAAGATCTATAAATCTAGGGACCATTCCATGGGAAAAATCTTGTTGGGTAAAGATAAATGACCCACATTACTTTCTAAGTGCCACAAACATGAAAAGCTAAGACAACCACGTGGTGACTGTGGGCCAAGAAAGAAGAGATCCAGGGTTTAAAAGCACAGACTTGGATTTGGTACTCCCTTGCTTGGTGAATTTAGTGACCACTTGTTGGAGTGGTACCATAACCACCGTCTCCCATTAGAGAGGATGGAAGTGGGAAAATGCTTAACAAAACCCCCATAAGAGAGGAGACTCCTTGATCAACTAGACACTGGAATTCTCCCAAGAATCAAGGTAAGAACCCCAACCCTCTAAAGATTCATCCACAAACAAATGTTTCCAAGTAAACAAGGTAATGAGTTGGGGTAAGAATGTACCTCTCCAACTTTATCAGGAATTCCACTAATGCTGCTTCTTGTAGGAGCAGATGTGTATGGTCTGTGAACTGTGAATAGGAAGAAATGAGTAAGAACTAGATGTCCACATAACAATAATCATGAATACCCACTGAATGAAAAGGCCAAGCAAATGTTCTTACTACCTGGCAAAACACAAATAGTAATGCCTTAAATTGTAACACTTAACTTCTAGCTATAAATAACTAATGAAGATGTTTATACTACAGAGAAAAACCCCAAACTGAAGAGTGCAAAGAAAAATCAGTGATTAGTGTCAAAAAAGTAGGAAATTGAGGAGAAGCAAAACTTGGCCCTGCAAACAGTGAAAGAAAAAGCATTAGCTACGTACCAATGTAAAATAATTAAGTCCTACATTGATAAGAAATAGGACTACAAGGAACATATTTAACAATGATGAAAAAACATTATTCAGATAGAACACAATTAAATGTAACTTGTAGGAATGATAGGTAAAATATAAATTATCTCAATACACCAACTTAACAAAGTACTTATTACTACTGAACTTACAAACCATCAAAACATATTTAGTCTACAAAGTATGAAATAATAGCTAATGTGTAAGCTGACAAAAATTACCTAGAAAACAATGTAATAATCAATATTTAACTTACAATAAATTTATGTTAATTTAGATGACAAAAGACATGTAAATAACTAAATTACCAAAGTCCTACCTCTGACAAAGTGAACTATGTAATTCTGCTACGTGTTAAGAAGAACAAACTTCCACTAAAGTGGATGATGTGGAGGTGCAGCAACAACAGAAGTCACCTTAATCTTAAATATACAAAAAACACAAAAAAACAAACAAACAAATGAATATGCTTCAGTCTGATAAACCAGTTGTAAAGAGTGTAGAAGGCAAAATCTCTTGAAGAAGTGTAGAGTGTGATGGACCAAAATAAGAAGGTGGCTGTTAAAAGAGTACAAATTGTTAGGTTGAAAAGAATCAGAAATTTCCAGCCAAAGATATAAATCCAGCTGCTTGCAAAATATGGATTGTACCTCCCCCTCTGCAAATGAAAGTCCAACCCAATTCCTAGGAAGTTGTACCAGGAGCACTGTCAACTGTAACAAGCACTATTGTATGTAGTTCATATATTGAATAGCATATTCATAGGAAATCCTCATATAATTTAGTAACAAGAGAAATGCAAACAGTTATTAAAACTGTTGAAAATAAACATCTGTAGTAGCAAAGAAGCACAATCTTAAATGTCAGCCATATACTAAAAAACAAAACACATCTGAACAAAGTTGTGACAATCAAGGAGTTGAAGATTGAGTGGAAACAGTAGAGGGAGCTAACTGTGTCAATATAAGCAGCACAATGCTACTGGTGGAAAGTAGTCACATGATATGTACATGTTTGATGGGGTTATACAGAATGGTGCAGTGAGCATGATTAAAAAAAAAACAATGCTTAAAGGGAAGAAAGATTGCAATAGTTTTGTGTAAAAGAAAGTAAGAAGGTATCAGAAAATGCCCTACAACTAGAGGCGTAGATCCTGGGGGGGATGGAGGGTATACATCCCCCCTTCATTTTAGTTGGAGGGTATGGTGCATACAATCATGCCCTCCCCTACAGTTTGGTCTGTTGAATTGTTTTATTGCATCACAGGCCTACAAATTGTGTGTTTGTTCTTGTGATTCTAGTGTTCTTACCAATCAAATTATATAATTAGGCATAGATGTAGCTTTTTTCAGTAGCCGAGATGTACATCTTTAATATAGGCTTCTAAGCTTTTCGATCTAAGTGATAGTTCATAAGTATCAGTCAGTAGGCCTAACTATACATGCAAGTATCGTGGCAACAAGATTACTCTGTGACTGCATGTTTACAGTTTTCAGGTTCACGTAATCAGAGATTAACAATTTGCAAATTGAACAGTCCACATAAGTGGTTGCAAAAATCTAGCTAACCTCATTGATGTAAATTCTGTGAGAAAAGTTTTGAAATGTAACAATGTTTTATGTACAGTATGTTTTATGTATTATCTATTTCAAAGTAATATATGTTGTTTGATAGATTAAAACATTGTCTTTCAATTAGTTATAAATACTACAATATAAAACATGAGAGAAAAATATGAACAATTTATGAAAGGGAGAATATGACAGGTGGGCATGGCATATGGGTCTGATTTTCTAGTTTATTCCTCCATAAACAAATATAATTGAAAGTTATAAAACTTATGCTCCACCTGAGCAAAATGCTGCTACATAACATACTATATTATAACTTGCATTAAATTCTGTACTTCTTAGAAAGCTGGTAAGTTAGAGAAGAGAAAGGGCCTACAAAAAGCAACAATTCTCATACTAGGGGCAATTTATTTTAATATTTCCTTTTAAAACTAAGAACTTAAACCTGTTAGAATTTGACTCATCTACACTGTATTCACATACAGTGAAAAAAAAAAAAAAAAAAAAGAGTTAAAATTTTGAATATAGCTAAGTAGTTGTGATATACACATTTTGACCTGCCTATAAGCAAACAAAAAAATTGATTATAAATTGATTCTTGTTTCATTTTTAAACTCACAGGATCCACTGTCTTATTTTGGAATTTGGTTTCCATTTTACCATTAAATTGGTAGAGACTACTGTTTTAAGTAAATTTGACTTTTGTCTCACCTTTGAACTCTTTTCATTATGGGTTGAAAGAAATCCAACTCATAATCATGAGAGTAATTATAATACAAGTTCTGATAATATATGCATATGTTCATAAATTTTGCAGGTTATTGGTACACATTACAAGACTTTCATACACAAAATATCAGGTTTGTAAATTAGGTATTAAGATATGTTAAGATTTTCTCAATTTTTTCTTTCAGAATGTTTACTAGGAACCACACAGAGTAATTTTCATTTGAAGATTAAAAATACTTTTATGTATGAAATTTAATTTCACATGTGAAATTTTTATAACTTCCAAATAATTATCAAATGTATTTTAAAAAAAAAAAATTTTACCTGTTATTTTCACTATCAAATCAGAATCTCTGTACATGTTGATATATTGACTTCTCATTACCAACATAAAAAAATTAAGAATGTATATTACGCTTTTTTCTTTCTACAATGAATATAAATTATAACTCAATAACACGTGTTTAATCTAAGTAGCTTAAATGTCATAACATTATACATTTATTTTTATTATACTGACCTATGAGCCATTATTGGCTAAAAAAAAAAAGTGGTTATAATGATTTAGCATGCATGCACTCATGTTAGAGCATACAAGAGTACAAAACTGACCTTTAGTCTTTATAAAATGATCTATCTTGGTTGTGTTTTGTAAAGTACAATCGCATTTCAGTTATAATACACTATATACACAATTAGTATTTATAAATAAGACTAACCTCATTTACTGTTCTACACTTTAAGAAAAATGAAGTAAAGCAAACAATCATCTCTTCTGGTTACAAACTTTGTACTCATTTGCTGGTCATCAAAAGTTGTTAAGCCTTAAGAAATTTTTCATGTGGAGGATGTTAAATGAAATAATTTTAAGTTTTATACAAATACATTTGAGTAACCAAAAAGTAATAAATTATTATATGGATACCATATAAATTCATTATGATTAATCATGACCAGTTATGAAGCTGTGTGCAGGTCAAAAAAGATTTC
This sequence comes from Tachypleus tridentatus, assembly GCF_004210375.1. Taxonomy (NCBI): domain Eukaryota; kingdom Metazoa; phylum Arthropoda; class Merostomata; order Xiphosura; family Limulidae; genus Tachypleus; species Tachypleus tridentatus. The sequence goes on along the minus strand of NC_134831.1, from coordinate 46,829,877 downwards.
TAACAAGCTAAAGACTCAACTTGTCTCAAAGAAGGGGGGAGACACAAACACACCATTATATTTAAAAATGGCTAGAAATACCATTTATGGTACATTTTGAAGTACTGACTGGTTATTCACATGTCATATATAGAATTAAGGGCATATAAGGGACCATTTCAAAATACTGGAGACAAGCAGGAAGGGTGAGCTTGTGTGTAGTTCACTACATTAGTAATATCTCATTACATAGAAAAATAGAAGGTTTTACATTACAGCTTTTATATATCAATAATTTAAGTTCCTAATTCACATGAAACTATAGACTTAGTATTCTGATATTAGAAACATCTAATTTGAAACAGTGCTGCATTCAACATACTACATAGCTCACAAAAATCAATGTTTGGGCATGCTTCTTCAAATATTTACTTTTAAATTAAGAAAATAAATAATGTATAGTATGAAACTGAATCAATCTACAGTTTGATACCAATTTTAACAACTTAAATTCACAAAGTACTAACTGAAAAAACTGAATGTGAGTGAACAAATTCAACATAGCCTTTGACTTGTCACATGTAAAAATAAGGTTAATACATAGGAGCTATGAGCAGAAAATGATTGTGGCCTCATTCTTAACTTTACACTGACTATTGTATGAAATAGTTTTTGATTTATTTCTTATGTTTCACTGCAACTACTGTAGAAAATGAAATTTGATTTGTCTTACCCTTAATTTTACAGGAGCTATGGTTTTGGAAGTACCACTCCATAAGTCTCGAACTAAATCTCCATATCTTTTAGCCATGTGACCTTTCATACTGAGAGGGTTTGTTCTACAGTAAACCAGATAAACTTTGGAATAAAGCTTAGCAAAGTTGACAATAACATAGCAATGAAAAAGGTCAATAAGATTACACTAAATATAGTAAATTTTGTAACTTATATATTAAACTTAGTTAAAAATGATGGTATACCATTAGTCTTTGAATAATAAATATAATAATAATAATAATAATATAATAAAGGTATCTTAGTTAAGTTTTTTTTATTTAATCCTACATGAATAGGGTTGGGACATTGAAACAACCCCATAATGGAGAATTAAAGGTACCTCCAAATTTACAAAGTGCATTTTCAGAAAATTTTGTAAGTTTTTAGTGAAGAACAAATAAGCTATATACAGAAAATGAGAATTATTAATGACATATTTGCACTAATGATTTATCACAAAATTTAATTAGTCTAAGTAAAAATACTTTTTCATCTCAATTTTCAAGTATTCATTTTAAGTGTATATTAAGTTTTTTTTTCAGTAAAACTACATTTTACTTGTTATTTTCTCTATCCTAACACTGTGTATCCTGCACAAAAATATAAAATTAATCTAAATTATCCTTTTCTTTCTAAAATGACTACAGATTAGAACAGCAAACTACAATTATTTGTACTAAACAGCTTCAGGCTCATAAGAGTTTACATATGTTTTCATTTTACTGTTGTATTGATCTTTAAACCATGCCTAACTACTGCATAACTATAAATCATCCAGCTGGAGATTGAAAAGATTAGGATAAACACATTTTGGTTACATGAAACAACATTTAATTATGCATGTTTCTTTTTCTTTTTTTTATAAAGGCAAAAAAATATTTTTCTTTCAAGTGTTTATACCTAACCTAACCAATTTTTAAATTTTAATTCTTTAAACAAAAGCAACTAAAATGTCACAAAGACACACACACACAAAATGAAAGTTTTAGCTCATACTTCAGAGCACAGGTCTTTCGCTTTCACTAGCTACTCTTCACTAGCTAGCCCTTCACTTTTATTTCACTAAACTGGATATTCCAAAAATAATTGATGTTTTGAAATATGTTTTAAAACAAACAGTAATTCAAGCAGTAAAACAGAATACCCCAAAAATACTACATTTCATCCAATTTTCTACTGTCCTATAAAAGTGTCTCAAAACATTTCATTCAATAAAATCTGCTTGGGAAATGGCCCATTTCACCAAAACCAATCAGTACAAAAAATGCTATAACCACATAGCTCATAAAAGGGTTTTTTCTGGTTATAAACATAAACCATTGGCAAGTAAGCATGAATAAACAAGTAATTTAAAAATATGACAAGACTGGAGGATCTTTTGAGATAGGTGTAATAAATTTATTGATATTTCACAAAATAAAGGCAGAAAGTTTGCATTTTAAATTCTAGCCTGTCAATATTTACAACTGATGGACATTTTAAAACCCATATAGAGAAAGAAAGAAATTTAACTAGAAAATACAGAGCAAAGAGCAATCATGTCTCATAGACGTGAAAGCTAAGAATTCATTTAATTTTATTTAAAATTAAAACAAAGCTTACATAATATTAACAACTGAATCATAAATGGTGTTTAGATGCTAAGTCTACTGACATATATTGATAACAAATTTGCTTAATTAAATTCTGATTGTCCAATAAAAGTAGTGATGTGAATCCCATCTGTGTACATAGGATTAGTGTGATGGTCACCATTTTCAATAGTGTGTCATACTTTATAGATTAACTGTACTGTCATATAATAGCTATATTTCCACATTACAAGCACAGTACTAGCAAATTTTTTTTTACATTAATTACAGTTCTAACCTGAGCACATTTATACAAATTCGAGCTATTGGATACTTCACTTACCTGTTAAGTTCAAACAGATGTTTGTTGTTAATAAAATAGAGAGTCAGGGGCTGTGTGTTACTAACACACTGAAGAGCAGCATTCATGAAACAAGTATTTCCAAGATTATTTAACCCAGTGGCTCCTCGTTCAGTAGGTCCTACCATCAAAATAAAATATTTTACCAATTTCAACCTTACATTTATGTCTGTGCAAGATGTCCAGAAATCGTGTCCTTAGGTTTAAAAAAAATGAAAAACAAAAAAACAAATGTGTTCAAAACTTCAACTGTGACATCAAGAAAAAAACTTGACTACTTTTAAAGATAAGTTGAAGAAAAAGCACAGCAAAGTTTAGACAAAATGAAGTACAATAGTAAAACATTAAGGTAATATGGTGGCACATTAAATTTATGTTGATGGTTCTTACATTTTATAATTATGTAGATGCATAGATTTACGTTTTCATATGTTTAATACTTATAACTAAATCTCTCAATGATAAAGAAATTAGAGGAAACCTGGAACATCTTATCAGCCAGACTGAAACACAATCTTTCTGTTACAAATGATTAATATGAAAATGTAACACTCAAAACTTTTCCTTCCCATAAAAATAAGGAACTTAGTGATTTTTGACAAAAAGAAAGAGAAAGATGGATTGGGGAAGGCTGTCTAAAAATCTCAGTATTGTCAACCTAATCTATCAAACTGATGACATCCTATAACAAATAGCAAAAACTGCTCAGAATCTTATAAACACAGAGGGACCTCGCATAATGAGTTAGAAGAAAAACTATGCTACAATCAACATGGAATACTCTATGTTTGGTAGTATCAAACTAAAATTATCAAACTGATGGCACTTTGTATAATGAATCACAAATCATAAGAAGAACCATGCTAGAATCAGCTTGAGATCCTCTGAAACCTACAGTATTAATCTAACATTATCAAACTGATGACACCCTGTTTGAGTCATAAGAAGAACCATGCCAGAATCAGCTTGAGCTTGTATCAACTTACTAGTTTTGGTACCTGATATTTTCATACAAAACATTCAACTACAGCTTTAAATTAATAACAAATACTATTAGATTTATGTAAAACAAAGTCATACATTAATAATCATTATCATCAGCTTACATTTCTTTTAATTTCTCAACTTTATTCAACCAAAAATTTTAATTTTGAGCTAGCTATATCAGCTACATGAGTTAATTCAACAATGTAAAAACAAACAAAAACAACAAATTATAGATTTAAAGGTTCCTGCAAAATAGTATTTTACTTGTTTCTAATTATAGTACTGAACTGTGTGAAGCTTAATACTTCTTTAGAAGTTGCAAATAAATTTGTACAGAACAAGTCACATCACAGTAGCTACATGAATTTGTGATACTCAACAAACTGTCTTCTAACAATGAATCTTCAACACACTGCAACTATCTGCCTGGAGTCCTGCTATGGATAAAAATATTTGTGTTTGCTCTGAAGCCTCCATCAGGACAGCATGATTTTCATGATGTACATTTATAGCCACAGTCTGAATAACTTCAAACAGTTATGTACTATAGTGATATCATAATATCAAAAGTTTAGCAGTGATTCTTGGGAAGGATGATCATGATGAAAAATAGTTGTTTGTTGCTTCATTAGTATGTTTTCATTACTACTGCAACATGCACATGTTTATTTTCTTGAAGAATATACTGGATCTCTGTTAATGAAGGGAGGGGGGGGTAAAATTTCCTTGTTTTTGTCACTTGTCCTAAATGATTGGTTGTAGTTGTGTTCAGTCAGCATATTTTTCTTGCAACATCTTCACGTTCTTTAACATTTTGAGTTGCGTAAGTTAGTACCTTGATATTCTTGAGTTTTTGACTCATGTTAAGTCTGTGACTTGATATTTAATTTTTGTACTTAAGTTAGTCTGTTTCAAAATCATTGATATTTAAAAGCTTTCTATCAAACCTAAAACCACAAAGAAGGAAAACATAAGAATGTTAGTTACAAGAATTTCTGTTCCTATGGAGACACACACATGCTGGAGAAACTTGCATTCTTCACACACTACATTATTGAACTCATGATTGCACAAATATTTGATAATCTGGACCTCTCTCGTAAGACTGACTACATACACATGAAAACCATACTGATCTATAAAGGTTTCAGCACACTGCAGCTTCAACATCAATCAATACATGACTAAGTAGATACAGTCTATTAAAAATTTAATATTAAAACCATCAACTTTAATATTATAAAACTTCCTAAGACAACAAAGTTTTACATTTATAACACTTATTAAAAACTGGTAATAATAAAGATGTTTAGACTTAATTTACATAAAATCTATACATATTTATTTTTCTATGCTACCTATAACAACTTATTTATCCAGTGAATTTCAAACAGTATAATACCTACAGTATTCAGACTGTAAACTCAATTAAGTGCAAAATCTGTACATATTTTAGATTAAATGTTTTAAAATTCACTATTAGATTTCTTTAATACTGAATAATGACTGTTTTTACATTAATCAGAAATAAAAACTAAAGTTAATGCCCTATATTAGAAAATTCTAATTTGTGAATAAATTAGCTTAATTACTAAAACAATTTATATTTACATTTATTTCCCAACTTTGTTGAAATAAAACCTTGACTCACGTTTATTCTTCTGATCTGTCTTAGAATTCACTAGCCTACAGATTTCTTCTGGCCAGGTCTGATCTTTATTTCTCACTGTAAAAAATGCCAGTTACTCTTTTTTTTTCAAAAATAACAACTTTTGGTTTTTCTATCTTTTAATACCATTATTAAATCTCTATGTAAAGGATGTAATTAAATAAAGTATTAGCACAAGATTTAAAAAACTGGAGAAATTTTCTTTACAGAAGTTAAAGAAAATTGAAACTTGTTTGGTTATTGACTTCATGGTTAACATCAAAATATGGATTGAAAGGGAAGACAAATTTATACTTTTTGATTCTCTTAACACAGGTAAGATCAGTATTTCATTTAAAATTTAATTTAATTAATTATTAATACATACAAATAAAATTTATATTAAAACAGTAAATCAAATTCTAATATCACCTAAATTTTAGTTTCTCAATTTCAAAAGGAAGTATTTTAATAAATTCTCAATCTCTCCTTGTCTGTGCAGCATTTATACACCTTAACTTGCCCATTTTATTTATCACCTCTCTGTAATGTCTTAAGCATAATGTAGCTTATTTATTATAGTAGAAATATTAATAAGTCAGATCCATTTGCAATGCCCTCATGTTACATTCTTTCTTTCACTATTTGCCAGTAATTTTCTCTAAAACGTATATCATTTATAATTAACAGAAAGACAATGTTGTAAAAATTAGCAACTTATTTGGGTAGATGAAAGTTGTTAATGAAAAATAACTGAAAAAAAAAAAAATTTTGTATCATGGGATTATTAAGATGTGGTTCAAAGAACAATGTAGCAATAAAATTGAACTAAAACAGATGTAAACTGTTACAAAACTTAAGCTAACTTAAGCTACTTATGATAAATAATTGTAACTTTGTTACAATCTAAGGTTATTCTTGAAAGAGAAATTGGTAACTCAGATTTTGCATTATTTTTGTGGCAGTTATAAAGTTGGTCAAATCAATTGAATTCATATGATGTTTAAGTACAAAAAATAAGTTTCACTAAAACAAAATATCGGGTATTCATTTAGGACAAATTGATGGTTATGCAAATAAAATTTCAAATGCACTATTCCTACTTTCTTCCCTCCCTGGATTCATGTTTCATATATAACTGCCCTACTTGTTACTTAAAAGTAACAAATTTCCAAGTATTTTCCATTACAAGACAGACTATTGTTGCACTCAGTGCTCAACCCTTTGTTACATATTATTTTACTTTCCCTGCTTTAACTCTAACTTGTGCATTTCAATATACAGATGACAAAGCCATACAGAGAAAGTCTTGTGAACCCCCTCAAAAACTCCAGACCTTTCTCAACCATACAACATCAGCAATTTATGCCAAACCATTAGTAAAAGAATGAATTGTCTTTGTACAATTGGAGGTAGTATTAATGGGTATAAGAGACAGTCTATAATGACCATTTATAAAGCATATATCAGACCAGTAACAAACTATGTTATTTATTGTATAGGTTATTAGACATATTAACAGATTATTGTATAACCAGATTATATACCAATTTAAAATCTAATGGAATAAGCAATACATCTTTGAAAGAACTAACTTTTAGTTTCTGAAAAAAAAAAAAAAAAAAACTGTAACAAACAAACCATATAGTTTTTATTTCTATCCAATACCTCTATATTTTAAGTTAACAACAGCTCACAACAATGCTCAATCAATAAATAACAGAACAGGAAATATCTGTGTATAACTATAATTCCTATCTAAAAATTGTCAAAATTTAATTTGTATGATCTAAAACATAATTTTCAATCTTTGTTTTTCCAAAAAAACTTTGTATGTTATTTTCTTTACCCTAATTCTATACAAGTTTGGTTAATTTGACTGACCCCTTAACCACCACAAAAAAATAAGAAATACCTTATTACTTTTTATCTCTTTATACAATGACTTCAAATTGTAACAAGAAATCACACTTATCCTAAATAGTTGTAACCTCAAAACAGTATACATCTGTTTATACTTAAATTTTATCTTGTTGTCCTTTGAATGATGTCTAACCAATATTTCTGCCATAAAATTTGGGAATCACTTGGCAAATGTGTAGCTTATGTTACACTACTAGATTTCATAACACATTACTTGCTTGCAAGTACACCTTATACAAACATGCACATTACATGAAAAGTGAAAGAGAAAAATCTGTAAGTTCTGTAGTTAATGTTTCAGTAGAACTTTACTGTGCAACTGTCACATAAAAAGCAACAAGCCAATAACCAAGACTGGTAATTGAAAAACAATAAAACTGATCATTCTGGTAGTTATATTATAGTTTCTTCATTAACAGCTGCGAGGATTCTACAGTAAAAATTCAGACTTACTGTTTACGTAATTATGTTCTCTGAAACATTAATAAAAGTTTAGGTTAAGGTATAAAACATGTATCAAATATACATTCTATGCATTTAAATTTTATTCATTACCCATGACCATTAGTTATGGAATAACATACTAGATAACAACTGATAACAAATTTATCAGTTGGGTACACATGCTAATAGTGGTTTTGGTATAGTTGTTTTCACAAAAAAAGAATGACAAAGTAACTGTTGATTGAATACCTTGCTTTAGCTATCATACCAGACTTTAGGAAAATATACACTCCATAATTCTTAAGTTTATATTCACAAAATTTTACAAGCATTTGTTGGATATTACAAGTATGTTGCACACAAAGAAATCAAATTCTTGATAAAGTATTGTTACTAAAGATATGTCTGTAAATTTACTGAGCCAGTTTGAGGTGATTTTCATAACATGTTCATCTTATTCTTCACATTTCATTTGCAGTACACCTCAAGAATTTCCTAAAATAATACCAAGTTTTCTTCTGAGTAGGCAAAATGTACATTATTTGGGTTCAAAAAATGTAGATATCTCAGCAAAGCAACAAGAGGTCGAAATTTTATATTCTGATTTGTAAGTATCTACAGTATGCGTCTGTAATCGGTTGAATAATCTGAAGCCAGTATAAAATAGAAAAATATTATATAAATGAGAAATCATAGCATCACTACATCAAGCAATTCAGAGGTTCTGACAGAATTTATTTAAAATATTTCTTTTTTGAAATTAAGAAATCAAAGGTAAAATATAAAAATTAAAATGCAATACATTTTGATGCTGAGTTCATTAGCATACACTGATAAAGTACGTAATTACGTCCTTCATGTATAAATGATGCAAAATGTGCACTGTGAAACATGCATATCCAGAGAATTGACAATAAATATAAAAATAACTGCTGAATGAATACCTTCAATCAAAATTTGGTCATTATCTTCAATCCCAAAATCTTCTAAAGTCAAGTTTTCTTCTTCTATCAGAATCAGATTGTTCTGTAAAGATTTGATTAATATTACAATAACAGAGCAGATAAAAATTTTTTACAAGATAAAAACAATTTGTTGAACTATCAAATGTAGAATACTGTTCATATTAAAACATTACACACAACAGAATATTTAAAATACTGACTGAAGACTGAATTGGTTTTAGTTTTACACTTTACCTTCCTACTTAACTGATATACAAATTGTAATAAAATTTAAACACATGAGAATATTGCGAGACATTTTTAATTCCACCCTTTACCATCAACGAGGACTCCAATTTACAAGGACTGCATTTCCCACTTCTTAGTAAATACTTTCACAAAAGCTGCATTTTACTCAAATTTCCAAAATCACCTAAGGTGTCCTGCATAAAGATGAATAAACACGTATTTGTATCAAATGGCCAAGCTCACTACTGTGTTAACTAGTGAAGCATGTATGAGAAAATAAAGAAATTAAACTTATTTTTAAGGGAAGTAAATTTAAGATTAAAAAAAAATATTAAATAAATAAGAATTTAATAAAATTAATTTTGAAAAAGGTTTGTTTGATATATTTTTAACAACACATATTTTTTTTTTTTTAATCACCCATAATAATCTGTAGATCCAAACAGATGACATACATTATATCTTGGTCACTAAAGCATAATCAACCTGGGCTTACGGCTGCCACCCATCAACAAAGTTGACTTTTGGTTGATGCTATACACAAGAACTGCTCTTACAGTTATTATTCTGACACCTCTATCAAAACTGCATTTACAGAACAATTGTTTTTTATATATTGCAAGGTCAAATCTGAGCAAATAAATACTACTTTGATAAGGTTTTCCTAGAAGGTTAGTGTTACTTTTCCAACTTTCAAGACTGTTACACAGAAAATGTAGCTTGTTAATATCTGCCACTATTTATTAAATGAGTGAACTAAGAAAACAAATTCATGGTGTGCACAACATTTACTTGCTGACTTTAGTTAAGTTTGGTATATAACTGTTGATTTGTTTACAAGGTCCCAACACCACTAACTCATGTCACACTTTTAATCAAAAAAGTGAATTATTCAATTCTTAAGTCATATCAGAATATCCCACAAACAATAAAACTGATTCCTTAAGTCAACACCTGAATCTGAAAACATTGAATTTAGTGATGATTCAGCTGTGTAGCTAAGATTCACTGATTTGCCAGAACTTAAGATTCTCAGTCAGTATTTCATGAGAACTGGTACCTGCTCAAGTCCAATTACTAAGAGAAAAAATGGATTGAAATAATTTTTAACATTGCATTTGGTAAGAAGCACTGGACATAAAAGGGTGATTTTATTTGTACCAAATTCAATAATAAGGTGGTGATCCTGTGAGAATGGCTTATCTACCCAAAACCTGCTGACACAGTTCTGTTTTGTTCACTGTTTGTTTTCAGATGCAGTTTTTGATGCAGATAGAAGAAAGTGAAGAAGAGATATATGCTATCCAAGATAGGTTCAATTCTGGCATGTAATCAAGGCAAGACAATAGTCCAACACATACAATCATTCAAAAGATCGTCTCCAAGAAATTTATTCTTCACACATAACATTGTGTTTCCAAAAGTTGATGTTACTTTGTGACTATTTCATTGTGCCTGTGACTAACTTCTCAGGTGAAAGATTGTTCTCTGTGAAAGCAGGGATAAAAAGTGACCAATTTTCTTTCATGAGAAGACCCTTTACAAGCTTTGACTATGCTGAGTATCAAAAATGATGCGATGCAACAGCTATCATTTCAAGAAGTTCTTAAAAAGCCTGCTATTCAGAAAAGCTGTGTAACATGCTAAAACATGAAAATTCAAGTGTTCACTGTTTGAAAAAGAGATACAAAACACCTATATACAGTTATAGATTTAAATTGTTGTTCTGAGCTTTTTTGTGTTTATAACTAATCACAGCAATACTCAGAAGAAACCAATATACTAATTGTAGTGTGCAAGGTCAGTATCATTTTATAGCTGCATTTGAAATGCACTGAAAATAATTCAACACATTGTACATTTGGGTAACCATCTACTAATTCTGCCTCCACTGCCATTAGAACAATGAAAATTACAAGATACCTCATGTAGATAAGTGTTCCAGAGTTGCAAAGGCCAAAACACAGCCCTGGCCAACTTTAAAAACAAATTACCACAATCTTCTACTAAAACAGTACTAATAAACCAATCATATATACACGTAAAAATGGCTGGGTTGGGTTGAGAAAATTTTTATGCAAAGGAGCGAACAACGTTTCCGACCTTCTTCGGTCATCTTCAGGTTCATAAAAAGAGAAAGAGGTAACTGACCAATAGCTGACCACATATTTGAAAGGAGTTGTGTAACTGAGTATAGGAATGTAGAGGGCATTCTTAGAAGTTTGATTATATTTATTAACATAGGTATAATGTTGTTCCTTTGTATTGGTTTATTTTGGGCTTGAGTTGTTGTATAAGTAAGGCTTCTTTAATTTTGCAGTTGTTTATGTGTTTCTTTATTTATTATTTGGGTATTTTCTATGGTTATATTGTTGGTATTTGATTTGCAGTGTTCGAAAACATGTGAAGATGACTTTTTAAATCTGGTTTCCATTTTTCTACTTGTTTCTCCAATATAGAAGTCATGGCAGTTATCACATTGTATTTTATAAATAACGTTGGTGTGGTGTTTGTCAGTGTAGTTTTTACGTAGTATAGACCTCAGTTTTGTGCTAGGTTTTTGAATAAATTTAGTATTAACTGGAACGTCATTTTGTTACTAGTTTTTGACAAATGTTGGTTATTTTTCTGCTGATGAGGGAAAAATATGGTATGCAGCAGTATATGGTTTCGTGATTTTTAATTTGTGGGATATATTTACTTTTGTTAGTTGATTTTGCTTTTTGTCTAGGTGTGCGTGCATAATGTTCTTCTACGGCTTGTGGAGGAAACTTATTGATGTTGACGAGGTATTGTTTTATTTTGTCTAATTCGTTGTTAATTTTATCTGGTGAGCATAGTTTTATGGGTGTGTTTATTTGGTTTCTTAGTATATTGAGTTTTTGTTTTGTTTCATGTTTTTTTTTTAACTTACTCAAATATAATGTATCAGAAAAGATTCACTTCTCTGAAAAGTCATACAACTAAAGATTTCACAAAAATATAAAAACAGCAACACTTAATGAATTAGAAATTAATGCTTATTAAAAATTATTTTAATTCTTTTTTTTAAATGGTAACTATATGCTGTGAAATTCAAGACTTCTTTGCCTATCTGGAATATGTTAGTTAACAGAAAAAAAAAAGAGTACAAACTTAAGAAAACTAAACTTGAAGTTCATCTATAAATAAAAGTTTGTAAAAGACACACATTTCTAAACCAAAATTGAAATGCCCTCAAATCCAACTTGAGCCATTCAACTCAGCATCCAATACTCTTAGAAAGTGACCCTGACTCATCTTCCTTTTTAACAATTATATACTCAACTATTATTGTTTTGTCAGAAATCACATGTTTATCAAAATTTTATAAACATATCACAATTTGTTTCAAAGAAATACAAAATGTGCACATATATTTGAAAATAACTTACATCATCTTTGTATAACCATAAGCGGGTATCTTCTTGCCTAAGACGTAGTCGAGTACAGAGAAAGTCAAACACTTGTTTCAACACTGTCATTCGACTAAAGGAAGCAAGGTAAGCAAGATAACGTTTTGGGACAGTAGGAGACTGATAAAAGGTACTGTTGTTACAAGCTGCAGCAGAAAAAGTAAAAAAACCCAAGTGGTTGATGTCAATATGGGTCCATGCACTAGTAATTTTGTCAATTTTCTTCCAAATTATCACAAAAATAACTTAAGAAATTAAAGACCAAAGTTTTCTAGTAGCCTTTTTCAAAACAATATTTGTATCCACAGACTTTTGCTTATGTGAAGAATTCTGTAAAACAGATCATAATTGGAGTTTTAATTTTTCATAACTGAAAACTATAAAAACTAAATCCTTATAGGTCCCAGAAATAACTATGAAATAAGCTAAAGATTTATAATGTATTTCTCAATAGCAAATCATAACAGCATTTTAACAATAATAACTGAGTCAATAACTTATTTTAGACAAAATTCTATGTTGCACCTTCATTACTTTCAAACTGTTACTATATTTTTGTCATTTGCTAAAATTTATTTTTGATGAAACACTTTAATAGTTATTTCTGGCATAGTTAATACTCAAATATTAAACCTTTAATATTTTTGTTTAATGGCTGGTTATATCTAAGAAGAGTGGTTAGGTTGGGAAAAGGTACACAAGAATAAAATATTGCTACTCTGCTACTGTGTTAGTTTTACGTATTGTTCCACATTTTTTTTTTTAATGGCTCGTTACTTGAGTAAGAAAATTTGGTAACCCTCAAATTACACATTCCTTTCTATATACCAATCACTACCAGTTGGATTGGCTTATTGCAACAACATGATGCTTTTGCAAGGTGGTATTTTTTAAAAATCTATTTCGACAATAGTGGTATTTTGGCATACAGTGTCACAGCTAAGAAAACTGTATACAAATCCAACAGAAAGCAGTTGGCTCTCTCTCTCTCTACATGGTCAGTCAATTTTACTGACCTCATAACCATTTTGTACTTGTTATGGTTTCAATGTTATAACTAATTCTTTTGTCCACAGTATCCTTTACTATCATAAATTTATCCTAGTATGACACATGAAATATTTTCTCTAGGCATCTTGTCTTCTATTTTCTATCCCCCACCACCCTTAAAAGAGTAAGAAATTACACATATTACTTGCTATAGAATGATTATTGCTCAGATAAATAATTTTTATAGCTTTGAAGTTTTTGTTACAGAGCTATCAGACCCCTCCTGTCACATCCCTTCTTTCAAGATATAACTCTTCCTTACATTTAATTATACATTACATGTAACCAATAGAAATTTAAGGTTTTTCAAATGAAAACATACATAACATTGTGTTCTGAATATAATCAATTTCATTCAGAGTACAAGTAATGTTCCAGTGAGAAACTTAATGACTAGTCAGAGGTTGGTCAGTGAGTAACAAAACAATAAAATTTGATAATAAATAGATATATACTGTTATGAGCTTAAAGCTACTTCAGATAAACTAATTTAGTTTCACATTACAATTTGAAATTATAGAAAAAAGAATAACTTAGATTGATTTTTTTTCACATTAAGATTAAAAATACTTTTCTCAAAAATCTCAAATTTTATTTGTGTAGTTTCTAAAACCTTCTAAATAAATTTCAAGTGTTTTCAGTAGTAAAACTGTACATCTTATTATTTCTACCCTAACTATGCATAGTTGGTCAAATTTGGTAAACCTTGTAACCACTTAAAAGTAAGTTACCCTTATTTGTTTGTAGAATGACTTCAAATTGTAACATGAAACTATATTTGTCTATCCTAAATAGCTTTAAACTCAGAACTGTATAAACCTATTCATACTTATGAGCATACTTCATGAAAAGTTATATTATTACTTTACCAAATCTAGCCTTAACTAACCTACCAAGTTTACATTTTTTTTATTTTATTTAAGTCTATAATAATAATGATTACACATGAAAAATAAGTAGTTACATGGGTATTTTTTTTTGTTGTTGTCAATAACACTTTATCATACTTTTTTTAAAAAATAGTGATACTACATTAAATAATTTTAATTTAATTAATTAATGCACTAAAGAATACAGAATAATTATATGCTAAAAAGCAAATAGTGTCCCATAACTATTACAATATTTCTGGCTTTCTAACTGTGTAATAAAAGCTACTAAAATTCACTGAAGCTCATCAATGTGTTTCCCATGTGAAAAAAGCTAGAACTTATATTAAAACTGGCAATTTTCCATACAAAAACAGTGTAATATATGCAATTTGATATGGTAAAATGTTGGCTTTCTACTGGTCATAAATGATGTATTGAATATCACAGACAACTGCTGTTAGTTTCTGAAAACGTGTGTAACAAGAGGGGTCTGAGTTTCTATCTAATGGCTCTGCAAGCAAATTATGATTGAAAGCTATAAACATTATGCTTTAGCTAAGTTATGAAAATGTTACAATGACTAATTTACCTTAAATTTTGTACGTCTTAGAGGAGTGTTAAGTAAATTGGAGAAGATCCCTAGGGAAAAAATGTCAATTCTCACACTAAGAGAATTTTTTTTTAAATACTGCCTTATAAAAGTAAAACTTAACTCTCCTATACTCTTAATGTATGGATTATTAGCTACTTTTTATACTATATTTATTGGTATATCATGTAAAGAAAGTGGTTTATTTAAGTTTTGAATGTAACTCACTGAAATTTTGTGATGTGCAGAAAAAGTTGCCAATAGAGTTTCAGCATACTACTATAAAAGAATTATTACACTAACAAGAAAAATATTATATTTTAACATGTGAGTAAACAAAAGTTCAGTTCTATCTTTTTCTTCCTATTACATAATCTGACACAGCATTACCAACAACTCCTGACCAACTGTTGGCTACAGCTTGGTGACGGTAGAGCTTGAGGGTGATGGGATACAACTCCAGCTCTGGAACATCACTGTTCAAGGGTTGAATTATCTATACATGAAATAAAATCTTGCAATTTATAAAATTAAATTAACAATGATACACACACACACACACACACATATATATGACACAACAATTTAACAATTCTCATCTTTCTGCACATGAAACATATCCCAGAAATGTTTCACATTAAGTAAGGAAGTTCTAATCAGATACTTAGAAAAAATATTTCTTAAATACCTCAACAACAGTAGTGAACTCTTAAATAAGACAGAAATACATACAACTGATTATCATACACTCAATTGCAAGAAAAAGAAACTTCATTGAGGCAGAACTGAAGATAATTTGTAAATATTATATGATACTCATAAACAGATAGTTAATAACAATAGTTATAGTGTTAAAATACTATCAGACCTGTCTGGGTATTGCAGGAGAACCACCATACCACTGGGAAAGTGCTCGCCATATTGCCTCAGGCACTAATTCAAAGTCTCTTCCACGAGTTAAAATAGCATTTGTTCTTAACTTCCCCCCCTCAGATGTCAGAATGATGGTCTGTAAAATAATAACTATCTTTGAACATGTTAAATTTAATCAACATTGAAGTAAGATATCTTTAAGCATTGTAATAGTGTGACTTGGAAAACAAAAATAAGCTCACTTTTCAAAAACAATAACAGTTTCATTCCTCTTAAATAACAAAACATACTAAGAATGAAGGTAAATGCTATAATATATATTGCAAGCTTTAAATACTATACATAACCAAGTTTGATATTTAAAACTAAAATATGAGACTGATATCTTCCATAAGTTGCATCCCGTATCAGAAGCAGAGTTAACTGAGTAGTACAAGAAAGTTAAATATCTATTAGCTCCTACATCATTAACATTTAAAAGACAAGATAATGACTTGTTGCATACAAAACTTAAGTATAAACCATAATATACTGTCAATAAAACATCTAAAACTTTAAGTAAATCTACAGCAAGAATGGACCAACTGTCTACATTGATTATTAAAGCATATTTAAAACTAGTAAGGCCAACATTCACAGAAAATATATTTTTATCTCTTCTCCTTATTTGATTAACATCCTCAGAATAAACTCAGTAAAATGAAAGAAACAAACAAATTTGGTATCTATCTACTTCAATCTGTGGGAGTTATTACAAAGCATCTCGTGCAAAGTCTCATACAGACTGGTTGAAGTAAAGGACAAGGAGGCCAAACACTTTATTTCAGCAAAATATTTTAAACTTTAACCAATGTACAATAGCAAGAAAGGCACAAGAACTCAAATGTTTCACAATTTATTAGGGTTATCGTAAGTTACTTTGTAAAGGCTTAACTTAAAGAAATGGCAGGCGTATAGTCCTCAGTGAGTAAAACTTTTATCTATAAAAACCAAAATAAATACACAAAACTCATATCTGTCCCTGTAAAACTCAAACGAGGACCTAACTAAAAAAAATGAATATGGCATCTTAGAGTATTGGATCAAAGGTCAATGTCACAAGAGGATCAGTAGAAATGAAAACAAAAACATTAATACTGTTAGCTTTAAGTTTTATAAAATACCCTTGTATTTTTTAGTTTTCATAAAATATTGGAGATATTCCGAGGGTAAATTGGTAAACAAATAATCAAACTTGGTTTTCACTTTGAAGTTTCCTCACCTATTTTATAAGCTATTAATATTGAACTTTTAACAAGAAACTTTCTTGAAGACTGAGATGAATTTTCAACATCAGTTTGAATTTCAAAAGATTACAAAAACTAACTAGAAAACCAGGTGTGAACTCAAATCTGTACAAATGTTTATTACATTGTACTTTAAAATTGCATTTTAACATATGACAAGTAAACACAATTTCTTACAACATTTATGCACAATTTACTATTAACATATCACGAACCATCATATACTTTCTCAGACTATACACAAATAGGATAATTTACTAAGACCGTAGAATGATATATTTTAACAAGTATGCTTTCTTACAGCATAAAGTGGGACTTTCAACCAGAACAAGAATAATCATTCTTTTTATACTGTAATGTTGGATCACTTAACATGTTTGGCACAATCATAATTCTAAAAACACAGTGAAACTGAAAACATACAACCTTAAAATTTAAAATTACTAATAAGCTTCATGTATTTTGATGATTTTTCAAAGTTGGTTTCTTATGCCAAATAAGATGTCTCTTTTATTCTCAGCAATGTTTTATTTTGAGTTTGTAATCACCTTGAACCTGCTTTGAGACTGCATCACAATCAGCTAATGCACACTGAATATTCTTTGAATTATCTTTAAAACTTCAGATTATGTGTTCCACTAGTTTTCCTGTTGTGGAACGGATACAAGTGCCCTCACATCTTTAGCAATGGAATTCATAGATCATGCAGGAATAGCGAGGGAGACAAATATAATCCTTAATTAAGAAAGATTTTTAATCAAAGATGATGACTGAAATGTTTCAGTCTAATTTGTAGACAAACTTCTTATAATGGGATTAAATTTCTTTAATTGTTAGGAGTAAAACCAGTATATGATAAATTATGAATACTGGCAGCTTTGAGCTATGAACATTTAACTGCAAAGGAGTGGAATTTTGTTTACCATTTTCTCATAAGACTTGGCATAACATTTCTGAAAAACAACTTATTTTCAAAACTGATAAGAAATTCAGTTCTTGTTGGAAAAGTTTATTGATGTCGTAAAACATGAAATAAAATACATCTCATTAGACTTTCTTAATAATGATGTGGTATAAACTATGGAGGTGAAAAAACTCCACTGTATGTTAATTTATGATATTCTAATGTCAAACTTTCCATTTTTTTTTTGTTTCTTTTATACACCAGGGTATCCACAAAAGGTAAAATACCCTTATTATCAACAAGCTTATGTTATTATGTTGACTATTCATATGTACAGTTAATAAAAGTTCAGATTTTCTTCAATTTTTTCGCACCACAAATATGTATACGAAACTGCCAGCATTCTATAATTTACCACATAACAGTGTTCTCTCCAATCAAAAAGACATTGAAATGAAGTTATTCAGAACTAAAATTAAAAAGCATATTTAAACCTTCCACTCAGATTCAATACTTTTTCTCAAGTATAATATTTGTCTTCCTCAATAGTCCTATATAATTTGTAAATCATATTACCCAATATGTGGGGGACACTGACACTAGTTCCAGTGTAAAATGACTAGTGGAACACAAAAATGATGTGAAATTGTAACTTGGCATAATAAACCAACTTTTAATAATCATCAAAATAGTGCAGAACTTTTGTTAATAACTTAAAGTATTTTAAAATCATACAATTCTTACAATATAAAGTGGAATCTCACTTTAAGATATTACAAGGGCTAATATACTATTATCTCAATCAGACTAACAAATCACTACAGAAACTAGTTCAAATATGTCTCTCATTTGCTCTGGCTCTAGTTTAAGAAAAATAAAGCATATATATATATATATATTCATTCAGGGTTCAGGCTTGAACAAGTTAGAAATACATCTGAACTATTTTCAGATGCGACACAAGTTTGATGGAGCTAATAGCTTTTTTACAAGTCCTGAGAAAACTACAGGTAGGTTTAATTTGTTTTTTAAATCATGTGAAGACTAAAGGTATTTATTTTATAACCTTAAGATGTTGCATAAAAACAATGTACCATAAAGTGCAATTTCACTTATAACACATATATAAAATACAATTAAATAATTTTATGCTATAAAGTGAGATCTCACATTTAACACATTATACATAAAGTACAATCATATAATTTTTATAATGTAAAGTGGAATTTTACTTTTGACATATTAGGTACGACAAGAGAAGAGTTATCTATGGCAGGTGGTCGTTGAGAAGCTGAAGACATGTATGTTTTTCTTGATGGAACTGGTGAGTGTCCCGGTGTAGTCTTTTCATTTTCTGGAAGTGATAGCTAAGCAAAACATAAAAGCAAAACTAAAATTAACAGACTTAAAACTTGACCTTAATGCCAGATCAGTAGCTTGCAATGAGTAAAAAATGTATCCTATCCAGATCAAGTTTTACATAACCCACTAGTTTAACACAAGAGAATTAATACTGATTTTCAATTCAATTTTTTTGGAATACTTGTAATTTTATTTGTTGCTTTTTCATGGTGGAACAGACATATTAACTTCTCAAATTCAGCATGCTCAAATTGTTTATTTCCAGAAGCACAAATGGAAGATCAGAAAATCACCTTTTCCCTGTGGTTTGAAACTAGTACAATGCTTCACTGTTTTGAACACTCGAGAACAGCAGGATCATTTCAATCCAAAACATCTTTTGATATATGGAAGTTATACTTACAATATAATTTTGGAGCATTATATTAGTGTTTTTTATGTATCTTTGTAGCAGCAAACCTTCACCAAAATAGTGTGCATGTATCATATCAAATGTTGCACTTTAACACAATCAATCAGGTTAAAGCCTCAACTTTCTAATAAAAAATTAAGTAGAACCGTAATCTCCAATTTTACTTTAAGACTACCAGAGCAAAAACATTTTTTTTGTTGTGATCATTATGCATTGTATTTTTTGAAAGAGCCTTTTTATTGTATGATGATCTACAATTTCAACCTACTAACACTGACCAGAGTTGAAATTTACAAAAAGGCTGACTTGCTTCATTTACTCAACTAAAAACTTGTTTTAACTTTATTTGAGTTTCATAATATTTGCAGAATAACACCTTAAAACCATATCAGTTTAATGAACTAAGAACATCTCCACAAAGTTACACAAATTACTCATTCATTATAATTTGTGCATCTTCAAAACATTTGGCAAGATGTTAGTAAATGTTAAGTCTCTTGTACAACAAGATAGATAAGTCTGATCATTATTGTGTTACCACTTCTTGTAAACGTAGTGAGTGTCTTACAGTCAGCAATACCTCTGACATTTAATTTTTTCTTCAGCTAATCAGAAATGTACTTAAACCTGTTGTCCCAACCATTTGATTAGAAAGGTGTAAGCAATCAAAATTTAGTTAACTATCTCACAGAAATTAGCTTATCTTAAAAATTAAGATTTTAGCAATAAAAAATTGTTTAGGAAAAGATTAGTTTTAAAAAATTAAAAATTGAAACTTTTCTAACATGAAATTTGTTTCAATTCATAATAAATAGAAAAGCCTATAAAAATATATATTTTTCAGATAAAAACAAACATTGCCTCTAAAAATGTACCTCAGAGTGTAAAAGACTAATATGATAAAGAAATAATTAAAATAAAATCATACATACTGTTGAGTCTGACTGGAACACAGATATAGCATCTTCTGCAAAACTAATAATACTGGACAGAACAACATTTCCTGTGTCTTCAAGGGGAGAAGAAGCAACAGAATTTTCAACTTTCTTTTGCATTCTGGGTGTACGTTTCATGGAATTTGTATTCATTCCACAATCAGATGATTCCTGAAGTCAAGATGATTAAAAATGAGATTAAAAAATGTCAGTAAATTCTTAAAAATACTAACTATTACTTTGAAATTATTTATATTAACTATCTGTAGTATATTGATAAGGGAAAACATTACAGCAAGTTATCATAAAATAGTACAAAAAAAACTCTGTAGCAGCTTATCAGTAACTTTCAATTTATAAAACAATTCACAACTGAAATCCCAAAAACAATAACAAAGTAACACGAGTGATTAAAGGATATTTTTAATAAAGTGTCTTGAAAATAAGGTTACTTCCTTTTTATATCTAGATAGTGATATAATCATTTTAAGAGATTTTGAAAACAAGAGGGAATCCTCAACAGCACTTAAAATTCTTTTAGGCAATATTAGAGCAAGTTAATCTATAAGACCTTTGTTTCCCTTTATATTAGCTATATTTCTGTGAACCAGCTATTGCATGAGGTGTGCATGTACCCAATTTGATTTTATTACTCATCAAGATCTCTACCAGCTTATCCTCAAGTTTAAAATATTTTAGGAAGGACTAGATGAAATTAATCTACGAGACCTTTGGCATGGCCAAAATACATCATTCAAAAGAGTTTGATCTCCTGAGCCCAAAACTGTATGTAGATGTTAAATTGGCCAAGAAATAATAGGGCTGTTAGCAAAAAATTTGTACTTGAAAAAAAAAATTCTGCGAGCCACTATGGTGTGGCTAAAAATAAACAATTATGTTAATGAAAGTTTCAAGATTGACAGATTTAATTCAACCAATGTTCCATACTTAGATGATAGAAAATACCTGATAATTGATATAGTCATTCCAAGTTTTCCACCATTCCATAGATATTAAATACCAGAACTGTCCAACCTGCATTCCTCTCTTCACTTCTCTATCTAACCATTCCCTAAAAGGCAAAATGAAACTGATTTTACTAACTCCTTACAAACACCAAATTTTTATCAAGTTTTACAGAAGTTTGATGCAACTTTTCTGCCAGTTCTTATGCAATATAATTTACTCACCAAATCCAATCTAGACTAGCATACTTTAACAATCAGACAACAGTTAAGTTAAGAGAGCAGGTGGAAAAAATAACAGGCATAAAAAGAAAATTATGGGTACAGCAGTAAAAAAGAATTTCATTTGAATAAAACCAACTTCACACTGAACTTTTACACAGTCGCTTACTTTATTCAATGATGTGTAGTAGTAAAAATATTAGAGACATCATATCTTGATATTAATTGAAGATTAATGATATACACTAAAATTATCTCAAAATAGAGTAATGTTAAGCAGTTCTTACGTAAAAGAGATTGCATTGATT
This sequence comes from Tachypleus tridentatus, assembly GCF_004210375.1. Classification (NCBI taxonomy): domain Eukaryota; kingdom Metazoa; phylum Arthropoda; class Merostomata; order Xiphosura; family Limulidae; genus Tachypleus; species Tachypleus tridentatus. The sequence continues at coordinate 46,807,782 of NC_134831.1, read as the reverse complement.
TTCTCTTCCTTTAAACACTATACCTGGCAGAATACAAAGAACAAGATGCAATACTACTACTCAAATTTCTTACATCTTCTTACTGTAAGAAGGATGTTAACATGCTTCAATATACAACTGGAATAAAATGCTAGAGAAAGCTTAAAATTGTGCCTTATAAAGACCTGTACTCAGATTTTGTGTTAAGGCATACTTGTCAGATAACTGTAGGTTAAAAAATTGTATGAAAACATCTATGCAAGTTTGAAGAACAAAAACTGGTTAAATAAGGCATTCTTGTAGATTATTACTGCCTATTAGAATGCTGATAAAGTGACTGACAGAAGAATTACTGTTTGTCATTTCAGCTCCTATAATTGTGTTTCTTACTTCTAAAATGAAAAATATTGATCAAGATCTAAGTTAAGATTTACTGCATTGTTTACAATTAATGAAAAAGTTTAATTTTTAAACATTGAGAAAACCTCCTTAGTAAATGATCCAAAAATAGGTACAAAATTTCAACTCTTAGATTACACCTGAAATATACTGAGTTTATGCAACTTAAAATATCTTAACATAAGTATAACTTATGAAACAGTAGTCAAAACATGCTTTTCTCAATCTTATCTGCACATGAACAGTGATTCCCTTTCAATAAAATGCTCCATTCAATTTCATAGCATTCATTAAGTTCAGCTTAAATAGATGAGAAGTCAAGGTATCACTGCAGTACAATTAAATTCACAAGAAAGAAAAATGAAAACAATTTAAATGATACATAATGATTTAATGTTCACAATGTTTTGAAATGAAACATTACCCATAGTGATTACAAATTGATTGTACAGAAGTTTCATGTGAAAAAGGTTTAACAAACAACCTCCTAAACTAGTATCATACCACAGACCTACAGAAACATATATGCAAATTAGTTGGTTGGTTGATTTAGTGTTTTATGGCACAAAGCAGCTAGGCTATCTGTGCCAAACGTCTGGAAAAAGGTAAAAATAAATTAAATGTAGTAAAATACATAAAACGAAATGAAGGTAAAACAAAACAGCAATTGAAAACATAAAATGGCATAAAACCAATGTTGACATCCAGTATACAAAGTTGTAAAGTACTCTCTGCAGCACAATGGTAATGATCATAACCCACCAGGAAGACTAACAGGTAAGTACAAGAATCACCGTCAGTCACCTGAAGTTGGTCTGGCCATAATGACACATAACACGGAACCAGGATTGGAAAGACCAACTTCAGGTGACTGAAAAAAAGTATTAAAAGACTTGCCAGGACAACTAACAGGTAGTTCAAACAGCAGTGTTAGTCACCTGAAGTTGGCCTTTCCAGTCCTGGTGTTGAGCTATTTAATGTTCTGGCCATTTTCCAATTTCAAATTCAACTAGAGAGATTGAAACTTTGAAAAGGAAACCACAATTGAAAAGGTGTAATGAATAAATATCCAACACTTAAATGAGACTAAAAAGATTAATGGCCATTAATAAACTAGAAACTTTATCAAGGTGGACAGTGTCACCATCACCAATAACACTGTCCAATGTTACAGAAAAACCCTGGGACAGAACATGTTTAAAATAGTGCCATCATTGAGAGTCGTAATGATGGCAAGAAAGTAAAATGTGGCTTACAGTGATTTGAGTGTTACACAAACTACACACTGGTGCAACAGTTCCAGATAAAAAAAAACAATGAGTTAAAAAACTGAGGCCAATGCATAGTCTAGTTAGAACAACTTCCTCCTTCCGAACCTTATGGAAGAAAAACGGTCAAAGCCCAATATAGGGTTTTATTTGAAAAAGCTTGTTGTCATGTTGCTCACTCCAAGTCGACTGCTAACTGACACGGAGCCGGCCTTGAATACAGGACCATAGTCCATGTACAGAATAGGAACAGTGGTCATAGTGCCAGAGCAGATAGATTTAGCTGCTGTGTCTGCAAGCTCGTTCCCGTGAATACCAATGTGGCCTGGTATCCAGAAAAACTGGATAGAAGTAGATATTAATGAGAAATGGGCCAGTCGGTTTTGAATATCAGCGAGAACAGGGTGTAAGCCAACGTGAAGTGATTCCAGGGCCAGTAGAGAACTAAGCGAGTCAGTATAAATAGTGCAGTTGGAGTACTGCTTAGCTTCAATATGATCCAGGGCAAGAGATATGGCATACAGTTCAGCAGTAAACACAGAAGCTGTAGAGGGGATTCTGTGTGCAATCACCAAACTGCAACAAACCATGGCAGAGCCCACAGAATTACCTAATTTGAAACCATCTGTATAAATTGGAATGGAATGATTGTTCCGAAAGATGTTCAGTAAATAAAAGACGGTACTTCCAATTGAGAATATCTGCCTTTCTCAGATGACTTAAAAAAGGGTCACATTTGAGGACTGTAATAAGCCATGGTGGGATGGGCTTACCAGTGGATTCTGCAATGTTATCTAAGGACAGACCCAATTCATCCAATTGGACTTGGATGCAAAGGCCTAAAGGAGCAATGGGAGATCTTCTGTTCTGAAAAAGTATGGCCCACTGAGGAAGGAAAACACATCCCCAGGTGGGATGCTTTGGTAAGGAACAAAGTTTTGAAGAATATAGTAAAGACAGTTGTAAATGGCAAAGGTGCAGAGAAGTTTCATGTGATTCAACACATAAGCTTTGAACTGAGAAGGTGCAGAAAGCCCCAGTGCAGAGTCGAAGTCCTTGATGATGAATGGGGTTCAGCATCTTTAAGGCCGAAGGTCTGGCAGAGCCATAGACCATTGATCCATTGTCAATTTTTGATCGAAGAAGAGCACGATATATTGAATATAAAACATCGATCTGCTACCCAACTGGTGGTAGAGAGGACACAGAGGATGTTCAGTGTTCTTGTGCATTTGACCTGTAGCTGCTTCAAGTGTGGTATAAAGGTCAGCTTAAGGTCAAAGATAAGCCCCAAGAACTTGGACTCAGGGACCACTGGCATCAAAACTTCACCAATACAGAGTTCAGGATCAGGGTAAATACCCAGTTGGCAGCAAAAGTGCATGCAAACGGTTTTAGAGAGAAAAAAATTAAAGCAGTTCGCCATAGTCCACTGCAGTACACGATTGAGGACAGTTTGTAGTTGCCGCTCAATATATCTCATCTTCGACGACTGATGTGAGATGTGAAAGTCGTTGACGTATAGCCCATTTGCAACAGTGAAAGGGAGTTGTTCAGTGATGGCATTTACCTTTATACTGAAAAGGGTGACACTCAAAACACAGCCCTGAAGGACCCCAAGTTCCTGTAGAAAAGAACGGGAAAGTGTTGAACCCACACGAACTTGGAATCTCATTGTCCATTAAAAATTTTTTAATAAACATGGGTAAATGGCCACATAACCCATACCTCCATGTTGTGTCATAAGCCTTCTCAATGTCAAAGAACATTGATACAAGATGTTGGTATTTGAAGAAGGCTTCTCTGACTGATGTTTCAAGTTGAATTAGGTGGTCCGTGGTGGAGTGCTGTCTTCAGAACAGACACTGGGTGGGTGAGAGGAGGTTGTTTGATTCGAGGAACTAAACAAGTCGAGCATTAACCATCCTCTCTAAGGTCTTACAAAGACAGCTTGTCAAGGCAATTGGATGGTAGTTTGAAGGAATCTTGGGATCTTTCCCAGGCTTAGAGAAAGGTAAGATAATAGCCTATTGCCAGGCATTAGGAAAAAACATTCTCCTGCCAGATCCAGTTAACAACAATTAGAAGAATATCAAGAGAAACAGGAGAGAGATAGCGCAGCATGTCATAGTGTATATCATCAGGTCCAACAGATGTACTGCCAGACAGATGAAGGGCCATTTTCAGTTCCACCAATGTAAGGGGACAATTATAGTAAAAGAGACAGTCAGTTCGAAAGGAAAGAGGTGAACGCTTGCCCGAGTCTTTATGGCCAAGAAGGTGGAGGAACAAGCAAAAGTGCTGGATACCCAGCAAAAGCTTTCACCTAGAATATTGGTGATGCTCCAGACATCAGCTACCTCTTGGCCATCAGAGAGTAAGATTGAGAGGGGGACAGAATTGTAGTGCCCACTGACCTTTTGAATCCTGTCCCATATGATTTTGGAATTGGTGGTAGAAGAACTGCTAGTTGTGAACTTAATCCAAGATTCCTTCTGGCTTTGATGTCTCACCCACCTAGCATGTGCACGGGACTGTTGGAAAGCGATGCGGTTCAAAAGTGTGGGATATCTACAGAATGTATCCCAGGCCCATTTTGAGCCTTCCGTGCCATGTAGCAAGCAGGATTCCCCACAGACGAGGATATCATGGAAAACATGTCAAGGTTTTAGGAATACACTGAGCAACTGATTGTATAATACAGTCAGTTACTGCTGCCACACAGTCGTCTATTGATGGCTGAAAGCAACCCCTTCCATCAATAACAGTATTTCCCCAGAGGGGATGATGTCCATTAAAGTCCCCCAGGATTAGAATGGGGAAAGCAACTGTTCAACGAGAGCATCAAGGTCTGATTGATCATATGTCTCTCCAGATGACAGGTAGAGAGAACAAACAGTGATGGTATGACCCAAGGAAATACAGATGGCTATGGCCTCCAAGGGTGTGTTGAGTGACAAAGACAGGGTGGGCACATGCTGATCAACCAATAGTGCCACCCCTCCATGTACTCGTCCATCACACAGCCTGTCATTTCTGTACAGAGAAAACTGCCGAATGGTGACTGTATCAGCAGGTTTCAGAAATGTTTCTTGTAAGGAAAGACATACAGGATGGTAGGAAGCAATCAGTGTTTTGATATCATCCAGATTAGAACGTAAACCACGACAGTTCCATTGTATCAAGGTGCCATTTTTAATGATGGGTAGGTGAAGTGGCTGGAGAACCATTCTGTTTATGACCATGTCTTTTTCATTACTGTCCTTACTTGGAGGAGGTCTACCGACCTCCATGGATCCTGCCTTGGGTCGATTGGGCAGGTCTTTGTTGTTGGAAGGGGATTCCAGTGACTGAGGATGTGAACAAATTATTGTTTTGCATCTTGGGGCAGGAGAAAAAGATGTATCTGAAGAAATGCCTGTATTTGAAACCAAAGGATGTGGATCTTGGGGTTTGTTGGAATGTATGGGAGGAACAGAGATGGGTGTAGAAGTTGATTCATCAACCTTTTTAACCATGGAGGTCAAAAGGCTTTTCATTGGTTTTGAAAACGATTCTCTTGGAGGCACAGAGAGATCTGTCTACACTCCCACTGTAGTTGTGGAATGAAGTGCAGCAGCATATGTCCGAGATGGAGTGGCGGACAGCAATTTCTGAGTCTCAGGATAACTAATGTTGAGTCATTTTCAAATGCTACACCTCTTTTTTCCTCTAACCATTTTGGGCAAGATCGAAAGTAGGAAGGGTGAGGAACCATTGCATTTCACACAATGTGGTTCCGTGTCACACTCATAGGCATCGTGGTCCTTGCCACCACAATGAGAACATGTCAGGAAACCACAACATGACGTCTTTGAATGGCCAAACCTCTGACACTGGAAACAATGGAGAGGGTTTGGAATGTCCAGCCATACCCTGCAATTTAGATAACCTGCCTTGATGGTGGGAGGTGCATGTGGTGATGTAAACGTCAAGATGAGGATATTTGTCAGCAGTGTAACTCCATCTTTGTAAGTGGAGATGCACCTCACTGCAGAAACTCCTTGAGTGGAGAGACCAGCGAGAATCTCAGACTCTGGGACGTTCTTCAAATCCTTCTCAACAATAACTCCTCGTGATGAATTCAAGGTAGCATGAGGGGTAACCTCAATAGGTACATCCCCAATTTGCCTTTGAATTCAAGAGGAGTTCACTGTGTTGGGATGTGGATGTTTCAACCAATATGTCTCTAGATCGAAGCTTCTTTGCTGACTTTGGAGAGCCAGCAAGTCCCTTTAGTCCCTTTTGAATAAAAAAGGGGGACATTTGCCCTAAAGGTTTTTCTGAAAGAGAATGTAAGAAAATGAGGTATGTGTGTTACAGATGTTGAAGACTGCTGTTCGGAGTCTTCAAGACGTGGTCGTTTACCTACTGACTGTTTTTCACCATTTTATTTAAATTTATTGTAGGAGGATCCATAGGGAAAAAGGAAAATTTCGGTACCCACTGACCCCATCCACCATGAAGTCCTACGAGGGGCCGCACTACAATGTGATGCAAGGACATTGCAGCAACGCCAGGGTTTCTTGAATACTATACCCAAACACCAGCATCAGACACAATGTCCACAACACCCATTGAGAACTTCCAACACTGGTACTTGGATGACTCAAGGCCAAAGTGGTGTGTTAGGGTTGGACCCCTCAACCACCAGGATTCTCTCCTCCCCTTCATGGATCACCACACATGGCAAACACATGGGTGGATGTTTAGATCCCAGAGGAGGTAACCAGAAAGAACAGAACCTTCCCTGGGAGGCCCCCTCACCACGTACAGGAATCCACATCGAGGGGTGCAAATTAGTAACAATTAATTATTTTAAACTAGAATAATAATTATACATGAATATAAATGATAGCAAAAAGTGAGGTTCCAAATATATATAAACATTTTTGGAAAAATATTAATAATAACAGGAGTAGGAGGATGATAATATGCAATATTGTATGGCAATAATCCAACATTTCTAAAGTACAAAAGACAGCTAGTACTCTGATGTCAAACTGAAATAGACTAACCTGTGGATATGAATAAGAAAATACTGGAATGTCAGACTGTCTTCCTTCTTTTAATTTCTTCACACACAAAAATTTTTTTTTCTTATCGTTTTAAACCCGTGAACACAATTTACTTAATTTTTCCTTGATGAAAATTATACATCTCAATTTATTTAAGCTTCTATTGTTTGGAAAAGATTTATATCTTTAAATGGCAGCCATCATCAATTGCTGCTGCTACCTATAACATTTCCACTGTTTAAAAGTTAAATGATCATAAACCATCTGACTATAAAATTCTTTAGTCATTATTACCTGTTTTATTTACCTTTTGAAATAAAATTAAATTTTTACATTTCTTGAGCAACTTCTGCCCTTTTAATATTAACTTATCATCAGCTGTTTTTTCAGTAACAGAATACATTTCAATTTTTGACAAATTAACTAATGTCAACCATAAAGGCCAAATTATACTTTCATAGCTGGAGTTTCTTAAAATTCAAAAATCATTACCAATGTCCTGTTGAGTCTGATTATCACCAATGATGGCATTAATTAAAATTAACTGCCTATGGTTCATTGATGTTGTAAAAAATGTGCAAAATATTTAATTCAAGCTATGATAATGTTCACAAGGAATTTTGACTTCAGTATCATTTCTAAGTAAAGTTATGGTGTTAAAACAGTTTGTTTTGTATTTCTTTATACTCTCCACATTTAATTATGCATATGAAATACATGACTGAAGTGTACTTTCTGAAATTGGAACATCATGTTTTTATTTTTCACTAAACTTGAAGTTCAATAGAAACGTTTAACAGTTTCCTTAGCATACAAGTTTGCCCAGTTGTAAAGGTCAATGCTACCTTAATAACATTTTATTGTGAATTTAAAAGTTTCAATGCTTCCTCCATCCCATTGCTTCATTGCTTGGGCCAGGCAGTATTTTAATATATATAAAAGAAGCCTATTTAACTTATCTGTCCAGGCATCATTTAATAAGCATGTCACAAGGTTTTAGTGATTTATACTCAAAATTTTATTACACTACTCTTGATTTATGTAATACCAATTACAGTAGCATAATATCTTAGATGATAATCCATATTTTAAGAATATACAAGTTCTTAATTTTATAAGACAACATTAAAAAAAAAGTCCTGAATTTCCCTTGGGGTGAATGTTTTTCCAGGCATCTCTTCTCTATTTTTACATCCAATTCTATATTATCTATAACCAATATGAAATCAAGGTTTTCATCTATCAAATGACATTGTATTACATTGCTTTTTGAAAAAGATAATGACTAACTTGGACGAATTTGTAACAGGTCTTGTCATGTAGAAAGCCAGAACAATTATGAGAATTGGAAGAAGTTGTCTGCATGTTATTATTTTATAGTTTTTGATCCATTACTTACTTAAGTAAAAATTTAGTGCATTACTACCATTACCAGTATATAAAGTAAGGTTAAGTATCACCTACAGTTGGCAGCAAAGAAAAACAAGAATACTCACGTACTTCATTTGTTTTTCATGTTTATTCTTTATTATTATTATAAAAGTTACTAAAAATATAAAAATAATTTTTTTTAGGCAAGTTAAGATTAGATGAGGTAAAATAAATAATACAAATCTTTCATGAGATGCACATGAGTAGCATGTGGGTAACATAATTCAATAGTGCAACACAAGCTGCATGTTCCAAGCGAGTTACAACTTATAATGCATGAATTGTAGTCATAAATGATTCAAAGGTCAATAACATAATAAAATCTGATTATAAATAGATGTATACTGTTATGAGCTTTAAGCTATTTAGGATAAACAAATGTAGTTTCATGTTACAATATGAAGCCATTCTAGAATGAAAAAAAAAGGTAATCTAAATTTATTTCAATTTTTGTTTTGGTAGTTACAAGGTAGGTCAAACTGACCAATCATGTTTAGAGATATGGTAGAGAAAATAACAGAAAATATGAAGTTTTACTGAAAAAAACAGTTTGAAGTGCATTTAGGAGGTTTTAGGGATTACCCAAAGGAAATTAGATTTGAGAGATGAGGAAAAGTATTTTTAATCTTAACATGTAAATTACTTTGCACATGGACTTATTCAAAACAAACAGTAAATCTATTAATGGAAAAGTCTTTATTTCAGTTCATTAAAAATACTCTGATAAAGAATGTTTTTTTGTATGTGAAAGACTGCCAAATTATAGATCTGCTAATATAATTTACGTAAAGACTTTAAACAAGTACAAAGTGGTCAAGTGCTTAATCAAATTGACCAAACCTGTATTGAAAGAGTTGAAGTGTGGATTTTAAAAAGTCACTATGTTAAGAATTGGAATGCTTTGTATTCTAACATATTTAGTTTCAAGTATTTCTCCTGTCCAAAGTAGCTTATATTATTTTTTGACATAGAGTGATGAAGACTAACTATACACTAGAAATTATCAATTCTGTAAAATTAATGTCTCTACTGATTTCTTCAAATGACTGTACAAGTTTTAAACATGCTTCTCACATGAATCATTGAGATTTGTTTAGGTTGATGGCATTACTATCATTGATGTATATTGCACCCTTACATTTATAACCTATTTCTTTGAAATGCTTTTAATTTCTATTTTATTTGTACATTTTGCACAAGTTTTAAGATATTCAAAATCCTTTTGCATAATGATTAATTTTGACTATATATCCTAATAATAACCCACAACAATTTTTATACTGACTTATCAGATCAACTACTACTTGTTGGGATTCCAGAACCTTCCCAATCATAAGCTGTAATGTGGACAAAAAAACTGATTCACTAAAAATTCCATCTATAAAAACATTTTGCAGTACTTGCTCCAGTATTTCTTACAAAAAAATAAAACATTTTTAATTTGTTTACATTCATTTCATTTTCTCTGCTGCATCAACAGCAAAACTTCAAGCCAAATACTTGGCATTAGGAAGAGTATACCTAAAAATCCAAATATTTTGTGAAACTAACAAAACTAATGTATTGTTGCTGATGGTAATGATGTCTGAAATATGACCAGCAATTATATTCTTTCTTCTGTATAAATACTGGGATAATGTTTCAATAAAAATATGTTTTGCCCAACAATAAGTATTGTGAGTGTACTTTCTTAATAAAAAAACAACCAAAGTCTCTCGTCAGGAACAGCTGAATACAAGCAGTAATCTAATTTAATTATTAGACTGATTGCATAGTGTAACTCTTGAATAATACTTATGTGACAGTTTCTTTTTGGTTATATTACTGAATGGTTTGTTTTTGTTTTTTGGTAAACACCAAAATTTAAGACCACATACTCATCTTCAATGTTGTTTGTTTCTCAATTTTATGCAAAGCTACACTAAGACTATCTGTGATAGCCATTTCTAATTTAGCAGTGCAAGACTAGAGAGAAGGCAGTTAGTCATCACGACTCACCATCATCAACTCTTGAGCTACTCTTTTACCAACAACCACCTGATCATGCTGGGCCCATCTTCAATATTAAATCTAGTAGTTTTCAAAATTTATTGCAACTTTTTGTAGTCTTCAACATACTTGTTTTACAGATGATTGTGTACTGGGGTAGAAACTGTTGCTTCTTTTCACATCACACAAAATTAAAAAGCTACATAATTTGAATATCAATTTAAAACCATTTACTTTAAAATAACCCCACACAGGATTTTTAGTAGTTTATAACACTCATGATAATCAATGATAACACTTAGTAGATCAATGTGTGTACAGAAAATGGCAGGTCCAAATTTATAGGCTAACAACTATTGCTAAGGTAACATCTACTAGCATTTACAACTTATAAAAATAGAAAGAAATACCACCAATTTAGGCTTGAAGCAATGGACATGTCCAAGTAACACTACTGTTCTTGAAACTTCTGTTTCATTTAAATATATTAATGGCAGTTGTATACATTAGATGGTGCAATACAATATAGGTATCCACTTAGAATAAGGTTTTGTTTAATGATGTATTGTTACTGCATACCTTTTTTTATAATTTCACAATTACCCATACAGCTCAAAACTTCCAATGTCCCTTGAAATTGTTTCGACAAATATACCAACTATTTGGTATTCTGATGCAACATTATCCATTATATCTCTAGCAATGACATATTGGAATATCCATTTAATAACTACTTTTCTAGAATGCAAATAATCTGCTTAAAATTAATGAGCTTAAACTTTTTCTTTGTACTTTTTATAAACCATTAAAATATTAAAAGTCAAGTTTCAGTACTTCTTGGTTTGAAAACATATGGTGCAATCAAGAAGGGGCAGAACTAAAGTAATTTCTGGACAAAATACCTTATAATTTCACCTTCCTCCTCTTTAGTAGTAGGCCTTAGTCCAAATACTATGTGGCAGACCTTGAAGAAAAGAGAAACTTCAATAACCATTCACATATTTTATAAATATTGTATTTCTTAATATTTAAGATATAAAAAAAAAATTAAAAATTAAGAAGGTATCTATGGATCTATTGGAAAGCAAACTTTAATAATGGATTCACATTACATACCTGAAAAAGTATGTTAAGAAACTGATAGGGTAGAGCTTGGTCAACAGACCATACAAGATACTCATCCAGGGTAAACTGTAAAAAGAAAGATTACACTTTATTAGAATTTCATTCATAAAAACTAACAGAAGGAAAAAATACCTTACTGTATAGAAAGACAGACTATACTTTACCTAGTTTAGTACTCATCCACTGAACCTTTTGCTTAAAAAAAAAAAAAGCAGTACACTAGGTATTTATTCAGAGTACCAGGTTTAATAGGTACTTATCCATGTAGAAAAATGAAACACTATTAGGTACTTGTATATACATTACAAATGTTAAAAAAAGATGTACAATACCATATTTACTAGATGAATTACCACAATACCATGCAGATAAGAGACTATATTTCACTAGAATTTCAGCAATAGTATTATTCAAAGTAACCTACAGATAAAAAAAACATTCTACTTCAACTGGTACTTATTCATAATAACAAACAGGAGAAATACTTTGCCCTGTAATAAAAAATGAGTAAACTTTATAAGAACATCATTCATACTACTTAATAAAAGAAATAGATACTCTTGATTGCATGTTAACTCACATTATTTTGTTAAAAAGAAAGAAAGAAAGCAATTTCACAATTATTACAGAGGGTTAAGTAAATAAAACTACAATGTTTTTAAAATGGAAATAAGGAAGCCATCAAATAGCAACAACAAATATAAAGTTAGTGCAACTAACTGCATACATCAGAACTAGATTTTGAAATTGTTTGGCAAAACATTCTCGCAAGGTATTTTACCTGAGAAATGCCAAACCTTTTCTTTTAGTTTCTAATTATATTTACAGATAGAATGTTTGCTGTAATTGTACTTACTCTAATAATAAGTAGACAAACAATGACTTAAGCATAAAAATGTGTTTTATCTATGATGGAATATAGTACATGTTTTGACAGAACATTGGTTTCTCTTCAGGTATGATCAGTACTACACAATGCAAGGTTTACATACAGTTAAAGACAAAATACAAAGGGATATCGATCAATGGTTTCCAAATAATGTGCTGTGGTGCCTCAGGGAGCTGCTGCGAACTCACAGGGCAGCTGCAGGATATTTCAAACTTTTGAGGGAAACGCAGAGATATCGACATCTGTTAGACACTGTGCAAACTACTAGCTCTAGGAAGTTCAGTTAACATTAGATTGTGCTACATCCCTTTTGATGATGTTCTTGAACATTTGAGATATGTTTTTGTTTACTTGTACTTTTGGCTACACCAGCAATGTCTCAAACTTTCTCGTTTTTTAGATTTTGTATACAAATATCTATTGACTCTCTGGATCCGTCAGTAATCGAAATAACTGAATGGTGTTGTGATCAAATGTGCGCGACATGTTATGAAACTCAGTGAATTACCTTGTTGATTTTTTGTCCTTGTGCAAAAAAATGGAAAGATTTAACATTAATAAGAAGTGTGGGAGTGAAGAAAAGGATGGCAAACCACAGACTAGTGGTAAAGTTGTGAAGTAATGGAAATATGCCAAGAGTCATCTAGATTTTGGTTTTACTTTGGTAGATGTCCATCATAAAGAGTGTCCGCAGAGTGTATTACATCTAAAAGTTTTGGGTTCAGAGTGCATGCTTCCAAGTAAACTAAAATGCAACTTACATTTTAACCAAACATTCTAACATGGTCAGTAAATCCCATGATTATTTTACTAGAAAGTTAAAAAAAATTGAAAGAACAAAAAGGTACATTTTTTGAAATAAGTATAAATACCAAACAATGCTTTGCTAGCATTCTATAAGATGGAATGTACAGTCGTGAAATATAAAAACATCTCATACCATTGCAGAAGAACTGATTTTACTGGCTGCAGTGAATATGATGAATCTACAGGAAGACTGCTTTCAAAGGTGCCTTCATCCAACAATACTATCAGTTGTAGAATACAATACATGATAAAAACCTCAATGATCAGCTATCTGAAAAAATTAAAGTGACGGGATTTGGGTTACAGCTAGATGAGTTGATGGATGGTAAGAAGGATGCTTATTTGATTTGCTACACCTGGTTTGAAAATGGTGACAAAATAGTGGAAGACCTTCTCTTTTGTAAAAGTATCACTGCAGGCACAAGGGCTCAAGACTTGTTCGAGATTCTTGACACTTTTATATGTGAAAAGAACTTAGACTGCACTAAGTGTGTTGGTGTCTGTACTGATGGTGGTCACTATGTCATGGAGGATAGCAAGTACTCATACAAAGCAAAGCTCTTGAGGCACTGTGGACCCACTATATAATCCACAGGGAACCCTTGTGTCAAAGCACCCGAGTCCTCCACTGAACCTAGTCCTGGAAAGTGTGTTGAAAGTAGTGAGCATTATAAAAACTAAGCCACAGAAGGTGAGATTTAAAAAAAAAGCAAAAAAAATGAGGAGATGGAATCTGAGCACACATCTTTGTTGCAGTATCACAATGGCTCTCCCATGTGAATGTACTGTCCCATGTGTTCGAATTAAGACAGGAACTCTACTCTTACCTCTCAGAAAAAAAATACATGAATATGCTAAAAACTTCTTAGATACGGACTTTTTGTCAAAATTAGCATACCTGTGCAATATCTCCAAAAACCTTAATGCATTGGATCTCTCTCTCTCTCTGCAGAAAAACAATGAACATTCTGAAACTTGCAGAAGAGGTTTCAGCCTTCAGAAAAAGTTACTACTATGGAGAAAAAAAAATGAATGAAGACAGTGACAAAGACCATTTCCCCTTGTTGCAGCAGACTGTTGCATTTAATGAAGTTTATTTGACCCACAAACTAAAATGTTTTTGAGGAGCACCTAATACAACTTAGTAACTAGTTTAAAAATTACTTCCCAGAAGATATGGAGAAGTTTGCATGGATCCAAAACCAATTCATGGATAGGGCCAGGCCCCATCTGAACTTTGAGCTGTCTTGTGACAAGATTGTAAAAACAAAATTTGGCAGCATGGAACTGAGCTTTGGATATCAATAAAAAATGAACATCCACTGCTAAGTGGTAAAGCTCGGCAAATCCTAGTTCCATTTGCAATGTCATATCTCTGTGAAGCTCAGTTTTCGGCAGTTGCTGTGATAAAAAGCACGTACCGTGTGAAAATCAGTGTGGAACAGGAAATAAGGGTGGTACAATCTGATTTCAAAGTCTGAAAAGATGTTCAGTGCCCAATAGGTGCACACATCCCATTAGTAATTGTGGTTATTTAAAAATGAAATAAAAATATTTTTTAATTTCAGCTTAAGTGTATTATTCTTTCAAATGGCTACTAAATTGTTAGAACATAAATACTTAAGTATTAAGTTGTTTGGACCTAACTGCTTAATAAATGGAACTATTAGGTTTTTCTTTTGGCCTAGGGGTGCCATGAAAAAAATTGCTGAGACACTAAAGGTGCTGTAAACCAAAAAAGTTTGAGATGCACTGGATGAAATGTCAAGAAAATGTTGTCAACAAGTGACAGGATATAGGTAGAGATCAAATCTAATCATGTGTATGAGTAATAAAAAGACCTTTCCAAGTATGGCTGAGGTTGTTTGGGGTCATTATAATGGTTTAGTGAGAGGTCATTTGCTTTGAGTAGTTCTATAGTTTTAAACAGTCTTTTGTATGCTAGTTTTGGATTGGTGTAGAAGAATTTCATTTCAGAATATTTTGTGACTTGTTTCATATTGATAAGTTAAGGTAGATATCTGGAATTCACCTCTAGACATGCAACCTTTGTGTTCTTTGTATCTTGTTTCTAAAGAACGTGCTGTTTGTCCTATATAATTCTTTCCACATCATACAGGATACTGTATACAACTTGCATTTGTTCTTTTAGTAGGAATTCCTTTGGATTAGGTTCTAAGAATGTTAGTATTATGTGAAGGTTTGAATAAAGATTTTATACCAATGCTCAAATTCTTAAATAGACTAGTAATTTCATTGGCAATTTCTGGCACAAAAGTGAATGAAACAAATATACTGAGTTATGTTGATGATAGGTAAAAGGTTAAAAGCTAACATTTTTTATGATTTTGAAGTTTAATAAAAGCCTTATCTATGATATGAGGGTTGAAACCTGTAGACAGAGCTATATTCTTTAAGTAATCCAGTTCAATTATTAAATCTCCTTTGTGGGAACAAAGTTGAATTGCACAAATTATGTAGGTGAAGTAGGAGTACGTGCTCTGTGACTGATGGTGATTAGATCTTGTGTGGTGACATGGTGAGGGTTCTCCAGTATACACTGGTGTTCACTGTTATTTTCTTTTTAACATCAAAAAAGTAGAGAACTATTAGATTCTACTTCATATGAAAAAATTATGACACTGTGCTTCAAGACGTTTAAGACTTCAGTGGAATTACGTAGAGTATCTTTTCCGTGCCATAACATATTGAATATATTATTGAAATATCTTAACCACATTTTAGATTTTTTTTTTTATGGGTGTGAATTTATTTTTTTGAGAGCTTTTTTTCTAGAATGGACACATAGAGATCAGTGAGTAAAATGGAAAGGGAGGATCTCATCTCTTAATGTTATTTTATTTGTAAATCTGCCTTCATATGTGACACAGGTGTTTAAAGCAGCATTTACTTATATAACTCATGCTATATAATTTTTCATCCACACAGAAGACTTTGTAACTGAATTGAGCTGCTTAAGAATTATAGCACTATCTAGAGATTTCATTTGCAACACCACAAATAGGGATTTTATCAACTTCAAAAGTACATATACGGTACCCCATCTAAATATGGAAAGAAACACATAGGACAAATGTCAAAATTCTTGGAAATAAAATACAAATATCACAAAGATCATATTAATAAAGATGAATTTTAGACACCTGTTTTGATATATCATCAATTTGAAATAGGACACAATTCTTTGGGATGAAGTTCTTTTCCCACACCAACCCAAATCTACAAATGAAAACGACTGTCTATAAACTACAAAAAATCAAACATACAATCTCTCACTAAACTGTGATAATTGCTCTAGCAATATCAGCCATACTTAACAAGATCTATTTACTACTCATACAATTCACAGATTCGACCTTTAACTTTCCTGTCACCTGTTGACACCACTTTCATCGTATTTAATGGCATTTAATCCTTGTGTCATTTGCACATGTAACTATACATATAAACCTTGTACTGCATAGTACTGATCATACCTGGAGACAGATTAATGTTCTGTTAAACCACATAGTATGTTCCACCTTTAATAAAACTCTTTCTTGTGTTTATAATTCATGGTTTGCCTAATTATTATATTAGTGTAATGTAATACCATACTCAAGCATGTATTTGTACCATTTAAAAACTATTTTATGAAACTTTTATAAAATGTGTATAAGGCTTTCGTAAACACAAGTTTAATGTTTGTAGAAACAAGTGAGAATGTCCATACAAGATGATTATCAAGCTTAAAAAAGGCCTTAAAAAAGTGAGTAATAACTTCATGGCAATTTATCAGCAGAAGTCATTGTTTTATGAAAAAATTATACATTTTAATATCAAATATGAGATAAACCAAGTTTCCAAGCTTAACTTTTAAACTACAATGTTTCCAGTAAAACCACACTGTTAAGTGTTTCTACTCTTATATGTTATTCTGAGTTTTCATTTTGAGCAATATATAGTTCAGTTGTCATAATCAAAGAAGCAGCTTTTCTTTCCAATCACAATTTTTTCAAATATAACTAAAAACCCAACACATGATAACCAGTGCACATGTAGGTCTCTCACTATTGGCTCAACCAGTTTAGTCAAGTTTGCAACTCTAAACTGACTCTTAGTTTCCTTACTATGGCTTTTAGTATACTGTATATCTTCACAAAATTTTGCAAGCTTTTATTATACATTACAAGTCTTTGAAAAAAAATAAAAATAGATTCTTAATAAAATATATTTACTCAAAATTTCTCCATGAATATATGAAGTCAGAATGGTGATTGTTCCAAATGCAATTGATTTTCATGTTAAAGAAAAGATTTTGACTCTGGTTTATGGCTCTATGAACAAACAAGATTGATGGCTATAAAATTTATATTTTGGCTGAGAAATAACTATTATAATAGTAAATTCCATATTTTTTCGAGAGATGGTAAATAAATTTTCATACTAGGGAAAACTGAAGATTTTTAAAAATATTTTCTTATAAAACTAAGGACTTAACTTGTATAATATTAACATTTGATTTATTAACTATTTCTTTATGTTAAGTTTATTTGTATACCATGATAATAGAGTAGTTCAATTATGATGCAACTTTAATAAGTTGCAATATATACACTTTGACTAACTCATGGTGAATAAAAAGGTTAATTAATGTCATTTATGTCTTAAAAACTTATAACAATAATAAAGAACACAAGATTACCTGACAACTAAAAACAAAGTTTTGTAGCATTTCATTATAAATAAAAATCAAAAATATTGTGATATCCTTACCTGGCTTATTTTATGTAAGGAAAGAGCTTGAAGATCATTAATTATTTTAGTTTCATAATCTTGTGTTTTCTGTTACAAAATATCAAAATACATCATTAGTTTGAAATTTACATTTTTTTGTTAAACTGTCAAAGCTTACAACAATTAGGTAGGCACACTTCTTGTAAATAAAGAATACCTTTAATTTCTATGAAATTTATTGCTCAAACTATAATGCAAAATAAGCCAGTAAAATTTAATTTTAAAACAACAAAGTTATATTAATTCAGGTGCTAATCAACTGTTTCTATCCTACAACATACTAATACGTTCTCTTATTACCATGTTTGACAACAGGTGTAGATATTGTAGATAACTTTGACTTCATATTATCTGCTTTAACACTAAATATTTAGGTTAACCATATTATAAGCAAAACCCCTGAGGTAGTTGTTTGTAGCAAAACTTAATGTTTTTGCTGTTTGGTAATACAATTTATATTGCATGGAAGAGCAAAACAGATTTTTTTTGTCATCCAAACAATATCAAAACTAAAAAGTATACATATATGCAAAACATCCAAATCCCACAGTTCATCCCAAATATTTAATTCTACAACCTTCAACTTCGTACATTTTTTGATATTTGCTACATCATAAATAATTTTACAAAATTCACAGCAGTTTTCATGGGATTCCAGATGGTTAGCATATTGAAATTGAGTTTAATAACTTACCAAAAATAAAATTCCAAAATTCTGTTTTTCAAAGTTACTAGGCTTCACATGAAAATTTTGATGTAGAATAATTTTCCTTTAAGTTTAATAATTAGTTCAAAGTTAAGTCTTGTTTTTACTATTAATTGAGTCATGCAAACATTTTTAACAACTAAGCACTACTAATGAAAGAAAATAATACATTTGATTATCAAATACACAGAAGAACCACTATACAAGTCAAAAATTAATTTGAATACAAACCAGACATCTATAAATGCAACATAACTTATGGCGTATGGTTATTAGGTTGACTTAGGTTTAATAGTTTCTGTCTTACAACTTTTTGTTTTTTAATTTCTAATGAAAACAGCAAAACAAGTAGGTGACTTCAGGAAAAAGTTATTAATCTTCAAATCAATATTCACCACAGGTTAACATACATCAGCAGCTCTATTACCAATGGTATTCTATTAACTGGTTGGGTACTGAGATTATATTGAACAAAGTGAGAGTTAAAGTTTTCAGTACCACAGTTTTATTACCATTTTGCCAATAGTAAGCAGTAATTAAAAAAAAAATGTCTGAAAGTTTATAAAACAACTTACATGCACCAAAATGTTAACTTTATATAATACAAAATTTATTGCAAAAAAGCATCAATATAAATTCATTATTTGAAACATTTTTAATTTTAAAATATTAATGTCTTTGCAATGTTCATAAAATTAAAACATTCCTAGGTTATGTCTCTTGATATAACACAAAATACACAAGACTTGTGACATTACTCTTAACCTCTCATAAAAACAACCCTTTTCTTCAGATGTGACAACATACATATGCAGCACAACAAATACAATTCCAATGTATATAAAAAGTGCCTAAAATCCATTTTATGTAATCTTAAAACATCATAATTTGAAATATCACTGTTTGAATGATGCATTACACAATTTCTGAAATTACAAGTAGCCAAAAAACAATCCTAAACACCTCTCTTCAGAATGTTAATTTTGAAATAGTAATGAGTAAACTAATGAGATATTACACAATTTAGGTAAACATCACCTTAAAAAAAAACCCACTAAGTGTACAATAAAACAATGAAGTATACAGATCTTCAAATATCTAACCTCATTAGTTGCTGTCTTGTTCTCTTCTCTAAAATATAGCAATGCTTCTACCATTCGAGAGATTTCTTCAGAAGAAAGAATGCCATCTCTGTCCTCATCGAATACTTTGAACAAGACTAAACAACAAAAATTGAATTAGAGCAATAAAAACAAATAATAATTCACATTCATTTTAAAGCAAGTTATATATAAAATTTTGAAAGTTATTACCAAATAAACAATTACAATTCTTCTGCTTTCACATGTGCAGTGCTTATCTAGTTGTAAATGTAAGGTTCATTCCATGTACACAAGCTTGGTAAGTCAAATTTAGTTTCATGATGCATGTTATATAATTTTGAATTTTCTTAGTACATCTTCATGAAATTAGGCAAACCTTTAGTAAACATTTTGTTGCACACAAAATATTAAATTTGTTAGTAAAGTATTTTTAATAGATTTGTCTGAATTTATGAAGCCTTTATTAAGACAGTTAGTGTAAGATATATATATTTTAGTGAAATTAAATAAATACACAAAATCATAAGGAAGAACTGCATTAAAAACAGCAAATCCCAATCTTTGATTAATTATAACCATATTTTTTTAAGCCAAAACAAAATGCATTAAAATTAAACAAAATATGCTGCATTTTTTAAAAAAAAGATCCTAGGGTACAAGCTACATTGTGGGATTATAAAATGTATTCCAGGTTTTGCACTTTATAATCCCATGTTTTAGCTTGTACCCTAGTATCTTTTTAAAAAAATATGCAGCAAATTTTGTTTATTTTAATGTATTTTGTTTTGGCTTAAAAATTATGGTCATAACACACACACACACTTCTTTCATCTTACAGATATCTTATTTGTATAACCTAAGAACTCCTAAATGAAAATAGTTTTTCAGTAAAAAATTTATATTAATCTGTAGTTAATGTTAAGGTGTCAAAATTAAAGAGGAATCATCTTTAGCAAAAGTTGAAAAATCTGAAATGTTGAAAATAATTTTTTTTGAGAATGACTGTGTACTCTAACAAACAATTACAATTATTTGTTCCAAGAGTTTTACATCTACTGAAATTTAATTTTATTGTTCTTTGAACTCTCTCTAACTAGCATAAAAAAAAAGAGTAAATCACCAACAAAAGATTAAACAATCTAATGAGTTGCATCATACAAAAGCAGTTCTTTGAGTATTCTTAAGGATTTGTTTACAGTTGTTCTTCATTTAGGTTTTCTTACATAACCTAATTATTACACTTCACTCTTGTTAAAAAAAATGTTATATAAAAAAATATACATACAACAAAGATACTTAACATTTCTTTAGCTTTGAGGTCTGTAAAACTGATTTAGTATACCAATTTTTTTCTTCACCATGCTGATTATCTAAAATTAATTCACTCAGCTTTCAAACTAACATTTCAGAACATAAAAATATATCAGACTTTAGAAGAGAATGTCCCAAAACTAAAATAACTTATCTGGCTCTCTGAATAACCAACAAATAAGTTTACAAAATTCTATTACTGCTTAAGGTTTAAGTCTAGTTTTGCTTTAGTCTAAACATGTCAAGCTATCATAACAAACTATTGGCTTTTATTGACAAAACAGATAATTATCTGATTTATGTAATTGAGAACTTGCCCCTTCTATTTGTTATAAACAAGCCCAATAGCAATGTCAAAGAGAATTACAGACTTTTCCTGAAATGATGCAGGATATGGAATGAGTTTGTCAATGTGAGTTCTATGTTAGTTCAGCAGTAATGTCTCAATAAAGCAAGGAAGTTGAAGGTTTATTTACTCATTTGTAATTATCTATAGCAAGTGTTTCTAATTCTTCAAACAACCTGCAACTTTTCAAAGGGAATATAAATATGAAGGGGTCTTTAAAAGAGAAGTCTCAGCACCACCACATCTTGTGACTCTGACATGCAAACTGAGTTTGTCTAAATATTGTCTGTTGAAATTAAGATACAACTTAAACATAAAAAGTTGAATGATAAACTATGTTTTGATGCTCAGTTTATAAACATACATTTGAAACAGTCGAATTAAATTTTGAATGTAACTATAAAAAAGGTTGTGAAATGTGCACTTTGATCCATTCCCCAAAATTGAATATTTGATTTATTGCATTGTGATCAATTAAAGACTACAATAATAATAAATTCTCTCTCCAATATGGAAACTCTAATATTTGAGGGCTTTTCACACTTTTTTTTTGACAGTCAGGTGAGGTTTTATAATAAGAAAAGGAGTGAAACAGTGGAGAAAGAAGAGTATTAAACTAATGAATGAATTAGAAGTTTCAAAGACTGCTGGACAGCTATGCATTTTTGTACATTATCATAAAAATGATCTGTTATGTTTGTTTGTGTATGTGTCCATTACTCCCAATTGGCTGGATCAATCACTAAGTTTTGTAGGATAACTGGAAATTGTCCATTAGTGTACATGAACTATTTGATTTTATGATTTTAGCCAAAGAAAGATAAACCCTTTGAAGTATAGAACATTTCCATTTTCCAAGTATTTGGGTTTGTATTACCCAGTCAGCTAGTTCAAATACTGTAACAGTTGGTATAGTAACTGGCAACTGCCAATGTAAACTGGGTATTTTGTTTTATGATTTTTAACCAAAGAGATGCATTAAAACAAACAAACACAGCAGACAGTTGTTAGAAGGTAACTGCTCTCCAAAGTAAAGAAGAAAGATTAGTTGAAATAAAAATAAGGTACTACCATTTAAAGGCAAGAAAGTTAAAATCTTACCTCTTGAAAATAGCATTCCAGCCCCCATTATGGTAGCTCAGTAAACAAATTATACTAGCATGAAGAGTTGCATCCAGATATTAAAATAAACTAGTATAGCACCCAACCATCACCCATTTATTAAGTTTATTGTGACTATTATGCTCTAAACAAGCTTTTATATGTGGCAAGGTGTACATCTGCAAAAAGTAGTGCAAAGTTGTTAAATGACTTTATTCACAACTAAAAACAGTTTAGAGAGTCAGTAAAATTTCTCCAATTTTTATTTCTCAATATTTATTTAATACACTATTATATTTGTTACAGAATAGTTTAATAATTTTATTTAGTTTCTTTATTAAATCCATTAATTATTAACATGTTCAGTGCCATAGACGAGATAACTCGTCCAAGCTGATCAGTAACAGTGCCATGGACGAGTAATAATACCTAACTTCAACGCTAGATGTCAGCACCATACGTGCATTTGATTTATAAATTGTTTTACTTTTGATCCAAAATGGCGTCACAAAAAGTTACAGAA
Organism: Tachypleus tridentatus; assembly: GCF_004210375.1. Classification (NCBI taxonomy): domain Eukaryota; kingdom Metazoa; phylum Arthropoda; class Merostomata; order Xiphosura; family Limulidae; genus Tachypleus; species Tachypleus tridentatus. The sequence continues at coordinate 46,784,951 of NC_134831.1, read as the reverse complement.
TGAAGAAGCATTAGAGCTATATTGTAGCAGCTGAAATACTTGGCAGTCAACAGGTTAATATTTGTATCAGTATTTCAACATTACTGATAAAATTGTAATTTATTACAAATTCTACAATATCTGAATAATTGCAAAGCTACAATGCTTTTAACAGAAAGGTCCTATTAAAAGAGGGTAAGCCATAAATTAGAAAGGCAAAATATTTTCTTTTATCAGAAATATTTACCTTGCTATCTCTGATGGCTTGAGAACTTGCATCTTGTTTTACTAATTTCCACATCTATTGTTATTCCTTTATTTTATTTCTTTATACAAGATTGGCAAGTGGAGGTTAAGACTGATAGATGGTGCATCCCCACTGCAATGTGAGCCCCATTTCCAGTCACCTCCAAAACACAGGGTATATTCTATATCCCACATTATAGCTTGTACTGTGAAAACTTTTTAATCAGTGCAACATTTTTTTTGTTTAATTTTTTTTCCAGCTTGTTTTTGGTTTATAACACTAATATAATTAGTCAAAGGTTTGTATTTGCTATTTTTAAGTCCTTCATTTTGATTTTGTTTAATTAACTATTAGTATTTTCTCTAAGATATATAGAATTAGCATCTAATGTGGTCATTACACATTTAGAAAAAAAACAAAACAGTAGGAACATTATCTACAATTGTCCTTTATACATTTTTCTTAATTAACAAGTACCTTCAGCTAGTGTTGGGAATTTTAAAGCCCATCAGTCAAACTTGAGTACTCGATTAAGTTAATATTTCCTGAGCAACTTACCAAATTTTTAGCCTAAATGGTTAGTTATGATAAATTTTTAACAGTTAAAACAAACTTAGATTTCTTCCTCCATTTCTGCTATAGAAATGTTGTCTTTTAATTTTATCCTGCAAGTTTCTTCTAATTAACCTAAATGCATGTACATTTTATTCTCTTACTCTTTCATAAACTAAGAAAGCTTAGCTTAAAAAATGAAAAATCAGAATATTTATTTTCAGTTTTCTGGGAAAAACTAGTCTTCCCTCCCCCACATTTTAGACTTTTTTTTAAATAACTTATCAATTATAGTTATCTGAATTTTACCTTCTGGTAAGAAAACAAAACACTTCAGCAAGTCAATACCACTATTTAAAACATTTATTTTCTAGATATACTGAAATTTTATGAAAGTATAATTAAAATGTAAGAGATGGGTCACATCATAGTAAAAGTTTAGTTTAGTTTGTTCAATGAAAAATAAATTTGATGTTGTTTACAGATTATGCACAGCTGAAGCTTACTATCTGCATGTGCAATTAACTATACATCTTGCTAGCACTTGATTTGACCAAGTTTGCAATCCCAAATTGACCTTTTAGAGTTTTCACACTAACTTCTAATGTGTTTTGTGTGTCTTCAGAAAATGTTGCAAGCTTTCAGTAATAATTAAGTCAAAAAATATTCAGAATTATTAATGAAGTATTTTCACTACAAAGTTTTGTTGAATATACAGAACTAAAGTATTGATTGCTATGTACAAAGTGATTTTTGTGTTGAAATTAAAAAAAAAATTATGAAAACTATCAAATTTTATTTGTATTTAGGTTTTTGAAATCATAAAGTTCAAAGTTCTTTTTCTCAGTAAAACTTGATATTTTATCTGTTATTTCCTCTACCCTAATATCAAATTTTATTTGTATTTAGGTTTTTGAAATCATAAAGTTCAAAGTTCTTTTTCTCAGTAAAACTTGATATTTTATCTGTTATTTCCTCTACCCTAACTTTATACAGGTTTGGTTAATTTTACTTATCTCATAATCACCAAACAAAAATATAAATCTGGATTACCCTTTTCTTCATTGTAAATGACTTCAGATTATAACAAAAAACTACAGTTGTTCATTCTAAACAGCTTAAAACTTGTAACAGTATACACCTGTTTCTAATTAAATATTAAATGATTGTAAATCATTCAGCAAACATGCAACTCATATTGATTTTTAAATTATGTAATGCACAAGCTGCTTGCAAGCATAATTTTCTTTATATTCCCTATTTAACCTAATAGATTTCTAATGTTTAAATTTTAGTTACTTTTATAATAATAAAGAACAGACATGAAAACAAAAAATATGGTACTTACCTGTTTTTTTTTAAATGTAATGAACGTAAGCTACTTTTTATGATAATGTTACCACTGTATTATTTAATTAAATAAATATGTTGTAACTAAAAATCCTGAATAACAATACATAAAAGCAGACATTGCTCTGTAGTTATCATAATTCTTCTACCCTTCTAGTTAAGCATAAGTACCATTAAAAATTCAGCTTAGTACCTCAATGCATTTCCCGTGTGAAAAATGTTTGAATTGGAAGTGAAATAAGTTGGATGAATTTGTAATGGTTCTTGTCACATATTTACAAACCTAGAAAAATTGTGATTGTTAGAGAAAATTGTTTGATTTCTGCATTATTTAATAAAATTAAAATTTAGTGCATTACTATATCAGTATAAAAAAAGGCTTACATGTCACTGAAAATGAACAAGAAAAAAGTTTGGGTGAGTACTATATTTTGTCTTTTTTTATATTTATTCTTTATTACAAAAGTTGCTAAAAAATATAAAAATGATCTTAATAGGCAAATTAAGATGAGATGAGGTAAAATTAATATAATACAAATGTTTCATGAGATGCACATGAGTAGCATGTGGGTAACATAATTCAATAGTGCAACACAAGCTGCATGTTCCAAGCGAGTTACAACTTATAATGCATGAATAGTAGTCATAAATGGTTCAAAGGTCAATAAAATAATAAAATATAATTATAAATAGATGTATACCATAATGAGCTTAAAGCCATTTATAATAAACAAATGTCGTTTCATGTTACAATATGAAGCCATTCTAGAATGAAAAGAAGGGTAATCTAAACTTATTTCAATTTTTGTTTTGGTGGTTGCGAGGTAAGTCAAACTGACCAATTATGTTTAGAGTTAGGGTAGAGAAAATAACGAATAAAATATGAAGTTTTACTGAAAAAAGTAAAGTATATTTAGGAAGTTTTAGGGATTACACAAATGAAATTAGATTTTTGAGGTGAAGTATTTTCACTTTGTACATGGACTTACTAAAAACAAATACTAAATATATTCACATGCAGAAATCTTTATTGCAGTTTATTAAAAATACTTTACAAAAATAAGTTTTTTTGTATGTGAAAGCCTTATGTCAACTGAAAGTAATATCAAAGACTTTATTCTTAAACTTATAACGACTGAGTACGAAAAGGTCACACGGTTGGTCAAATTGACCAAGCTTGTGTTGGGAATTAAAGTTTAACGGATGACTGGTAAGACTATAAAATCATGAAATAGTACAAAAAGTGGTCACTTAACACAATTAATTTACTATGCTTGGAACTGGAAAGAGTCATGATTAATGTATAGTACTTTATTCACTTTACAACTTACATTTTTGTCTTTCTACCAAAGGCCCCCTGCAACATGCAGATATTCCACAAGCCATCTCCTTGAAATCTATATGACCATCTCGATTTTCATCAAAAGCATTGAACACACCTGGTAAAAAAATATTCTGGTATTTTATGTTATACAGTTGAGTTTACTGGTACAAGTACTTATTGTAAATACAAAGAAAAAATACAATTTTAACATAAATATTCAATAAAGTACTGTACTTTAGTATGGGAATTTGTTTAAATAATTGGTACATAACATGGATTACTCACATGGCATTTCACACAAATTACTATTTATATAAAAGTTACAAAAACACGATCTTCAGTGATAATCAATAATCTTAAAATTAACAACTTTTAATGAAATTTTTATTTTTACAGGTTTTTGCTGCAGCATTTCTATACCACTCCATTTACAACATAAATATCTGATATACTGAACAGCAAGAATAGCTGCAAGCTAAATATCAAAACTTCTTGAAAAAAGTTATGTCATTTGAGCTTATGATTATTAGAAGATAATATATAAGCATTTTTACCTTAAGATATTAACATGATTTAAATTTGTTTTTAAAAACAAATTTTACAAGAGGTAACATTAAACTAGACATTTTTTTTATTTTGATTAACATGCCAATTTCCAACTGATGCTATGGATACACTAAAAATAATAATGTAAAATATATGTGTACAAACATACATTGTATATAATGAGATAAAATTATGCAAAGTAATGATAATAATAAAATACCAAGCTCATAAAATAAAGTTAGTAACTCTATCAGCATTTGCAATTGATTTCTCAGATATGGTTGTTTATTTCAATACAGTTGTAGTATGCTTAAACCAGAGCAACACATTTTAATTGTGGTGGATACTGTATGAAAATTAATTTTACTCTGGACTGACTCAAAATGAAAACACCACAAGTGTAGAGACAAAGAGTGTGAATGAATAAAAACAGAAAACTGTAAGGAATATGTATTAAGGTTATTACAAAATATTGGGAAGAATTTTGTATAATACAGAAAAACCTTATATATACCTAAAGATAATGATATAAGTTATAGGTTCTTGGTATTAGATCTAAAAAGTATTTTACCTTCACATAATGAGAGTGTAATTGGAGGGCTAATCAGCAAAACCAATGTTTCAAGATCAAATCTTCCAGTTTTAGACTGTGTTTTCAACAGCCAGTAACACTTCTCTAACTCAATAATATCACTTTCTTCAACTAAAAAAAAAAAATACAGCATATTGGTAATAACTTTTAACTGCAAAAAACATACTACACATAGTAACTTTCCTTAGCTACAAAACAATATACAGTTTGATACGGCATGAAACAAAATGTGTTAAAATTATACAGTAAACTACGAGACATTTTATATGGTTAATTCTAAACGCAACTAAAGAACAAACAGCTTTGTAAAACTTCTCAACATTTGAAAAGATTTTTCTTGATAAATATTTCCTTGAATTGAATTCAACATGAGGAATTATTTTTATTTCAGACACCCTTAAGGAGTATTTTTATTTCTCAAGTTCCATTGTATCCTTTTAGTATTTAAGATTAACATATTTGAATATTACTAATTGTTTTAGTTAATCACAGAAGTTTAATCACATTTTATAAGAACGATTCGAATGTGCAAATAAAGTGGTATGTTGTCTTGGATACGAGTCATGAGACCAAGAATGGCATGTTCAGAGCTTGCATATTCAATCAGATAAAATTCCCAAGTATTTGACAATCTAATGGAAGACATAGAATATATCTTCTTAGGAAGGATAGTCATATTGTACAACCACTAAGAAATGGAAAGTCCAGAACATACTAAATTCAGATAACTATCTATAACACTGATTTGTACTGCCATAACACCCATAGGAAAATGTAAGCCATTTAAACAGTACCATATAACATGCAAGACTGTTGATACAATTGCTAAACTTTGCAAGTTGGTTATACAGGAACCCCTTGAAAAAGAAACTGTTAGCAAGTAACAAATACCCAAACCAATTGTGAAAGAGAGAAGTCACATAGTCTTTGAAAACAAGTACATCACAAGTGCTCAAATTTTGCCTTAGGTACATGTGAAAGAAAGAAAAAACAAAAAACTAATAAATTAATATACAAGATTAAAATTTGTTTCAATATTAAACAATATCTCAGTGTACTTACTTTAATGTGACAAGAAATGGCAGAGTTGCTATTGACATTGTTGGTAATAAGGACTTTAACATAATAAAAATGCAAAGGCTTTTCCATAGGTCTTTATATATGCTGCAGATTTCTCATATAATATAAACTTCACTGCAACTTGCATTTTTAAAGTTAAGAAAACAACACGTATGCAACATTTCAGTTTCCATCATTTAGTTTGCCTCACCACCCTATCACTGCTATATTTCATTGCATGTACAACCATAAACATGAAGATACTTTCTTAGAAGTGCATTTCTTTTTACACAACTTTTAATGCTATAAACATATGGCATTGTATAGTTTTTGGTCTATTTTTCTTTATAATACAGTATTAAGTGTGATGCAAAATGTCATTGTCCAAACACCACACATCTGATTTATTTTTTGGTCATTTTGAGGTAATTAAAATAGTTAAAACATTGTATATAAGGCTCGAAGGAAAATGACATTTAAATAATAAAACTGAGATGCAAACGGATCACCTCCAATACACCAAAATTACTTTTTTGGAAACTGACATTAAGTAGTTCTAAGCAGTTATTATATAGGGTAGGTTTCAATAATGTATAGTTTCTTATCTATTCTACTTTCAATTGCTAGTTCTTAATAATACAATTATGTTAAAACAAACAACATTTTTCAAAAAGGGGAAAAAAACAGAAGCTAGAAAGCTTGTAACAGGTTTTTATACAAGTTGGTAAGTATTTCAATATGAGAAATATCAGTGATACCCATGTTCTCTAGCAAGGGTTAAAAAACTGGTGTATCTGCATTTTTCTGGTGACAGCTTCTAAATTTTCCTAAACTAATTTATTTAGTAATAAAAATAAATTTGATTTAGTATTTCCATGATTTCATTGTTAGGGTCTGTTTTGAAAAAAAACTAACCCTGTGGCTCTTGTGCTGGTTTTAAATTTCTTTTTGCCTATGGTATTATGTTACATTCAAAATTTAATAAAAACCACTTTAATATTAATATATTAAAATGAAATTAATATTATAATGTTTGTTAAAATTTCCATTTTTAATTATATCTAAGTTTTAACTGCTTCTTTTCAAATGAAACCTTTCACAAAATACTTGAACTAGTTGAGTAAGCTTCTTCTTAAAATACAAGCTGGCATATGCAGAATTTCCTACACACTAAATGTATATATTTACCTAATTCACATAAGATATCTAAAGTCTGCAGCCTCAATTTTCTGGTAAACAAATTTTACAACCTTTACAATTACCACACCTATCATACTTTGTCTTGAGATCTACAGTGCACATGTAGTTGGTTGAAAAGTGTATAGTTATCAGAAAGAGCTCAGTTTATATCATACTCTAACAACAGTTAATATGAATTTGGCATGCAGTTTTCCTTACACTGTCATTTGAGCTACTGTCAGCTTGTTGGAGTACAATATGTATGCTGGTTTCTTACCTAATTATACCACAATTAAAGAGATATTTAAATTATATTTAGGTTTCACTCTTATATTTCAGTTAATTAAGTATTGGTATTTTTAAAATTTACATTTGAACAGTTTAACTTGTTATTTAGAATTTGAAAGGTTATAAACAAGATTGCACGTATGAGCATTTATCTTGGGAACATCTCTGCAGGGAGTCTGCTGAAATATCTCCATAAAGTTCCATTGGCATAAATTATAATAGATGAAGAATTTGAAAGGAAAATTAAAAATAAACTAAGTGAAGAGAAACTTGAAATCATGCATATAAAAAAAATTACTATTCTAGTGGATTTATAAGAAGAGTTGATAAAAATACACACACACACATTTATGTTTATTAAATTTCAAACATTTTATTATACTATATGCTGATGATAATATAGCTATTGGTACAATACAGAAAATATAAAATAAAATATAAACAGTTATCTTAAAAACGTTTCATATTATTTATAAGGTTCTAGAGATTATACAAATGAAATGCAAAAACTGTCACACATCAAATAGTATTTTTAAATTTTAATATAAAAGTCACCTTATAGGAAAGCCACAACATTGTGAGTTCAAATAACCATATTTAATAAGTAATTTATCAGAAATAGTAGAAGAATCAAAGTTAAGTTTTATTTTTCTGAAACTACATAATTTTAGGGAATTATATCAAATCTTAAAAATTCATTCATTAGTTTTATTTATGGAAAGATATTACAAGAGCAAAGCTATGTATAAATAAAATTAATCAGCAGCTATACAGTTAAAAACACTACCTTACATCCTAAATTTTCAATTTTCTTTTACCTTAAAATCCATGGCAAAAACTACCAAAAGATTTATTACTGACCTTATAGTAACTTTCAAATGGCTCCATTGCTACCTTTATCAGGTTAGGTATTATTAATTTTACTAACAATGTTCTTGGCTGAAATAATTAATATCTAATAAATGTAGTATGTTCTCATTAAATAATAAGTTCTTCTATTAACATGAATTCTTTAAATACCATAAACGTATGATAATATTCAGTAAATAAGGATTTGGGGTCAGTGGAATATTCATATATGCAAAAACGGTTTGTTTGGGTTGAGAAAATATTTTACATAGAAGAGTGAACAACGTTTCGACCTTCTTTGGTCATCGTCAGGTTCACAAAGAAAGAGGTAACTGACCGGAAGCTGACCACATGTTTGGAAGGGGTTGTGTAACTGAGTGTCGAAATGTAGAAGGCAGTGTTAGATGTTTGAATATATAATTTTATTTTATTATATTTAATATAGGTATAAAGGTTTGTTTGGGTTGAGAAAATATTTTACATAGAAGAGTGAACAACGTTTCGACCTTCTTTGGTCATCGTCAGGTTTGTCTAACATCAGCAGACAAATAACCAACATTTGGCAAAAACTAGTAACAAAATATGACATTCCAGTTAATACCAAATTTATTCAAAACCCAGGCACAAAAATGAGGTCTATACTATGTAAAAACTACACTGAGAAACACCACACCAACGTTATTTATACAATGTGATAACTGCCATGACTTCTATATTGGAGAAACAAGTAGAAAAATGGAAACCAGATTCAAAGAACATAAAAAGTCACCTTCACACGTTTTCGAACACTGCAAGTAAAATAAACACAACATTATCATAGAAAACACTCAAATACTAAATAAAGAAACAAACATAAACAAACGCAATATTAAAAAAGCCTTACTTGTACAACAACTAAAACCCAAAATAAACCAATATAAAGGAATGCCTTTATACCTATATTAATATAATAAAATGAATAAAACTATATATTCAAACATCTAACACCGCCCTCTACATTCTGACACTCAGTTACACAACCCCTTCCAAACATGGGGTCAGCTTCTGGTCAGTTACCTCTTTCTTTGTGAACCTGACGATGACCAAAGAAGGTCGAAACATTGTTCGCTCTTCTATGTAAAATATTTTCTCAACCCAAACGAGCCGTTTTTGCATATATATTTCTCTACAATCACTGAGTTTTCTCAACATCACTGAGTGGAATATTTGTTACTATTTCTTTGTTTACTGGATGAATTGTCATGGAAGAAATCTATAAAATATAAAAGAATATTTTCATGAACAAAAATACATACAAAGAAGTTAAAGAAATTCCCAGAATCCATGGTTTGTGCAAGCTTCTATTTAGAATCATTTGTCTACCCCCATAGGAGTTTTGGTTAGTTATTATCTCAAGAAACCATACATTATGCTAAAATCACTATTTATTCTACAATCATTTTTAGATACTGGTTGTAAGTACTTTCAAAGCCGAGTTTCATTACTTATTGACTAAACAATATACTATTACACAATAAAAGGGTGACAACAAAGGGCTATTTAAAAATAAAATTACACACAAAGAAGAGTCATGAAAAACAAAATCAGGGAATGCTCATTTCTTACACAGAGTTACACAAAAATAAGTTGAATTACTGTCTGAGAATTAACCAAAATAAATACAACATTATGATATGCTAGAAATTTAAAATATTTTTGAATTAAAATTGTTAGAATATTTAGAAGTAATTTCATAATTAAATTTTAAAATTTGATATGCAGATGTGCAAATCAAGGGTGCTACCTGCTCCAGAAAATGTTACAGTAATTTTTAAATTCATTCACACTTTAAACTAATGTGCAGAGTCCGCCTGTTCAAAAGCAAGCCATTTTCAGGAGAGACAATACAAAATGTAGTTGTTACCAGATAGCAAACACAAAAAACCTGTTTTCAACAAACTCAATTCTGTAGTGAAAATCTTTACTTACGGTGAGTGACTCCTGCCAATGTCTGGTAAAATGTGGGGGTTTCATAATTATTGGACAAGTTTAATGGGTCTGGTTTACACATCAGCCACTGAGTCAGAGTGGAAGCATCTGCATTGTGCAATAACCAAGCTTGGAATTCTTCAAAGGTTACCTTTTCATTCTGAAAAGCACAAATAACATTTTTCTTCCTTTAAATACTGTTTACCATGGATTTACATTATGACAACTTTTATGTAGGTAACCTGAGATTATTGTTATCTTAATATTTGATACTAGTGAACAAAATCTGTTCAACTGATGATTCTCAACTGAAAGCTTTAAAAAATAAGACCACTTTTTCAGAGTGTATCTGTATACATGTATAGTACAAAAATCAGTATTTCTTACTTCAACAAAACAATTTGCAACTGCTTCTGAGACAAAACCTCCATCACAAGCTTGAACCATTTTAACCAAATCTTCTTTGACAACATGTGTTCCTGCTTCATTGGCAAATAAACTGAAAATAACTATAAAACAGAAATAATTTATCACTATATGTGCATGAACGAAAAAAGTATTATTCAATAAAATCTTTTGCAAAGCATAGATGTTCTAGTCTGGAATTGTTTTTAATGAATACTAGTTTGAGAAAAAAGTGAAAAATGTATAACAAAAATAAAAACTATTGAACAAATATTGTAACATAGTATCATTACTATTAGCATAATGTTAAGATGTCAAATTCAGATGACAACTTTTAAAATATCTCAGCCACATTATTAACAATACAGTTTTATTTGGCTCCTAATACTAGAAGTTTTGATGGCGAGTTATTGGAAATTATGGCTTTGGCTACATCATTAGCATGTAGGAAATGATGCTTTGGTTACAATTAGCATATAAAGCAAGTTCTGCAGTTCAGGGTCACATTTTGAAAATGGTGTTGTACAACAATGTGAAATTGCACAGGAGTGCTGAAAATATTTTGCAGAATGCAATTGCCACAGTTGTCTTGCTACCAGAAGATCTACTAGGATAGAATGTCCAATGTAGAATGTTTGCTGAATACATTAATTTACAGCTGTACTGAAGATGCCGAGTTACTACAAACTGACTTAGATCAATTGATAAGTATGTAAATGAATCTTTATTATAGTGTAGTAAGCAAAAACTAAGCATTCAGGTTATTATTTGAGTGATGTGCATATTTAGGAAAACATACTCGTGAATGTGATTGAGGAAACAAAGCTTGGCATATTGATGGTGATGTTACTCAAATAATTAAGTGTTCAGTCACTGTAGTAAGGATATATTACTTTCGTGGTGTACTTTAGACAGTGATTACAAGTCAAAAGAGGTAATTATCTCTTTTACAATAATCACTAGTTAGGCCTATCTTGGAAAATTGTTTGCAGTTTTTGTTTCCCTATCTGAGAAAAAATACTGAATTACTGGAAAGGATTCAGTGGAGAACTAGCAGGATAATTCTAAAAATAAGGTCATTTTATGAAGATAAATTCCTCTTAGTCTCTTAGGAAAAAAATCAGTGAAAGAGATAATCTTGATTATTCAGGGGGTGGATAGGAAAAAAAAAAAAGACTCATGTTTTTGGGCTGAATTATGAAGATAACAGAAGTGGACACATACTTAAAATTTGGAAAAGACTGGTTTGGTCACAGTTAGTAGCATTATTTTAAGATTGATTAGTCTACACAATAAGTTGCAATAAGCAACTCTTTTTAGCTTTTGTGCAGCCTTAAGCAGAATAGATTCAAGAGCCCTCCCATCCCTGTATATGGGAAGTACACAGAAACTGTGGAAGTGGGCAAGATTACACAGAAAGTGATGCCTGAGCAAATAATGCGAGATCCACCAATACGATTCCCAGAAGGCAGACGAGGCTTTGTATGAACTTTTCTCTCAATTACACAATCATAAATAGTATAAATACTGTACTGTATTCTAGTATTGTTAGCATAATATTTTGATATAAAACAATGTATTATTATACTGCTCATTTCTTTTGTTTTAATTTTTGCAATATGTTAGAGCTGTATGCATTTGCAGCCACAGAGTACCTGAATATGGTAAGGCTCTTAATTTTCTAGTTTGCCTAATAAGAAATACAGCACTGATAAATGGAAATAGCATAGGCTAGTACCTTGTAGTAATTTATTTTATAAGGAAGAGACTGATTTAATAGAAATAACTGATTTGTTGTTGAATTTATTTTAAATGTAGGAAGTAAAACAGACATAGCCTTAAAGGATCTAATGGCCCTTTGTTGTTCTATGTTATCTTAAGTTAGACTAACATACATTTGTGTTAGGTTGGATCATTTTCATTGTGAAGAGGTATATTAATCCTCTTACTATAGGTAGATTAAAGTGTGACAGCATGGCTACATTCAAAATTTAATGAAATTTAATATTTTACTTACCTTAAAATGTATTTCCAATAGATACTCACCACCATTCACAATTAAGCTATCTTCCACATGCATTTGCCTTAAATATTTGCATATCATTAGCCTTTGGGAAATTTCTTCTGTTTTAATCTTACAATTTCTCATGAATTGCATTACTGCATAATGACATTAACATGTGCCATAAGCCCTCCAACGATAAAAGGGCAACAAACCTCCTTGCAAGCTCATTCCCTTGTCTTTGCAATTGTGAATCTTCATTCTTTGATGAGGTAAGAAATACTAAGGTGCATCAGAAGGGTGGAGGAATGATGGGAATGTGTACGAGAGGTATTTATTGGAGATAGATTTTCAGGTAAGTCAAATTTTAACTTCCAAAACAATACAATTCTTCACATAACGTAGCTAAAATCCCACACTGAAACAGCAGATAAGTTGTGTAAAGATCTACATGGGTCAGTTCCTTTCAGATAGTGCCTACAGAAAATCCATGGAGTGTGACACCCACTGGCATTAGCTATATAGGGGTACCCAGTTGGAGAGTGCATCTCACCTTTCCCATAGTATAATCTTTGCCCAGGAATGAGAGAGCACGAGGGAAATGAGCCCCATATGTTGAATGGATGGGTGTAATAAAAACATGGCTCTTCAAGTATTTGCATACAAGAAGGTGGAGAATCAATGTGTATATTATGGTTGTGGTTCATTGAGACCATACCCTCTGCTTAACTCAAACATTATAGACTCCAAGACTGACAAATGTTGTAAGAGGAGGATACAGAATCTATACGTGTGCACGTGCTTACACCTGTACTGAAATAAAGACACCAATGCAGGGGGAAGGAGCAAATTCCAAGAACATGCTTACATCAATCAAATAAGTAAGTAATGATCAAAGCAGATGGGTAAATTTGTAAAATGTGACTATCTTAACTATACTCACCATATATGATTCCAGGAGGACAACACAGTACAGTGGCTTTTGTTCACCTAAACTACAAGGCAGTTGTAGGCTACAGCAGGAGGATAGATCCCATAATGTTTTTATCTCAACTAGACAGCCCTAATGTGCAGAATGAATGCACAATATCACATAATGTGCTTGCCTCATCTCTACTGTACATGCTCAGACTGGAGGAGGAGGCTGCAAGTATAGTTATATGGGATGATATGCACTACCACGGACATCACCACCACTAGCCCATTTGCCACAGTTTGATATCCATTGTTCTAGCCCCAATGATTAGGTACCAGTCAGTGGAGATACCCTTAGAAAATGCCTTAATCCCCATAAATCCTGTTTCAACCAGAATGGACTTTTGCTGGAAACATCACAATGGGAGACCATGCATCCATGTTGTGAAAAGCCAGCATGCACAAGTTAGGAAAGCAGACAGACTACCCTTTGGTGCTGGCTATTTTCATGATGACACAAAATATGTATGATCTGGATTAGATAGTAATCAGATATATAAATTCATCATCAGGATACTTCAAGTGGTCTTGTATAACACCCACCTCAACAGTGAGCATCACAGAGATAGGATCAATAGTACAACTTCTTTCTATTGTTCTGGCTTGATGCAGAATTTTGGGAAATAAGTATTATCTATAAGGTACCATCAGCTACCTAGTAGGATCTTAAGTAAATGCTGTAATAAAGAAAAGGAAATGTACTCACCTGTTTAAAGATGGTGGGTAGACAGTACGATGGCAAACAGATACAGGCAATAACCTTCAGGAGATGAAACAATTAGATGGAGTGGGTGATAAAGATGTGAGAAGTGATCCACACACAAGTTTGAAGGATTTAATCTAGCTGTGATAAAAAATAAGAGACAAGGGAGTGAGGGAAGTGTTGAATCTGATGGGATGAAATGCAGAACAACCTGAAAGCATCTACCCCAATGAGGAGTAAACCAAGTATACATTTTGATGGACCCAACCTGTAAGGGTAGAAAGAGATGTTCCTGGAGAAAGAGGAGTTCCTGGGAATGAAGGTTCAAAGATGGGAGTTAGCAAAGTGAGAGATATGAACCAAGCAGCAACAAATGATATGAACAGAGCAATAAAACTCTTGTCTAAGTCTGACTGATCACAGGTGTGAAATAAAAGGAAGGGAGCAGTCTCCTTCAAGTGGCTATAGCTCTACAAAGGAGGGACAGTACAGAATAAAGGAGAATGTAAGAATGATTGAAAGGGGTACAGGAAGAGTTAATAGCATGGACAGATGGTTGGTCACCAACAGCTTGCAAGTGGCACAGGTAAGAATGCACATGACAATAACAGTGAGGTCAAAGTTGGGCATGAGAATATGGTAAGTGGGTATATTGATGACAAAGGACCAGAGGAAAGTGGAGAGAACTGGGGATAAAAACACCTTTCAGTATCAAGAAAAGCAAACTGTTGTAAACCAGGCCATCCAATAACTGGCAATGATGGAGACAACTGATTCACTGTCAAACATCCAGGTAAAGAGAAAAAAGATGGCAAACAGTAGGATGATCAAGAAGAAGATGGCAGTGGATGGTAATTTTCAACATTGAAAAGCACATCACAATTCCACATGCATTGGGCAATTCCAAACATGATGGTGGAAGGACAAGATCTTGTGATGGAACACTGACATGTGAGGTTGAATCAGGGAAGAAAGAAAGTATAACTGGCAAAGGATGAGAGTGTTGGATTGTCAAATGATAAAGAAGTAGGAATAAATGTTAAATCAGCCAGAGGGGTACCCATCAACAAGACATAACAAGAAGCATCTTGAAAAAAGGCCAGGGCCTAGAGTAAAATACAGCAAGACAGTATTAGACGAGAGGAAGCTTGGAAATGAAAGGAGTGATAAGGGATCAATGAATGGAACCCCCAGTACGAAACCTGGGGTCAAGAGTCTCTTCCATGGTTAGAAGATGGTCAGGCTAAAAAACCAGTTCATAGCACCTCGTACATGGAAGGCAACAAAATGAACCCACAGAGCATTGGCCCAATAAAGAAGGTCCATTGTTTGGAAATAAGTACTTCTGGATTGAGTTTACCCTTATTAATTGATATGGGTAAAACTGAGGAGTTATCAGAATGGATTTTAAAAAATGATGCATAATGATGGAGAGGAACTGGGAGCATGCTGATGGACTACTAGAAGATTGGATGCATTGATATGGAGAAAGAACTTACCCTAGTTTCACATTCCACATGTGATATTACCAATCATAGATGCTCTCAAACCAGAGGAGGAAGCCTTAGTTAAGAGTTGCATGCCCATTTGGGGCAGAAATAATAGAACTCTGAAGGTGATACTGGATCCTTGGGCACACTGAAAAGCCTAACACAGGAATTCAAATAATGACTGCTGAGCACCCACAGAACAGTGAATTGAACAAATGAAAAGAGTAGAAGATAGAAGTTAGGAAGTGGGATTGATGTCTCAGCCCATGAATCAATCAAACCAGGAATACCTCCAATATTTCAGTGTAAATTGGTTGATTGGTTTGGCATTTTATGGCACAAAGCAACTAGGCTATCTGTTCCAAACATCCAGTAAAAAGTTAAAATTAACAGGTAAGTTTGAAAACCACCATTAGTTACCTGAAGTTGGCCTTTCCAGTCCTGGTTTTGAACTATTTGACATTATGGCCATTTTCTAATTTGAAATTGAACTAGATGTACTTTGATTCTTAAAGGGGAATCACATTAAAAAGGGTCTAATGTATAAATTAAAAAACTTAAATAGCATTAAAAGCATATAGTAAAGACATTTGCAAACTGCAGAGGTGCAAAAAAAGGTTCATGAGACTATGTATAAGCTCTGAACAGGGGAAGTGTGAAAAGCCCCAGTGCAGAGCTAAAGTCCACGATGATGAATGGGGTCCAGCATCTTCAAGGCCAAGGTCCTGGCAGAGCCATAGACCAGTGTTACATAGTTGAGTTTTGATTGAATAAAAGCATGACATATCTTTAGCATAGAACATAGCTTCACTCCCCATGTGGTAGAAAAGAGGACTCAAAGAATGTTTGATGTTCTTGTGCATTTGACCTGTAGCTGCTTGATGTGTGGTATGAAAGTCAGCTTACGGTCAAAGATAAGTCCCAAGAACTTTGTCTCAGGGACAACAGGCAGCACAACTTCACCAATATGGAGTTCAGGATGAGGGTGATTATCCCACTGGCACCAAAAGTGCATTCAAACGGTTTTAGAGAGAGAGAGAGAGAAATTAAAACCGTTTGCTGTGGTCCACTTCAGTAAATGATTGAGGACAGTCTGTAGCTGCCACTCACTATGACCATGTGAAAGTCATCGACACAGACCATGTTTGCAACAGCAAGAGGGAGTTGTTCAATGATGGTGCTTATGTTTATACTGAAAAGTGAAACACTCAAAACACAGCCTTGAGAGACTTCATGTTTCTGTAGAAAAGAACGGGAAAGTATCAAACCCACACAAACTTCGAATTACCTGTCAATTAAAAAAAGTAATAAAAACGGGCACATGGCCATGTAACCCATATATATATGTCTTGCAAAATGCCATACATCCATGTTGTATCTTGAAAATCTTCTCAAATGTCAAAGAATATTGATACAAGATGTTGTTGTTTGAGAAAGGCTTCTCTGATTGATGTTTCAAGTTGAATCAGGTGGTCCATGGTGGAGCACTGTTGTCGGAACCCATACTGGGTGAGCAAGAGGAGGTTTTTTGATTTGAGGAACCAAACAAGATGAGATCCTTTCCAGGCTATAACCTGGCACCAGGCATCAGATCCAGTTAAAAACAATCAGAAGAACAGCAAAAGAAGCAGGAGATAGATGGCACAGCATTTCATAGTGTACTTTATCAGGTCTGACTGATGAAGGGCCAGTTTGATGTCCACCAGTGTAAAGCGACAATTATAGTCACAGAGACAATCAGTTCAAAAAGAAAGAGTTGATCGTTCTTAGTCTTGATGGCTAAGAAGGTGGAGGAAGAAGCAGAAGTGCAAAATACCTGGTAAAAGCTTTCACCTAGAGTATCGGCAATGCTCCAGGTATCAGCTACTTCTTGGCCAGAGAGCAAAATCGAGAGGGGTACAGAATTATATTACCCACTGACCTTTCAATTGTTGTCCCATATCACTTTGAAACTGGTGGAAGAAGATATGCCGGTTGTGAATGTAATCAAAGATTCTTCCTGGCCTTGATGTCTTACCCATCGAGCATGTTGGATACCTACGAAAAGTATCCCAGGACTATTTTTCAGCCTTCTGAGTCATGTGTCAGGCATGATTCCACCATGGACGAGGATATTATGGAAAACATATTGAGGTTTTAGGAATACACTGAGCAGCTGCTTGTATAATACAGTCATTTACTGCTGCAAAACAGTCATCTACTGATGGCTTACAGACAATGGCAAGATCAAGTTCTACTAGAGCAGTGAAAGAGGTTCAATTTGCTTGATCCAGTTTCCATTGTGGATTACTGTCGATCCTCCATGAAAAATGGGAGAATAGTGAAGGTGAGCAAATTGAGAGATCAACAGCAGTAAAGGACTGACTAGGTATATGAAAGTAGAAGAACCAGTATTGAAAAGAAAAAGGGTTGTGATCAGAGAGCATGCACTCAAAGGAGCAACCCCTCCTATCAATATCAGCACTTCTCCAGATGGGATGATGTCCATTAAAGTTCCCCAGGATTAAAAAGGGAGACAACAGCTGTTTAATGAGAGCATCAAGGTCTGACTGATCAAAGGTCTCTTCAGGAGACAGGAAGAGAGACCAAACAGTGATGGTACAACCCAAGGAAACATGGATGGCTACGGCCTCCAAGGGTGTGGCGAGTGGCAAACACAGGGTGGGCACATGCTAATCAACCAACACTGTCACCCCTCCATGCACTCATCCATAATACAGCCTGCCATTTCTATACATAGAAAACTGCCATTGGCAGGTTGCAGAAATGTTTCTTGTAAGGAGAGACAAACAGGATGGTAGGAAGCAATGAGTGTTTTGATGTCATTCAAATTAGAATGTAAACCTCAACAGTTCCATTGCATCAAGGTGGCAATTTTTATTTATGTGTAGGTGAACTGGGTGGAGAACCCTTCTGTTTACGATGTCTTTTTTCTTTACTGTCTTTATTTGAAGGGGTCTATGAACCTCCATGGATTCTACCCTAGGTCGATTGGGCATGTCTTTGCTGTTGAAAAAGGATTCCAGCGACTGAAGACGTGAACTAATGATTGTGTTGCATCTTAACGTGGGAGAAGATGTATCCGAGGAAATGCCCTTACCCAGATTCAAAGGAAGTGGATCTTGGGATTTGCTGGAATGTATATGATAGACAGAGATGAGTGTTGAAGTTGATTTATCAACTTTTTTAATCATGGAGGTCAAAAGATTTTTTTGTTTTAAGAATGATTCTTTTGAAGGCACAGAGAGATCCGTGTGCACTCCCACTGTCGTAGTGGAACGAAGTGCAGCAGCATACGTCCAAGATGAAGTGGTGGACAGCAACTTTTGAGCCTCAGGGTAAGTAATGTTATGAATCATTTTCAAATGCTGGACCTCTTTCTTCCAACCATTTAGGGCAAGAATGAAAGTAGGATGGGCGAGAGCCATTGCAATTGATGTAACAAGGATCTGTTTCACACTCAGTGGCATTGTGGTCTTTGCCACCACAATGAGCACACACCAAGGAATCACAACATGACATATTCAAGTGACTGAACCACTGACACTGGAAACATCTGAGGGGTTTGGAATGTATGGCCATGTATGGAATGTTCATCAAATCCCTCTTAACAATAACTTCTCATGATGAATTCAAAGCAGTATGAGGTGTAACCTCAATAGCTATATTCCCAATCGCCTTTGAATACAGGAGGGATTCACTGTGTTGAGACATGAATGTTTCCACCAATGTCACCAAATCAAAGCTTCTTTACTGACTCTGGAGAACCAGCAAGGCCCTCTAGTCCCTTCTGAATGAAAAAGGCAGACATTTTCCCTAAAAGGTTTGTCTGAAAGGGAATGTAGGATAAGAAAATGAGGTACAACAGATGGTACAGATGTTGAAGATTGCTGCTTAGAATCTTCAAGATGTGGTCATTTACCTATGGACCATTTTTTCACTACTTTATTTGGAGGATCCATAATATAAAAAAGTAATATTTTGGTGCCTACTGACCCACAAATCCATGTAGGCCTACGAGGGGATGCACTACAATGCCAAACAAGGACAATGCAGCAATGCCAGGTTTTTACAAGCATTATACCCAAACACCAGCATTCGAGGTCAAAGTGCTGTGTTAGGGTTGGAACCCTCAACCACCAGGATCCTCTCCTCCCCTGAGTGGATGTTTAGATTCCAGAGGAGGTAAACTGAAAAACAGAACCTTCCCTTGGAAGTCCCCTCACCGCATACAGGAATCCACACAGAGAGGGGAGGGAGGAAAGAAATACATTGAGTCCCTTAAACACTGCACATCTTATCAAACTGAAGAAAATTTTCTGGTGTGTTCGATGTTGAGGAGAAGAATTAAAAGTCAAAAGTGAAAAAGTAGAAAGAGAGTTAATCCTTTTGCAACTTCCCTTCAAATTGTTTTGAGATACTATTGTATAAATTTATGTCAGTAAGTTTGGAATCTAATTTTAGATTATAAATCACACTTTAATGTTATGTGTATTAATTTCTAAATTTAAAAGTAAATATTAAAAGAACACACCTAAATATAGATTTTAATGTGTCACGTGGTATACTGAATCCAGCACTGATTAAAATTAGATGTTTGTGGTGTCAAAATACTGAGCCTATAATTTCATACAAATATGGAACTCAAATTACCAATATTGGCAAGCTAAAATATAAAACACAAACCTCGTATCTTTTAATTTGCTGAGTTATGGTTTATGTATTAAAACATATTTGCCCAGTTCATCTCTTTCCATTCTTAGAAATAATGCTTTGTATTCAGTTACTTCAATATATGATGTGTGAATAACCAATCAACAGCTTTGAATGTTCAAGTGGCATTCTCAGTCATTTTAATCTGTGAAAAGATTATGTACTTTTGAACCAAGATTAAGGAGGCAGGTTGTGTGTAGTGTTTGAAATTTCATATTTTTAAGACCTAAATACAGCATAATTAGTAAGCTTAATAAATTATAGTGTAATTTTATAGTATTAGTTATTTGATTTTTTTGAGTATTCAACTGTATGCACGCGCGCGTGTGTAAAACCTAAAAAAATAAATGCTTGATTTCCTAAACATGCAGAATTTTAAAAAACTCAGCAACATATTTCCAGCAGCAACCAAGTTCAAAAGTCATAGTTGGAGGAGATCATGATTTGCTTTACTTCAGTGGTTCCCATCCAGGGGTGCAAGATAACATTTGTTTTGGCCACCTTCACCTTTATTCTTAAATAAATAATTTCTGTGAGGGGTGTGAGAACATTAAAATTTTTAGGAGTGCAGAGCATAAAAAAGGTTGGGAACCACTGCTTTACTTTACTTATTGTTCTATATTTTAAGAAAACAAGTTTCATGTATTATTTCTATGTAGTAATAATCAATATAGATATATAATGTATAACTGAAATGTGACTATATTACAAAATGCTAGTCCACTAAATCACAGCCAAGTCACTTTGTAATGACTAAAGATCAGTTTTACATTATTAGAGATGGTAACACAAGTACACATGCACTGCATCAATGCAAGTTATGTAACTTATCTAGGCATGATTGGAAGGTCAATATAATATAAAAATATATAGTATAAAAAACAAAATAAAGTTATAGGGAAAAAAAATGTTTGAAATGTATTGAGGTTTCAGATATTATATAAATAATACGAGATTTTGGGGATGAAGAACATTTTTTTTTTAAATCATAGCATGAAATCACTTTGCTCTGAAACTAGTTATGAAACAGACTTGATATTTTCACAAACAAATCTTAAGTGAAAATATTTCATTAAAAATCTGACTTTTTGTACAAAAAACTTGTAATCTTACTAGAAGCCTACCAAATTTTGTGAAGATACATATATTGTATGAAAAGATATAGCATAAATACTTTGTGTATGCAAATGTGTAAATGAGCTTCTGTATATTATACTGAGTCAGTTGTGAAAGGGTTGATTAGCAAGGAATTATATTAATCTTCCACTGGTGAAGGGATTTTGCTACATAATATCATTATGTTCTAATGAAATTCATGGGAAATCTCACAAGGTTGTGTGGAAGTTACCTAAAGGCCTGCAGAGCAATAAAGGTAGACATACCCAGAAGGCAACTTACTTCTGCACAGAAGTGTGTGTATGGTCTCAGAACTACTTTACTTTATTAATCGATGTATACAGATAACTGCCATTAAAATGTAGGTTGTAAGTCAAATTTTAATATTATACAATTTTAAGTTCTTACTGTTATGAGTAAATATTTTAAAAATCAGTCTCCCTAGTTTGAGAATTGACAAATTTCATAAAAATATACACACCATATTAAAAGTTATTGTAGAGAAACTAATGTTTACTTTGGGGTTACAAGATCTATATAAAGCATCAATTTATATGGTAAGAGGGAAATTTTGGTTGCTTTGGTGATTTTCTAACACAAGTGAAGAAGTAATTTTAGTAAGATGTATCGGTTTTTTAAATCTTGTTTTTAATATGAACTTCTGAATGAATTAAAGATTCCAATTCAGTGCTTTTCTATGCTTTTTACCACACAAAAAAGTTTCTAAACACTTGATATTTGAAAAAGATGAAAAATAAATCATTCCTTTCTACTAAGCCTAACAAAATACAGAATATACAACATGGATATTAATACACATGGCATAAAGTCTACTTACATTTGATTTTTTCATCTTGTTTTGTTCGAGTGAGTAGTACAAGTCCACACAGCAGATCCTTAAAGTTGATTCCTTTAGATGTTCCTCCAAAAGTATGATAGATATGCTATCAATTAAAATCAAATTAAGATTTCATCAAGTAAAACTAACAAATATAAGCCACATAAATTATTTGATATAATCTCACATGCTCACACTATGAAAAGTTAACTAAATTTAGCAGCAGATATTACCTACAGTACAATAAAATAAACAAACAGATAACTACAAAAAAGAAAAAAGATAAACTTGTTTTATAACCATATTATACCATACTATAGTAGCTTTACATAAAGATGGAACTGTAAACATTCCTTTTTAACCACTAATCAAGAACACTTTGCAAAGCAGTATTTTACCTAAAATTTCACTGTACCCTGTCTGTGCATGTATTACAAAAATATTATATGACATTCAACCAAAATTCTATAAAAATAATGAATGTTAGTTAGAAACAAATCAATAATATTTTGATGAAAATATCTCAATACAACAAGATCAATAACCTTTAAGTTTAAGAGTTTGTAAATGGCTTTAAAAGAACAAAACCTTGCATCAAGTAACAGATAAATATACAACTTAACTAAATCTGGTGAATTAATGAAATCTGCCAAACTTAGTCAAAGTAAGATATAGCAAAATCTTAGAGTGGTGCAAGGTTAGCCTCTGAATACAACAGAGGGTCATTAGCATGGTGAGTAAAGGGGATATTCTGAATGAATAGAAACAATGTTGAAATAAAGTAGATCAGTAATATCTAATAAATACACTAAATAACTGTATGGGTTACTTTCAAAACTTAATTAAATGTCTTTAATATCAATTTAAGGAAAAGAATTTAGTATAAAAATTGTTATGATTTGAAATTAAGTCCTTTATCATAATATAAACCTTTAAAATGATACTTACAACTTCAGGTTTATAGCCATGTGACCACAGCTATGAAAAATCTTTACTTTGACTATGTATCTTCAGTAATAGAATAGTGGTAGGCTTCACTATTAAGATGCTTACACAACTTTCTGACTCATTCCTTTAAAAGTACTCTGAATGAATATAGTTAAAACAAGTAATAACTATTTTCAACCTCAGTCAGCTGCCACTCCCACCTTCAACAGATTTATTATTTTATTCTTTCCACATAGACGTTACATAAACATGTATATAACAATTAGAAAGTATTCATTTTACAGCATAAACTAAAATTAGTTATTTTTAAATTTCATCAAGTCTTCCCCACAGTGTGCATGAATTTGACTATAGGATTGTTGGTTGCTTGATTGACTAAAGCACTTGAGGTTGTTTCTTACCTAAATATGTTATAGTTAAGACAGTTTAAACTCCAATTTTAGTCTTGCTATTATATTTTAGTAAACTATGTATTAGTTATGTTTTAAAATGCATAATTAAATGAGTAATTTAAAAATATATATACATCATACTTTGAATCAATTCTTAAGGCTTATGATATTACATGCTGAATGAACACTTTACTGAAGTTATGCAAACTTAAAAAAGGAAGTGTAATGTGCATTGAGATGAATAACAACTTGCAAAAGACGAGTGAGGAAAATAAAATGTTAAAAATTAACTATACGTGAAAAGGAAAGGAAATGAAATTAAAAATTTAAAGTAAACTCTTTAAAGATATTGTACAAAAACATTAAAAATATAATTAAAATTAGGAAACAGAAAATAATTTATTATACTGTAGTTAATGATGATAAAGAAAATGAAAAATATAAAAATATACCTTGAAAAAAGTGATATCCTTTTAGGTGGTTCTAGAGATTATGCAACAAATATGAAAACTATAGGATGAATAAAAGTATTATTGTACTTAAAATGAAAAATCACCTTGTACCTGATTTGTTAATAGTTGCAATATGAGTAATTGCTACAGAAAACATTTTTGATATAAACAGTCACGTAACCATCACTTATGATATTTAAAGCATTTTTACCAGTTTTTGAGAAAATATATTAAGAAATTTCAGAGTTACCCCACTTATTATTGCACAAGTGAAATTCACAACTCTATTAATCTTGGTGATCATTTTAATGTGCTTCTGTATTTTGGATTTTTTACCCAAGTAAGGTCAGCTTTGATCCCAGGAAGAATGAAGACAATGGTTTAAGAAATCTTGTGGGGAAATTTCACTGAGCTAGAAGCATCTAATGAAGGGAATGCATGTATGCCTGACATAAAGGAAGGAATTTCCAAACAAACCCATAAATCCAAAAAAGGAAGAACTTCTCATGCAGAGAGAGTAAGAGAAAGTAAGGTCTTTGTGACTGCCTACTCCCTATGCTGGAGTCAAAGTGGAGAAGGCTGAGCTTGATTGAGTGAGGAAATGGAAATAACCCACACATGAATAACATACTGTAAGAGGGTAAGTAATTCTCCAATTTCATGAGAAACCTCACCTGAGCATCTTCTCAAAGAAGTAAACAAGTGTGCGTGACTGACTGGGCATAGGATAAGGCAAGCAGAAGCTGGTCGTTCATGTAATGGGAAATCCAAAGACTGAACAATATGATGTGCAAGAGAGCATACCACTCAAAAAAACTCAGATTTGAAAAAAAGACCAAATTGGGAAACAATACCTTTGTGAATGAACTGAAGAGAAACACTGACACTGAAGCAAAAACCCACTCATGTGAGAGGTACAACCCCAAAGTGAAACAAGGTGTCATCAGATGAGAATACAGCTGGGAAAAAGCTGTGATGGGATTACAATCTCCTGTGTATTTTGTAGACAACATATACCCAGGAATAAAATCCCAGTTAAGCAGGCACTACCCAGTCAATAGTTACAACCCCAAAGTGAAACAAGGTGTCATCAGATGAGAATACAGCTGGGAAAAAGCTGTGATGGGATTACAATCTCCTGTGTATTTTGGAGACAACATATACCCAGGAATAAAATCCCAGTTAAGCAGGCACTACCCAGTCAATAGTTACAACCCCAAAGTGAAACAAGGTGTCATCAGATGAGAATACAGCTGGGAAAAAGCTGTGATGGGATTACAATCTCCTGTGTATTTTGTAGACAACATATACCCAGGAATAAAATCCCAGTTAAGCAGGCACTACCCAGTCAATAGTTACAACCCCAAAGTGAAACAAGGTGTCATCAGATGAGAATACAGCTGGGAAAAAGCTGTGATGGGATTACAATCTCCTGTGTATTTTGTAGACAACATATACCCAGGAATAAAATCCCAGTTAAGCAGGCACTACCCAGTCAATAGTTACTTTCTCTAGTAGGTCTTGTATGGACTCAGCAAGATGAATGGATGAGATACAATCCCAAAGACACAAACTAAACATTGAGAAAGTATTTATTACTAGTGAACTTATAAAATGCAAAATTGTAAAGGCTACAATGTACATAAAATAACCAACCTATGAAATTTAACCTAAAACAGAAAACAGTAAATAACACTCAAAGTACAAAACCACTAATGGAACTCGGTAGGTAAACAATCCTTACATATTTAACATATATGAATGTGGAAATAAAACCAGATGTACAGAACATCAGAATACAGAAGTATGCAGTTAACAATAAGAAATTTTACTCCTCAAGTAGATGTGACTAAAAGAAAAAGGAACTTGAAAACAAAATAACATTAACAGTGAAAAGTAAAAATGCAAACAAAAACAAAAAGAATAATCAAACTTCAAATGCAAGTTTAAACTAAATTTACCTAGATGGTTAAAGTAAAAATATTTAACACTGAGCACTGAAGACAAATGACCTAAATCATAAAGTGTGAAAATTAAGTCCATCCACACAAGCTCACAATTTCACTGAACACTGATATGAGTGAGAAGTACACACTGAAAAAGTTCACACTAATCTCTGGGGTAAATAACAGTACCTAACCAAGCAGTTTATGTGGAACCATTAACAGATAGGGAGTGCAGTAGACAATTTCTACACAATAGTGGTATCCCTCTTTATAAAAATCGTAATGTGGTAGAAAAAATCATCAGCTGAACATAACTAAAGCCTATGTTTCTCCAGCATACACTGTCGACCCTAAGACTTGGCAGTCAACTTACAGCAGGAAATGCAACATCTGCTATATTAAATCCTAAATTCTTATGTACAAAATAGAATTTGGAAAAACATTTCTTACTCAAATGAGTATAAACAATGACAGTTAAACACAACATACTGAAACTCACACATGTAATTGAGAACAAGCTCATGTAGTCGCATGGAGAATGTTATAAAACACCACTTCTATACACTAGATTGCTAATCCATGCTGCAGTGGTAGAGGGATCTATCTGCACTAGTATAGGTGGTGCAGTATGATTTGTTGCAAGTACTCAAATGATGAGTACATACTGCTGCAATGGCATAAAAATGAAGGGATATAAAAAAGTGGTGAATTGTTGAAAAATTTCAGCAATGCTTAGAGGGCAAATGAAAGTTGATATAGCTTTTTAACAAAAGTGAACACATGAAATAAACAAACTTTTTAATGACACCCAGTCGTAATGAAACTGTTAGGAACTTCCCTTTATACGTTTATTAGTTTCACCCAAAATCATTTTAAAATGTGGGAGTGGGAGGAATTTTGCAGACAGATGAACATTAGCCTCATACATGTATATTAAATTCAATTGCAACTCATTATTATAAACTCAAAACCAAAGTACTGAATAATCTATGTACATTTATTGCTAAAATATTAAGAATGAAACAAAAATGCACAACAGTATGGTTACAAAATCTCTTTAAATAAATACATAATTCATTTTAATTTAAATGATAAGCTATTCTGATGTAATAAACCAGCAACATAATTCATTTTAATTAGCTTTACTTATTAACTGTGTGATAAACAAATACCTCTGCTAATTTTACTGGAACAAATTCTCCCAAAACTTCTTTGAGAAAAGCCTGTTTTGATATCAGTCCATGCAAGTTTGATGCACGTTTAAAAGCTGTTTTCAATCGTTTCAGTTCTGCTTCATTTACTACAATAAAAGAGTACATTAACATAACATAAAAACTACAATAATACTTCCTCTTTCCTTGAATTATAGTACTCCCTTCTTGTAAATATGTAACACAAAACATATCAATAATTCTCTGATGACCTTCACACTATTAAATTTACATGCATCAAAACAAAAAGTCAGTAGTTAATAAACAGAAGATCCACAGCAGAGTTTCATTAAACTTTTTTGGCTGCTTTTCCAGGTAAATATTTGATAAGAAACTTAAATAATTTCTCATGATATTGTATTCCTGTAAGTGCAAAATAAATTGATAGTTGTTTAGTGGCCTTGAAATTATATTACTTGCAAGTTCATGTATCATACAAAATAAGATGTAAGTCTTCATAAACAACACATTTAGTGCCCAGTTACACAAAAACTCTTTAGATCTTTCCTTATATAGAACTTGAGATGAAACTTATAGAAGAGTGGCAAGATGGAAGAAAGCAGAAGGTTGTTACATAGTCCAGTCAAACTGGATTAATGTTACAAATGGGATACAACATAGCTCAGTCTTAGAACCTTCTCTCTCAGATTTACATAAATGTAACTGTAAAAAAATTGTGTACTTTTGCAGATAATATTAATCACAAAAGGATTCAGATCATTTAGAGTTAATCAAATAAATTGCAAATGAATTTTAGTTAAATTAAATAAATGCAAGATAAAGCATGTAGGTTATAATATAGTCTGAACCATAATAATTTGGATGGAAATAAGTCATGTCATAAAAGAAAACTATATCAGTATAATAGTTGATCAGTCTTATTGGTTCTTAGAAATCATTTTTAATGTTTTAAGCTACTCAAAATTATGTATCTTACAGGTCAGGAAAGACTGCTGTTTCCATAAATGACTTACTGAAATGTCTTACATTTTTTATAAGTGAAAGATAAGAAAACAAAACATGGTACAGATAAACAGTACATAAAAGGAACCAAAATGTTTGAATTTAACTTGTTGAAAAGTTAGCTTCAGGTGGAACAAACACATTGAATACGAGTTGTAAACATAGATAAGTAATTTTAAGCATAATACAACCACTTGCACTGAATGATAACGATACATGTGAGTGCAGTTCATTTTCACTCCTAATTAATGCTTCAAGATGTTTTTACATGTATATGCCTCTATTATTACATTGAAATTACTCAACATATAAAACATCTACTCATATTTACCAAATAAGCATATTTTATTCTTTTAAACTCTCACTACTACTTTTTTGTACATAAATGTTAGGATTAATATTTCTTCACAATTTTTAGTAAAATACACAACAATACAATTAACATTTTTTTATTATTATTAAGGCAAAAAGAAAAAATTCTTAACTCCTGTATCTTATAAAGGACTCTTATATTAGCTTTGAATAAAAAAGTAAAAGTGAAAAGAATTATACTGCTATATTTTAAACTAAAGTACAAAAATACATGACAAATGATATTGTGAAAGAGAATTTGACTTACCAAAAAGTTAACACACAGCACACCATACATCAGCATGAGTTATTCATTAATGCAAATATGATGAAAATATAATAATACTTTTAACTTACAAGTTTCAACTCCAAATAATACCTTTTTGCTTTGTATTTATTACAATCTATTACTAATATTAGTATTATAGATTTCATAACCAAAGTAATTTTAAATAAATTTCTCAGTACTTGTAATTTATTCTTTAACATATAATCAACTACAACTGCTGTGACAAGGAATTTAGGACTTACCTGATGTGCTAAAAACTAAAAGTGGGTGTTTACCAAATATGTAGGCTTAACGTTAGTACTACAATATCACACATATGCCTAACATTAACAACGACATACTATTACTAGTAGTACTGATACTTGAGGTACAAGAAGTACTACTAACAGCATAAACAAACTTACCTCGTTTAATTGCAACTTCGTATGGAATGCTATAAGATTTGACTGTTTTATTCCCCATTGTTAAAATTCTTTTTTATATTGAAAATCTTAATGCTTCAGCAAATAATAACTCCTATAATTAACATTAACACTAATTTAGGTGATCGTCTGCACGATATCCATCTTTCACCTTATCATTTGTAATATTTAGTTAGTCACATGACTAAAACATACGGGTATTTAAGTCACATTGCACCACATGTAAGCCCTTAATCGAAGAAAGCTCATGGCGACTATATACAAAAAAATGCGTATATCATATACGATAATTAAAACTAAAATAGTTTATTAAATATATAAATCAATCTCTTTTTACATCATCAACGTCAACGTATTAGTGACCAGACGCTGTTTAATCACTCTACAATTAAGGTAGATTTATTTTTTTTATTTAACGAGAAATTCTTATTATGTGTCAACCAGAAATAATTTATTATTCTTTTAAAGCCAGAATCAATTTCTACTGTGTGTGTGTTTTTTACTTATAGCAAAGACACATCGGGCTATCTGCTGAGCCTACCGAAGGGAATCGAACCCTGATTTTAGCGTTATAAATCCGTAGAGTTACCGCTGTACGAGCGGGTGGCCAATTTATACTGAACGGGCTGATAAGCATGAAATTATGAGTTACAAGTCTTCAAATATTATATTAATTCAAAATTAGAATTTAAACTAACCTTAGACTACATGGCAAAATCATTTATACTTGGTCTGGCATGGCTAGGTGGTTAAGGTGCTCGACTCGTAAGCTGAGGGTCACGGGTTCGAATCTCCGTCACACCAAACATGATCGCCCTTTCAGCCGTGGGGACATTATAAAGTGACGGTCAATCCACTATTCATTGGTAAAATAGTAGCCCAAGAATTGATGGTGGGTTGTAATGACTACTTTCTAGTCTTACAGTGCTACATTAGGGACGCGTAGTGCAAATAGCCCTCGTGTAGCTTTGGGCGAAATTGAAAAACAAATAAACATTTATACTTGAATGGAAAAAACGTGTCGTTAGAGGTTAAAACATGGAATATATTGTGATTGACTTGAATAATGTAGATATTGGTATTATTTCTTGGCTGTAAAAGATAGATTCAGCGATTAGAAATATATTAAATACCAGGACGAGGCAATACTTTTTTTCAGGGAATTAAGGCGCCCAAAGGTCAGATATGCAACACTTTCTTTTTCATTTTTGCTAAGTCAATAAGCAAGTGCTTAAGAACTGGAAAGTTGCTAATGTTACTTCTGTCCTAGAAATTGCATATCATTTGGTCTTACTTTTTTAGTCATTTGCTGAATAGGTTTATCGTTCAATTTAATTGAACAGTGAATTGTGTGAGATAAAAGATAGACCTGACATGCTACTTTTAACACAACTCACTGATTTTGAAATAGAGATAAACAACGTAAAAGAAATGTGGAGAAATATCTGCAGTTTACAAAATTGTTATAACAAATAATATACCTATTGGTTTCTGATGCTTTATCAAATTTTTGAGATTATATTGTAACCTATTTTTCTGACGCTGTTCTTTCGTTCGGTGCGATCTGTCCAGTTATTTGGTGAAAATAATTTAGAGTATATTAGATGGGTTACTGAACATTGACACACTGGGCCCATGCCCCAATTCGTTTTGACAGTGCCTCGAGATTCCAGTTGGTGTTTTGAAAAAATGAGAATTTAAAACCTTAATATCTAATTATTCATGGGAAGGGAGCTATGCGCCCGAGCCCAGAGTCTTTTCAATACCTAGTGATGCCTTTGAAGTCTAGTCCATGTAATGATAACAAATTAGTTAATATCTTCCTTAACGTTATACACGTTGCTTTCTCTTGTACACTATTGTAGCTGGTAGGCCTGTGTTTATAAATAACATTGATTGTTTGTTTGTTTTTTGAATTTCGCACAAAGCATATCGAGGGCTATCTGTGCTAGCCGTCCCTAATTTAGCAGTGTAAGACTAGAGGGAAGGCAGCTAGTCATCATACCCACCGCCAACTCTTGGGCTACTCTTTTACCAAGGAATAGTGGGATTGACCGTCACATTATAACGCCCCCACGGCTGAAAGGGCGAGCATGTTTGGCGCGACGGGGATGCAAACCCGCGACCCTCAGATTACAAGTCACACGTCTTTACACGCTTGGCCATGCCGGGCCAAATAACATTGAAACACAAACAATTTGTTTATATTGCTATGACTAAAATAAAAGCAAACTTGTGCACAATCATTGAATCAAGTAAGCGAATATGCGCGATAACTAACACGGATTCGAATTTTACTGAAATTGAACTTTATTAAATTACTGGCACTATACTAATTGAAAGCAAAATACTGACTCAAAGTTTCAGTAATTCGGCATTAGCTTACTAATTGACTGGTTCATTTCTATCTATATCTGATGTCTCAATTCCAGATACTCATTAAAGTTAGGATATTTTCGTGGCATTATTCAGAATTGTAGGTATTCTAGGTCTACTAGTTCACGAAACTTAGTTTTATTCGCTTTAATATAATAGCAGCCTTTCATTTTATCACAGGCTGAGTTAAGTCTTTTCTGGGTACAGTCATATATGACATCTTTATTCTTCACTTCCACACGAGTTCTTCCATTCATTACTTCCTTAGGATATGAAGAAGTGTTTGGTCCCATCCCACTAAGCTCTAATCACTAGATTAGGGATTATTGCTGATATTTCCTTGGTGGTACAACCTTTCCATATCGTCACTGGATGTTTAACCTCTTGTTTTGTAATACTACATTATTTGAAGATAGTCTAACTTCACGAGTCAGTTCTTAGCATGATCTATCCCTTGTTAATTACCCCCACTTCATTATATGTAGTTTCCTAGAGTAAAATTGACTTTTATCTTTTCTTTTGCTGAAACTTCATGCCAACCTGATGTTCAATCCATCTTATTTCATTATTGTTGAAGGCAAGTTACAGTCTTTAATTAACGAACTGGGCTAAGCAATGGTGGCTGTAGAACCAGAGTTGATCAATACACTACAAATCTTGCACTCAATAAATCCACAAATTATGGTTAGGCTTCTTTAAATAATGAACTTCTTTTCTTTTTGGTGAAGATGAAGTATTTCCAACTGAACTTTGATCCATAAATCTAGCTAGTTCCTTGTTTTATATCTAGCTGGATTTATGGATCAAAGTTCAGTTAGAAATACTTCATCTTCACCAAAAAGAAAAGAAGTTCATTATTGTTGAAGGCAAGTTACAGTCTTTAATGAACGAACTGGGCTAAGCAATGGTGGCTGTAGAACCAGAGTTGATCAATACACTACAAATCTTGCACTCAATAAATCCACAAATTATGGTTAGGCTTCTTTAAATAATGAACTTCTTTTCTTTTTGGTGAAGATGAAGTATTTCCAACTGAACTTTGATCCATAAATCCAGCTAGTTCCTTGTTTTATATCTAGCTACTTCTTTGTTGTTCCTTTCATCTTATTGGGCACTGTGCTTATCATTTTCTTGGTGTATTGACATTTGTTAGTTCATTACAGTCTCGGCTGTAATGGTTAGGTTCCCTATATCTATAAGAGTTTTCTCTTTCTGATACCCCTTGGGAAGAATTATTATTCCCTGGAAACTTTTGTGTACATTTTATGACAAGATAAACTTTAAAATTATATTTGAAATATCTATTGTGATGTGGCTTATTGCCTCACTCCTCGTTATTAAGTGTCTATACTATAGACACACTTTAATCAATCAATACTTTTTATTGAATTGTTGAGTTTGTTCACATGCCAGTTTTTAATTTGGAGTTAGACAATAAAGACTATTATGCTTGTGACTGAAATTCTGCAAGATGATGACTTGAATACAAAGCAAGATTCAAAGCTTGCAAGAAAATTAAGAGAAAACCAAGAATGAAGAGACAGGAATTTAAGAGATATTAATTATATAAAGAATATGACATGTAGAAAAAGATAAGGACAATAATAAATATGAGTAAATTCAAGGTTAGTTAGGCTAAAGAATTACAACAACAAAGCTTGAAGAAATGCAGAAAGATATCCTCAAAGTACAGGAAATCTGTCATGAAAAATCTGAATGTGTAACGAAAACACCAAATAAGTATAATGACAAAGTTGAAGATGTCGAAAAAGAAATAACCGATAAAATAAAACACATAAAAATGAATTGGTTAACTCAAATATCAAACTAACTACATGTTTCCTGCCCAAAATTCTAATATATAACACCATTTACTATAAAATATGGAATAAAATAACCTATTTGGTCTACACTTGTTACTACTACTACTTTGCTTCATCTATGCGATCACCAAATTCACTTCCTAAATTTAGCTGGTCGGTTTAAGAACTTCGCCAAATTGAGAACCCAAGAGCTACGATTGAAAGATAAAATAAGAGGCATATCAAACTCAGTTCAAAATACATTTCAGAATGAAAAAAACGGAATAGTCGATACAATTCTATAAATCTTGCCATCGATATAAAGGGATCAGCTGTAATGAAGTTAATTAACCTTTTATCTGAGAGCTGTAAGAAATAATGTAGCTTTGCCTTATACAATAGGTTTGGAGTAGCACATAAGTAGGATGTATCCAAACTAAAGTTACAGAGCAGGATACAGAAGAAAGAAGATACCTTAGCTAAATCTGTAATGGATTTGGAAAGACTTGCTCATTTACCTCATCTTGATGCCCCACATGAAATGATGGATTCATTGGAATGTGACCAATATGCAAATGCCATAAGAGAGTAGGATATTCGAAATAAGTTTAAGTAAAGTCAAGGTACATCCCTAAGTGAAATTTTCAGGCGCAGATAAACCACTAATAGCATTTATAAGAAATTACAGAACCATCAACTCAAGTAGTACTGAAAAATTAATCTCATTTTATGATAGTATAGAAGAAATGAACAATCTGTTAAGCAATAGTTAGTTAGGACAGAGAAAATAAGCCAAAAGACAAAGTGTTTCAAGAACGTGTTGCTCTCAACTGCAGATAAAAGCAAATATTGAATAATATCTTCTTCCCAAAGATGTCAGGAAAATGGAACTGATATATTTGCCAAACGTAACCAGACCAGCTAAGATTGTAAGAAATCAACAACTGTTAATATATTATGGTAACAATACCTTCACCGCTCAATGAGATCAGAGGAACAACAAAGAGTTAACCATTTAAATGTATGGAGCAAAGCTCAACTGGAAATACACCATCTATCCCAAATGAGATATGAAGATCATTATTACACTAAAAATTCAAGACTATGCAAGTTTACTGAAGTAAAATACAGTAGTTAGTTGACGGATATTGGTTTTAAAACAACAGTAGTTAGATATGATTTGTTAATGAATGATGGCACTAGAAATGAGAGAAAGAAGATGGATTGATGCAAACAGCTGGTGGACATAAAGCTCCAATGAGGAAAAGTTGGTAGATATCCTTCCTGAAAGAAACTTCATTACACCTCATGACATGTCAGTAATTGATATCAAGAAATAATGCATGTTGAGAACTGACATCATGTGGAAACATAGAGCTGAAATTAGGTCTGCTTCAAGGAGCTTCACAGACTATTATCAGGAAATCCATGTAAACTATATGAAAATTACTACAATAGAAGTTGAACTTCCAATGACAATGAGGAGAACAGTCAGCGTAAACCAAGAAATAAAATATTCACACTAGGACTTATTAGGAGTAAATTCATATCTAGTGACTGGAGCATAACAGGACCAAATACTCTAGAATGTCCTGAGGAATTTATGGTTGATAAACTTTCGTACATCTGGAGAATAAATATGTCATCTTTATTCATTAGTACTGTGGTTTCGATGAACCATAAAATCTAAAGCCGAGTCTGGATGGGACATTGCAAAAAATCACCTGAAACAGTTTTCTTTGAGGCAAAATTTAGAAAGTATGATATTAAGCCCTCACAATAAAGAAAGCTTACCATTGTACTTACTGTATAACTAGAGCTGTGAAGGTCTGATAACTAATAAGAGCTATAGGTTACATGACTTGATTACGGAACATCAAGATATATACTTTGGTGTACTTTATGATTCAGGCCAAATAACTAAATATTTCATGAGATTAATACTG
Source organism: Tachypleus tridentatus (assembly GCF_004210375.1). Classification (NCBI taxonomy): domain Eukaryota; kingdom Metazoa; phylum Arthropoda; class Merostomata; order Xiphosura; family Limulidae; genus Tachypleus; species Tachypleus tridentatus. The sequence goes on along the minus strand of NC_134831.1, from coordinate 46,749,678 downwards.
GAGATGCAGCTTCAGTACCTTAGTTAACTAGATGACTCCAACTTCCAAAACAGGCTGAGACTTTCAAAGAAATAGAATTTTTTAACATCCTTTCAGATACAAGTTTAACACAGAGAAGGAAAACGCCAAGCCACATCGCTAAGTTGTTGCTTCTTATCTTTAGATACATATCTACAGCTTCCACTTTCATGTGTTGTGACTGTTTTTTGTTCTGAAATGATATTAGAAACATATTCAGAATACTGTATACTTATGGAAATATAAGCATTGAATACAAAAAAATTTACGTTTGTTACTCTACTTACTACTGTTTATGAGTTTTACGTTCAATAGATAATTTCAATTTAATCACACACGCATTTTAATTTGAACCAACCGAAATGTTTTTGTCAACACTGTGATACAGAAATTAAATAGCGTTTTCATACAAATATAACATGAGCCTAGTCAGAATTGAAACGTTTTACGCTGATACCAATAAAACCTACAGGTGCGCTATATTCTAAAACAATCTTTTATAAGTCAGTAATCACAGTTAACTTCATAACTCAAAGCCTTAATCTTTATATCAATTTTCATATTTTCATTCAAATGCTGCCTACTAGCTGTGTTCTCAGTAATTGACTCATTTTGTGTTATATAACACTTATGCATATGTTTCGTAAAATTTCATACATATGTGCAATTCGTTATACATATATTCACAAAAAGATGTTTACATACATTTTTATTTCCAATTTACACACATTACCGCACACACCTGTAGCTTTCAACTACATGTGTACCATTACAATAGTAACTAACTCAGGTAATCTCATAAATTATATGACTATTGTCATGGTTCGATAACACGTCACCATCTGTGAGTGACGAAACTTAACAGTATTTTAAGTCTCATAAAATAAACAATTATTAACAGAATTCAGACAAACTAAACAATTATCAGCAGTAAGTCCAGTGACTTATTCTGAACCACTAACTGAAAGGTAGTAGCGATTCTTACTTTTCAAGTTGTCCAGTGATGTTCACTGTTTGATGTATACAGTATCTTACAAATATATATATCCAGTTTGGTAAGAAATTTTACGTTTCAACTGAAAGAGATTTGTGATTATTTCTTTCTGAGCTGTTGAATACCCTTTCCTGATGAAACACTCATCTTTTACATCATTGGGTATTCTCTTGTTCTAGTTGAATCGCATGAAATAATTCCAAAGTACAGATAAATATGAGTGACACCTTATATAACCAAATGTATTTGCTCCCTTGGCCAACACAGAAAGTGAACCTGGTTTAAGTGAATCTGAATGAAATCTGTATTATTTCACTGGATTTGTTTGTATGTGTTTTTGTGCGTGGGTTACTAAGAGTAACCAATGGATAGACTATTTTAGAGTAATATGATGAGATTACAAGCTAGCTACCATTGTTGGAATAAGATATACTTTACTGTGTACTATTGTGTTGAACCTAAGTTGGTATGAGTCCGTGATTAATATATAGCATAGCAACAATACAAATGTTAACCTAGATAGGAACATTTTAGTTGAAAAGTCTTGGCTTAGTTGAATTCTAACAGATTACTTATTTTATGATAAATGATGATAAGGAGAGTTTCACTTCTAATAAATAGTAGCATGCTGCCGTACCTTAACCGTCAATGTGGGTCTCAAGTTGGTTCTATAGTAACAAAAAATTACGTCAGTGGTGGTCTATTTACGACAACTAATGTATGTAATGATGTGTTATCATTTTTGCACAGTGAAATTATATGTATAATGTAACATATGTAATCAATATACGTGTGGGGTGTTACATACGTGTAGAACATATTACACAGAATAATTCACAAGTGTTTTATCGCAAACTGTAATCATTCACAAAAACACAGCTAGTAGACAACATTTGAATGAAGTAAAGTTTCTGATCATGATGTTAAGACTTTGAAGTATGGGTTTAATTGTAGAGTTGTTGGGCTGCGAAGCTTTGTTTGAAGATGCACCTATCCAGATGTTTTCTTTATATGGAAAAGAGAATCTTTCAGTTTTGTTATTGAAATGTTTAACAGGTAGTGAGTTACGTTAAAAAGGTAGTACTATAGGTTACACTCATACTATAATAGCCAGAAAACGCAGATGAACGGGTGCATCAGACATGTATTCTTGCCAAGCCTGCCACGGTGCTCGCTTTGAAGTTTTTGTAGTCAACTGAGGTTCCACGAGCATTTCTCACTATCAGAATGTTGATGGACTCTGACGAAGCTGAAGACGTCCACTGGTTTGGGACAGTTCATGATGAGTTTCACTGCCTTCCAACTTGTAACCCAATTCGCAAAGTGAAGCCTGATCGTGAAATTATGTATAAGTACCCATTTTGAGACTGCAGTGTAGATATGCGTCAATAACACTTCTACACATCCTTCTATAGGCCAATAATCACATAATGATATGCGCCAATAACATTTCTATACCTCATTCAGATCCCATCTACAAGGTACTTTCCAAGATCCCATATCCTCCACGAAGACAAAGACTTTTAAGCCTTCCATACTCCTAACCGAACTCTTGGAAAAATTCACATTGCAACATATTTATTGGAATGTGTAACTAGGTGGATGGAATCTAAGGTATTATATAATTATGAGGAGTATAAATTATTAAAACATAGAGGTTCCATCACAGTTAGATGGAGAAGTGTTTTGACACCAAAATGTGTCAACAAGGAATCAGTAGGCATTTGTAAGGGCCTGAGAAATTATTTATAGGACAATCACATTGCATTGGAAGGCCTGTTATCAGGATTTAGAAGGCCATTATCTTTCCCTTTGTATACTGTATACGCATTGTAAATTCAACTATTTAATTAATTTTATTTTTATAGTACTAGAGCACTATTACGTGTATTTCTGGTAATAGAGTCTTGCGCTGTTTTTTATATGATGTAACGTATTTTAGTTGCCATGCACTTTAATTTTGCAGTTGAGTGTAAAGAGTTTTTATTTTAATCATATTTTGCTTTTGATGCTTTATAAAGCATTTTATTTCAGAAATTTATTCACATATCTTTATTAATAAAAAAATTTTCATTTAGATATGTTAGTCGTTGTGAAATGTTAATTTTAATTTTGTTTGTAATTAATCTTTATTAATGACATTCCTTCTGATTTCACGCTTTCCTTGTTAGAGGGTTTAATTCATGAAATGTTTACTTTAATATGATCTTTGTTTACGAGTTATTTCTATATTGTGAATATCTCATTGTTAAAGGGTCATCTTTTATGTATTTTGACAATAATATGTTTAATGTGTTTTCTGTGTTCTAGTTTAGTCCCTTTTTTATGTATCTGTATTGTATAATAGGAGTAAGAACAGGTTTATTTGATTTCTCGATCACCACACGAGTTAACTTTCAAGTTGCTTATCTGCTTTAAGTTTTAAAGCTAGGAAAGGCTAAGTTGGTCTGGAAATAAAGTGAGGAAAGAAATAATGTGATATGCATACATATCATGTCTCCTACCCCCTTAACTGTTGCAGAGTTTTAACATTTTCAGTGTTGCAGGTTTATTTTTTGTATAGAACATTAGTCAAGGAAACTACTAAGCTCCTTTTATTTTGGGCCCGGCATGAACAGGTGGTTAAGGCACTCAACTTGTAATTTGAGGGTCGCGAGTTCGAATCCCCGCCGCACCAAACATGTTCGCCCTTTCAGGCGTGGGGGCGTTATAATATTACAGTCAATCCCACTATTTGCTGGTAAATAGACTGCCTTCCCTCCAGTCTTACACTGTTAAATTAGATACGGCTAGCGCTGATAGCCCTCGTGTAGCTTTGAGCGAAATTCAAAACAAACCAAACCTTTCGTCTTGGTTATTCACAGAATTGCCAAAAAGTCACGAAGTTCGTCGCATGTGTCTTTTCTTTCGAAATGATCACTGTAGTGTGCTATGAATGGCAGCAATGGTTTGTTATAACAACGAATTAAGGAAGTACCTGGTTACGTCTCTATTGTGCCTGAGGAACGAGAGTTTTGCACAGATTAACATGGTTCCTTTGTTTAGGTGAGACAAGTATAGACTTTTAGAGAATGTTGTATACTACACTCTTATTGGCTACATGCCTGCTAAGCATCTTTTATTAAGATTCTATAGACAGCTTGTATTGTGAAATATCTTTGGACAAGATGCACTTCTTGCTAGAATATCATGTCATTTCAATATGATCTAAACTTAAGCTTAATGGAAGTAGAAGTACATAAGCGAGAGAGCAGAAATAAATCTCTTATTTTCTCCCTACCGGACTGTAACTACTTGAATTTGACTTATTTTGTATAATTATGAATTTAATTCTTTAATTCACATGTTCAAGCTATTTCTTTTCATTAAAATTAAACTTAAGCAAATTGAAATACAAAACTGTTCTGTGATACCACATCCATCGAATTTTATTGTTTTTTGCAGTTATTACAGGTTATTCTGAGGGAAATCAGGACAATACGAGAATACCAAAACTACGATAGAGGGGAATATTATTGGTATTAAGAGGTAAAAAAGAAAAAACATGTTTATATGTTTATACAGTTTTATGCTTGTATTCGTTTTCTTGTAATAATATATTTCTTTTTCATTATAAATGTTAATACATATTGGCTGTCCGATCAAAGCAATAGCCTACACGTATGTTAAAGTTTCTTTTCATTTTCGAATTTAACAAGCAGGTGACTTAAAAAAATATGTTAGAATGTCAACATCACCCTCTAACCATATCGATTTATGTTAAAACATCTTGATAACAGTTATTAATCTGTCAAAGCAAACTACAATTAACAGGTTGAAGACAGTTAAGATACATATGCAAAATACTACATTTGTTAAATTCGTTCACTAGAGGACAAGACGTGTTAAGAACCGGTTGTTTGTTTTGAATTTCGCGCAAAGCTACTCAAGGGCTATCTGCGCTAACCGTCCCTAATTTAGAAGTGTAAGACTAGAGGGAAGGCAGCTAGTCATCACTACCCACCGCCAACTCTTGAGCTACTCTTTTACCAATGAATAGTGGGATTGATCGTCACATGTTATAACGCCCCTACGGCTGAAAGGGCGATCATGTTTGGTGCGACAGGGATTCGAACCGCGACCCTCAGATTACGAGTTGAACGCCTTAACCCACCTGGCCATGCCCTGCCATGTTAAGAACTAAAAGGTTGTAAAACTAAACAAGTTCAAATCTCTTTGGTAACTAATTATGTACAGTTTAAAAGTATTGTGGACAATGAAAATTTCCCAAAAGTAACAAAAGAAAACAAACAACAACGACCAAAATAATTAAAAAATAACTCATAAGCGTTGAAAGACATCGAAAATGACAATAATAAGTCATACATTTGTTTTCGTTGCTATTTCTTCTAGGTCTGAAAGTGCGTGTATGTTTTTTTTTATAGCAAAGCTACATTCGGCTGTCTACTGAGTCCACTGAGGGGAATCGAACCCCTGATTTTAGCGTTGTAAATCCGAAGACTTACTGCTGTCTCAGCGGGGGAATCTAAGTCTGTTCTCGTTACTTTTGGGTTCGGTGATTTTTGTCCCAAACTTGGATATGTAGTCTAATATTTGGTGTTGTTTTTAGTTTTTTGAAATCGTAGGCCAAAGTGTGATAAAAAAATCACTTTTATACTACAAAATGGTTTAAGTCATCTTAGAGGAACACAGTTCAAAATGGTCAAAAAATGTAAAAAGTATTGTTAGAAGTGTAAACATTATTGAATGTTTGGATCTTTAAGATCCAAAATCTTAAAATATCCAAAATGCTCAATTTTACATATGAAATTAAAATAACCCTAGCAATTTAAGAATTATATTTTATGTTAAATACCTTAAAATATTATTAATATGAGCATTTGCCCAGTAAAGAGTAATTTGTAGAGTTAAATATAGATTAATGTTTAACCATTTTACTAAAGGTTTTGTTCTTATCATTAAAGTAATTTCTGTTATATAACTAGTTAATTTTTTTCCATATCTCCTACTGAATAATCATTAAAATTCAAAGCATATTACTTTCATCTTATCACAGTCACTTTTTACCCAACATATATATATATGTATAACTTATCGACAATTACTTATATATATAGCAGTATACTTTTAAAATACTCATCAAAATAACTTTTAAATCTTTCAATTCTTCCATTTTATACATAACTGATACTTTTTTCAAAAATTTTATTTATGTACATGAAACTATGCCAAAAGTGTTTTGTTTAGCACAAAAATAGATGATATATCAAATGATAGAAAACATTTTCAATTGTTGTTAAAAACGTAAAAATCGTTTAGAATAACAATTATCACTTATAAGGAATAAATATGACCTTACTGATAATTTTCGCACTCTATATCCCGCTACAAGTAATATTAAATTTATATTTCATTTATTGTCTCAATATCTTTCTTAGCTAATATTTTATTAAATCAGTTAAGAAAAACATATTTGTAATTCATCCCAGTTGTCATCCATTAGCACAGCTACAATTCTGCCTGGGCCCGGCACTGTCAGGTAGTTATCCGAGAATCACGAATTCGAATCCCTGTCGCACCAAACATGCTCAACCTGTCTTCCGTGGAAGCTTTATGATGGTACAGTCAATCCCATTATTCGTTGGTAAAAGAGTAGTCTAAACGTTGGCGGTAGGTGGTGATGACTAGCTGCCTTCCCTCTAGTCTTACCCTGATAAATTAGGGTCGGCTAACGCAGATAGCTCTCGTGTAGCTTTGCGCGAAATTCGAAACAAACCAAACAATTCTACTACCAAACTGAGTATTAAGTATTTTTAATTCAATGACAGATAATTCATCTCCCGGACTCAGACCTCTCAGTTTACAAGTTTTAGTATATTTAAATGTTACAATAGCATTGACCATTTTACGGCTTCCATTTATAAGAGAAAACTAACACTACGTTAAAATTTTTTGTTTGTTTGTTTTTAAATTTCGCAGAAACCAACACGACGGCTATCTGCGCTAATCTTCTCTAATTTAACAGTGTAAGACTAAAGGGAAGGCAGCTAGTCATCATCACCCATCGCCAACTACTGGATTACTCTTTTACCACCGAATAGTGGGATTGACTGCACATTATAACGACTATAGACTTACGATACAAATTATTATATATTTTTAATAACATATCTAAAACATCAATCAATATCCCGTAGTATAAGCAGTAAAATATTTCCACATTTTATATTTCACAGTTATTTTTAATCCTTCAGCAATCTGAGCTTTACCAAGGCTTTCAGTCTTAAACTAATGAATATTATGAAATTATTGAGTGTTGGTTTTTTTTTATCAGCTACTTTCTTCTTTTATCCACTTCTACTTTTGTTGGAGCAGCCCAAACATATTTACTAGAAATATCTGTAACTATTATATTATAGTTAGTGCTTTCATGATAAGATTTAAATTCACTCATATCAACTAAATTTATTTGCCATTTATAGTCAGTACGTGCTACGACGTTTTATATTGAACTTGCGTTCAGTTTAAGTTATGTATATTGATTTGCTAATATAAAGTTTTAGTTTTCTCTTTAAGGTGGGCCTGGCATGGCCTAGCGCGTTAAGGCGTGCGCTTCGTAATCTGAGGGTCGCGGTTTCGCGCCCGAGTCGAGCCACACATGCTCGCCCTCCCAGCCGTGGGGGCGTTATAATGTGACGGTCAATCCCACTATTCGTTGGTAAAAAAGTAGCCCAAGAGTTGGCGGTGGGTGGTGATGATTAGCGCCTTCCCTCTAGTCTTGCATTGCTAAATTAGGGACGGATAGCACAGATAACCCTCGAGTAGCTTTGTGCGAAATTCCACACAACAACATTTTGAGGTTACTGAGATTTTTTTTTAATTCTTGTAAATCTATAAAACATATTATCTGTATTACTGCATGGCCGGGTGGTTAAGACATTCGACTTGTGATCAGAAGGTCGCAGGTTCGAATCTCAGTCACACCAAACATGCTCGTTCTTTCAACCGCGGGGATGTTATAACGTAAAGTCAATCCTAATTTTCTTTCGTAACAAAAGAGTAGCCCAAGAGTTGGCGGTGGGTGATGATGACTAGCTCCTTCCCTCCAGTATTACACTGCTAAATTAGGAAAGGCTAGCGTAGCTAGTCCTCATATAGCTTTTCGTGAAATTTAAAAAAAAAACTGTATCACGACATATTTTTGCTGTTTTTTAATTGTTAGGTTTGTATCTTAAACTTTACATTTACATTGCATTGCAAATCGAAAAAAAAACACGCACAATATTTTGATTCATCAGAAAAATTTAACATCTAAAAAATTTAACAAGTCTGTATATTGTAAATAAAATTGTTATACATCAACCCCTTAATAACTTATTGAAAAATTCTGGTTCATTGTCAAATTTTTACTCACATCTTCCGTAATCATCTTGGAAATGTGATGCTCAAAATTTTAACGTAAAAGTTTAAATAAATTGAGGACTACTTTAATCTGTATTTAACGAAAACAAATAAAGTGTTTAATATGATTAGACAGTTTTATCTTTAAATATTTGAAATTACTGAAAGGTGAACTGATTGGACAGTGTTTGCTTATAATACCAGAACCTACTTAATCCGTTCAAATTTACATCATAGTCAGTCAGAAGATTGTTTTTCCGAAAGGAGGCTGGAGGCTCCTTAAAGGTGCCACTTATTTTAGCTATTCTCAGCACTATACGGTAGTGATTGTAATGTGTTATCCGTCAATTAGTCAAAAGACATTAAAATGACTTTATATAAGGGACATTTAACGTTACAATTTGTTCAGTCGTGATGTCAGTAAAACGTGCGCATGCTATGAAAAACTAGAAGAATTATGAACTCTGTAGGCTTCAAAACAGCATGACATATAAACTTCAAGAGCAAGAAATAAAAATATTTGTTACTATTAATTTTGCTTTCACCTGCTCTTGAAACAGAACATTTTCAAGAACCCTAAGCAACTGCATATACAGTAGAACTTTGATTAAAAAACATTTCGAAACAATGGGCACCATATCATTAAGGGCAGACGTTTTCAGTCACTTTCTTTTGTAACCAAAATTAATTTTGCAATAACGGACACCTCAATATTCAGGATTAAGGGCAGTGTCTTTAGTCCTCTTCTCTATGCAGGAACTCAACAAAACTGGCAGTTATCTTTGTATGCTTGTATGATACACCGCTGAATTTCACATATCCCATCAAAAGAATGATCAATATTTAAACACTTGCGATGTTGTCACAGATTCAAAGTGTACTATTATGAGTCTGGGGAATTCTTTTAAAATACTGTATGCTACATAAGCTTATAAATTCCACATCGTGTTCTCTGAGAAGGAACCAAACCGACTTATTTTTATGAATGTTCATTGTTTCTCTTGAGAGTATCGTATTACAGTGTCATGTAAACAGTCTAATGACACAAGAGATGATTTGATTATATTCAGCAGATTTTTTACTTCAGTCGTTATAAGTAAAATAAAAGCAGAAAATAAGTGAGAAACGTTTAGCAGTTAAAACTCTGAAGAGAAGTAATTTGAGACTAAAAGTAAAGAAAAAGGGACACAGCTACTCCACCCATTGAGACCTCCTGTTGACAACACTCCATGTCATGGCAACGCATAACTCAACGAAACAAAATGGGATGCCTTAAAATTCAAAAAGTTAGCACCAGTCAATATAAAACCATGCTCGGTATGGCCAGGTGGTTAGTGCGTTCGACTTGCAATCTGTGGTTCGCGGATTCGAATCTCTGTCACATCATACATGTTCACCCTCTCAACCATGTGGGCATTATAATGTGACAGCCAATCCCACTAATCGTTGGTAAAATAGTAGCCCAAGAGTTGGTGGTAGATGGTGATGACTAGTTGCTTTCCCTCTAGTCTTACACTTCTAAATTAGGGACGGTTCGCGCAGATAGCCCTCATGTAGCTTTGCGCGAAATTCAAAACAAAACAAACAAACAATATGGAACCCGGCTTTTCATGGCTCATTTTGGATATTAAGGGAACCTTGCTATATAGGGCATTTAGACGAGTTTCTACTCTAGTTTTTATAAGGTATTCACGCATAATTTTTCGAGGTGTATCTGTACTATCCGTTCCAAACAGTGAAAGGACAGACTACAGAGAAGATAGCTAGTCAACAGTACTCAGTGTCATCTTTTAGGTTACATCCTAATAGAATAGTAATATCTGATTTACAGCTCCACTTAGAATAGTTATAGAACATAAGGTAAGTAGCCATATCTGCAATTTACCAGTAAAAAAGACGTTGTTAAAAAAGGTTACCTTCCAAAATGTGCTATTTGAATAACAATATATCATGTTTTTATTCTCACGAATACATTTCTACACAACTATTTACTATTGAGAAACTCTAGACTGAAGTAATATTGTGTATGCTAATATTCAATAAAAGCAATGTGTAAAAACGATTTTGTCTTACACTATTCTTGATAATTTTTACCAGAAGAGTTGCTAAAAATCTGCAATGAAAATACAGTTAATGTCAAATAGCCTTAATTATGAGTAACAGACAAACCATAAAAAGCGTATTTGATTACTGTGCTTCAGGTCATCAGTTGGCTATTCGCGCTGTTAGCGGTGTTAATGGCTTTTGTCCCAAGAGCCATTAAATAATGGCTAGGCTTACTTAGCTAATTACTAAGCACTTAATCACTGAAAATGAATTGTCTCATGTGAAGCTTCAAGTAGCAAGCTTATTTAGTCAATGTAATTATTAATATTAAAAACGTTAATATTGTATATTAAATTAATCAAGGACCATAAGTAATTAAAATAGATATTGAATTTAGTAAAATTAATACTCTAAAGTACACCAGCACGTATAAACTTATGTCTTATGTTCTACATGTTCAATGAAACAATAACACATCATGTGTGTATATGACTTCTTGTGCAACTGTTCAAGCCTTGTTTAATCCACTAGCGTTTAAAGGTAACTTTGTTAAAGTGAGTCTGCTCAACAGCCAGTCTTGAAAAAAGACTTAAAGAAAAATCAAAAAGAGACAAGTTCCAGAAAGTGGAAAGGTGATTTAAGAAAACTGTGTATAGAATTTAAGAAAAGTCAAGAATAACAGACGTTTCAATTCCTTATGTGCGATAAAAGCTTAGACTTGTGATGGAGAAGTAGGTTACTTTAGGATGAAGAAACTTATTGATATCCTACAAAAAATGTTGATTCTGTGATCTACACTTAGGCATAGTCCATCCAGGGCTAAACGATTAACCCAGCATAAATGTTGGTGGAATTTAATGTAATTATCAGTATCTGAAAAGGGTTAAATGCTTAGGTTTGTGTTGGGGTATATATGTTTATTTTGAAGAAAGTCATTCACATTCTGTAATAATTATGCTAATTATATGAATTATATTGAATCAACGACAGCAACTTGAAAAAATTTTGACTTCACATAACTTACACTACAAAATGTAGTTGAATAAAATAATAATTTTGAAAGATGAAAAGATTAGGTTTTTGTAAAAATAAAGTTATGTACAATTCATTGTTTTTTTTCTTAATTTGTGAAATCGTTTTGCCACTGCTATATGTTTCAGTTAGAAATGAATTGTGCTTACTATCAATTAAAGAAAATGACGTTAGTAATCTATCGAAATAAAAAATCGCTACTAAAAAGTTTATGTTTTGGCGTTCGAACCTTTTAAAATCTTCCAAATTAGAACAAATTTTATCATATCTAATGAGTTGTGATTGGCCATTATTAAAACGTATTCTCTTTTGGATGTTTATGCTGGGAAAATATATAGCTTTAAAATTAAAATATTGTGTTTTATCGTAAACCTTGTATAAGAATATGTTATTGATAGCAGCAGTGTTTATATCAAGATAGTGTGCTTCAGTTGTATTTGTGAAAATAACTGATGTATGGAATTATTCCGAACAACAGATTATAAACTAGCTAATTCTATATTTTTGTCAGTAAATTGTGCAACGAAGAATCCTTTACTTTGGTTAGATGTTTTAGGTTTACATGGAGATGTTGTCAACAAGTAACTTTTATAGCTCATTTATAGTGATTATCACCTTCTGTGGAGTTTAAATTCAAAATGGTTTGAACAATCTTAAGTTTCTTTTTTCTTTACTGGAAGTCCTCATAATGTAACGTAAAACAAATGAAAATTCTCTTTGATGTATTAGACATAATTTTACTATTAAATTTAAGTTTTTTTTTAACTCTTTTAGTTCTGTTTTTGGTCGTTTAATCCCCGTGACACCAAACATGCTCTCCTTTCAGTCATGGTGGCATTATAAAGTGACAATCAATCCCACTTTTAATTGATAAAAGAATAGCCTAAGAGTTGGCGGTGGATAATAATGAATAGCTGAAGGCCCTTCTAATATTACACTACTAAATTATGGACGGTTCGTGTAGATAGCCCTCATGAAGTTTGCGCGAATGCTCTCCTGCAGAAACACGTTACTGTATAAGAACGTATATATATATATATATAGATAATCATTAAAACGTGCTATAGAGCCTTTACACTTATAAACTTTATGTTATAGTATCTCAATACCGTGGCCAAATTAATTTCTCAAGCAAGCATGTCCATTGGAAACAATCTTGAATGATACATTTTCTACCAGCGCATCCTGAAAGTGACGTCGTGACACTGGAAAGTCGTTCACCAAATACAGTGGAGCACCATTAAGCCGCGGACCAGTAAACCGCGAAATCGCTTAAGCCGTTGTAGCAAGTCTTGTGAGCGAGGATTATTGCGGCTCACCGCTAATTTAAGAACGTGTAAAAACGCGGCTTACGAATTTAATCCTGGCTTTATAACTTCAAGGGGATATTTAAAAATGATTTGTTTTAATTTGGGAAATAAATAAAATATATTACAATAGAAATCGACCGTTAATCTACCTTATCCGCTCTCTTTGTCAGCTTTATGGAGGCCGCCATTGTTACCGAATCACGCCTCTCCATACATTAAAGTTAATCCGCGGTAAATCCATGAAAAAAAGTGATCAATAATTAAAGTATTATTTTTAATTCGATAATCCGATATAATGATCACATAATGGCCCGGATGAGGCTCCTCGGCGGAGCTGTTGGCGACTTCGGCTTTTCAGTCACAAAGGTTTAAGCCGCGGACCACTTAAGCCGCGGTTAAGCAGGTTGACCCCCCAAATACCGCGGCTTAACGGCGCTCCACTGTATTTACGTGATGAAACTATATGATGATTTATGAACATTTATTTGAGAAATTATACTCAATATAAATTAAAGATTTCGAAAAATATATTTACAACTGGAAATAAACATAAAATTGATTACGAATCTTGACTGAATTTTTTTACTATATTAAAAGCCATAGTATAGTATATACGTTGTGACGGTTTGAATAATATTATGCTTTATTGATTGGATGATAGAAGAGCATAATCAACCAACTTCCATGTCAATTGTTTGATTATTTACTACAGAATAGTATCCATCTTCTCAGAAAAGATTTCGTGATCTAATTTCAGTAATTAGGAACCAGGCGAAATTCTATATGTACTTAAACAATAGACAGTAAAATAAATCACAGTATTAACTAAGCATGCGTGGTTTCTTTTAACATTTCTATACTTTTGTGTAAAATTTTTTTTCGAGCATAGATGTCACTGTTTTAGAACAAAGCTACACAATGGTTCATGTACCCTATATCCAACGCAAGTAATCGAATCCCGGATTTTATTGTTATAAGTCCATAAACTTATCGCTTACTCTCCAGATGACCAAATAACAAAGGAGTATGATTTTAAAGCAAATGTTCCATCGTAAGGTTAGCATCAAAAGCATTCTACTCCAGCTTCGTAGTAATACACTTAGTGTACAATTGTTTGATTTTGAATCTTGCGCAAAGCTACACGAGGGCTATCTGCAGCTAGTCATTACCACCTACTGCCAACTCTTGAGCTACTCTTTTATCAACGAAGAGTGGGATTGACCGATACATTATAACGCTCCCACGGCTGAAAGGGCGAGTATGTTTTAAAGAGACGGGGATTTGAACCCACGACCCTCGGATTATGAGTCAAGTGCTTATCCACCTGGCCACGCTGGGCCCTTAGTGTACAAAGCCAAAGGTTTATAAGTGTTCGTTTACACAATCCGATTGCACAGAAATCAACATGTTTCCATATAGAATGGTATGAATACCCTTCATTTCTTTAGATGCTTGAGGTATGAAAGGCTAAATAGATGTGTCGTAGAGGCAATTTGTGTTGCTTTTCTAATCGGATATATTTTTAGACAATGTTGCGTTGTGCTCTCTGGGTGAATGGCTTTTGTCACTGATTTTCTGTTTGTGGATTTTCAACTGTTATAAAATTCCGCATGTTACGTATCAAGGCTGGAGTACAACTTGTTGCAATTCCTGTTATTAATGGTCCTGATACCCTAATTTGATTAATATTCACTTATTTTCTAATGTCATTAAAAACACAGGATATTTCAGTTTTGAAAAGTCTAAACCCAAAATATGAACAAATATTCATGATCTAAGAGAATGAATATCTTGTGTTTGAAAGAGCTGTTACATACTCTTCACAAAAGCAATAGGTTTTCAGTGACACAACATTACTTAAGTAACACCAAACTATGTCAAAATATAGTTCTGATTGATCCTGTTCCACGGAGATTTTATATCGGCTATGACTATCATGTGAATTATTGCTTTGCCTATTCAAAATCGTTTTAATATAACGTACTCAGTCCTCTATTAAAAGATATTCTATAAATCAAATTCCTCATTGGTCAGCAACAAGTTTACGGACTTACAAGACCAAACTTCGGAATCACTTGTAAACTTGTAGGATATCTGATGAAGCTTTTAAAGAGAAATACTGAACTAATAAATATACATTGTGAAGGTATAGATCGTCATTTTATTTACCTTAACAGAAATATCTCGTAATAAGCTTCAGTTTGCGTTAAACACAATTGATATTAACGAACCAATCAATAATTCAAGAATACTTTATTAAAGTGAGAAATATTTCTATTATTATTAAATACAGTACAGTAACAAAGTTTCGTTTTATTAACATTGTAAAGCCTTATAACAGAGATCAATCTTCAAATGCTTATTCAATAAATTTGGTCACTGATCAAAAAGTCGTGGTTGTTCGTATCAAACACCAGCTCTGACTTACGTTGGCCTAACTTTCAAAATGTTAGAAACGTTATTCTTTACTATCTGTTTTAATATTTACTTAGTAAAATGAAGAAAAGAAATATAAAATAATAAGAAAAAGTATAAATAATCAAATAGATACAAATTATTTCAAATTGAAATATACGTTTTAGAACTAGTTTTTTAATTTATTTTGTAAAAGAAGGCAATAAAGAGTTAAATGTCATATACATATCTATATATATAATCAATTAGATGTGAATAAAACCGAACGTCTGATAAATGCAAAGTCAATAAGGCAATTCATTATTTTCTTTTAAAGCGAACTAATTTTTAATTTATTTTGTAAAAGAAGGAAATAAAGAGTTAAATGTTATATACATATCTATATATATAATCAATTAGATGTGAATAAAACCGAAATTCTGATATACGCAAGGACAATAAGGCAATTCATTATTTTCTTTTAAAGCATGTATCGAGCCATATCTATCATGAGAAGAAAACTGAAATAAAGAGACGAAATATTACATTTTTTTACAAACATTCAGAGCTTTGCCGATTTATACAGAAAGTAAAATCAACCATTATAGAAAACCAAAACACAGATGGAATATACTTTCAGCTAATACGTATTTATTTGACTTAACCTAACTGTCATTTTAGTTGCATTTGCCTACAATCAGTTACAGTCTTCCATACACAGAGGAGCGATCAACGACCTATACAACAAAACGAAAATCAAAGGTAAGCTATATCATAAGATTTTAGTTGTTCCTTTAACAATCACTACAAATACTATTTTTGCATATTTACACTAAAAAATAAATAAACATAAAAAGTAACAAACCTCATTAACAAGCTGTATCAGTAAAATAATCTTTTACATTTTCAAAAAAGAGATACTATCGAATTCGTAAGGGAAGATTTAAACAATAAATACATATAATCAAGGTAAAATGTGAAGGAAAAGGCACAATGTAAAAACAAAGCACATACGTAATTTTAACGGTGGGCCAAACAGTTATTAATGTATTGCTAGAAATATTAAAAAATAACAAGAAAAAATGGTTTAAGAAAGAGCACTGGTCGAACAGAAAATTTTAACATAACGGGAATTACGGAAACCTTGTTATATGTAGGCAATTTTGATGACAGAAATTTCTTTGAAACATAAGACTTATAGATAGTTAAAAATGGAAAAGTAGTGAAAATGAGAATGACAAATATTAGCTACATCTTGTTAAAGTTTAGAATATTAAAACAATAATAACGACGTTAAACCTCCGTGAGAGATTTTTCAAGAATAATTATTTTTTATTGCTTGTTTTCGGATACCATCTTTAAAAATAAGTTAATTAATATTAAGTTTTACTTACTTATTGCCGATAAAAATATGTTACAAACTAAACATAAAATTTCACAAACGAATAAGAAAAGGGAAAAGTATTTTTAACCTCCGTTTCTGTAAAAAATGTAATATTTCATAAAATGTCTTAGAAGAATAGAAATTCAGTATACTTTTCATGTAAATGTACAGATATATCGTAAACAGTTGTGTAACACTATGAACAGCATAAGTGTAAATGGTTCAAACAAGCTATGTGAAATCAACGTGTGTTGCGTTGTTACTTTGTTTTTACTTTAAATTATCTTATCGGGATCTTTACGATAACAAATGAAAAGAAGCGTCTGCTGTTTGTGTTAAAATTGTCTCAGAATCCTTAATTTTCAAGAAAAAGATCTGGAAAGGAAGAGAAGGCCTAAAGCTCACCATTCGTAGAACAGCCAGCTCTCCACTCATAGTCACATACGTTCAGCTCTCGGTTGAAGTGAAGGGTTGCTGGGCAACACATTAATTTTGGTATTCCATGGTCACAAACATAGTACAACGAGCAGTTTTCAGTATGAGGAAGAAAAACTGAAAATTTGCCGTTTTGAAGAGGACATACTTTGGATGGATCGATTGTTGTCGTTTTGATACCTTAAAAAGTAAAATAAAAATAAATAAAACATACTCACATCTCTAAATGTAAAGACTTTCCAATAAAATTTTACTTTTTGTGGAGTCATGAATACATTTGCTATATAAAAAAAACTCCATCATGTTTTTAGATATACGTAAACCGCGATGAAATTTCAGATTTGTTAATAGTAGCCAATTACTATAAAACGCAAAGTTGTTCCGAACGTTTGAATGTTTAATTGTGTCATACTTACTTCTATGTGAAGTTGATTCTTGTTCTATGGTTCTATTATCATCACCAACTGGCATTGTGGTGTTAAAAACATCTTGGTCTCTTGAAGAAATTACTACTTCAGTTCTGTTCTTGGATGGTTGAAATGTATTTTCTGATCTGGTAGTTGAGAACGGACTGTCTGTGACTCTAGTCGGGTCGGAGATGTATGTTGAAGAACTATTTGATACTTCGGGTTTCTTTGATGACAAATGACCTAATTGAGGAAAAGAAATTCTGAATTAGTATCGTATTTCACGCAATCGTCTTTAAGAGTGGTGTGTCTTAGACACGCTTAATTAAATTGTTTTGTAACGTTATCGAACGAATATTTAAAACAATAAACGTACGGTGATCTCTTATTTGATTTTCCTATTTGTCACTGATTTACACTTCGCGCTTACCTTTGCTATGTTAAACATCTTGCCGAAGGAATAATTCGGAAGACGTGGCATTAATGTTGAATATTTCTGACAGTACTGCATATATATGTGTGAAGGATTACTCTGTACGTAAAAGACATCTCAAAACCATACTCATACGATAACCGATATTATATAACACTTTGAATTTTCTAAAAATATGAGATATTGTTTTCGAAAAGACGTTTCGATGTATTGCACGTTAGTTTAATATATATAATTTTTAAAATAATTGTATAAGTATTTGCGTAACATTGATGCTTAGAACATTTGTGTCAACAGATAAATAAAGACAGTTTTAAAACGTGACATATGGAAAGATCGAATGAACTCTTAGATTGTTTTCATATTAATTTGTTCTTGTAAGAATTGTAGAAGTTCTTCGAGATTTTCCTGTGATCTAAAAAGCACTTGAAAATTGTTTGGTGTAGTCACATGTTTTCCGTGTGTTTTCTTCAACGTTCTTTGTTGCTGAAACTGACTCTTAGCACGTGCACCTGCAGTTGATGTGTCATTAATTTTATGTTATTTAAAATAAACTGTCAATTCATTTCGATTTTAGTTCCATGTTAATTATAAATTGATAATTGATATCCAGGCCTTTCTGTTTTTTATTCTGTGAGAGATTTTCGTGTTCGAATATTTTTTATTCATTCTTTTGTGAGTTAATATTGAAAAAATTCATGTAAATTAACATTATGTTTTACTTATTCATTGTCGACAAAAATATGTCAGAAAATAACCTTAAAGTTTCATTGACGAATAAGAAAGTATTTTTAAATTCCGTTTTTGTAGATAGTGTGATATTTTATAGAGTATGTTGGAAAAATAGAAATTCAATATATTTTGGGGTGAATGTGTAGATATATTATACATTGTTGGGTAAGGCTATGAACAGAATTACTGTGTGTGTGTGTTTTGTTATAGCAAAGCCACATCGGGCTATCGGCTGAGCCCACCGAGGAAAATGGAGCCCTTGATTTTAGAGTTGTAAGTCCGTAGACTTACCGCTGTACTAGCGGCGGTTAGCATTACTGTAAACGGTTCAAAGAAACTATGTGAAATCAACGTGTTTCGCGTTTTTTGATTGTTTCTTTTAATTTAAATGTTTTTATCGGGTTCTTTACGATAACAAATGAAAAGTAGCTTCTGCTGTTTTTGTTAAAATTGTCTCAGGATCCTCAATTTCCAAGAAAAAGATCTGGAAAGGAAGAGAAGGCCTAAAGCTCACCATTCGTAGAACAGCCAGCTCTCCACTCATAGTCACATACGTTCAGCTCTCGGTTGAAGTGAAGGGGAGCTGGGCAACGCATTAATTTTGGTATTCCATGATCACAAACATAGTACAACGAGCAGTTTTCAGTATGAGGAAGAAAAACTGGAAATTTGCCGTTTTGAGGAGGACACACTTTGGATGGATCGATTGTTGTCGTTCTGATACCTTAAAAGGGTAAAATAAAAATAAATAAAACATACTCACATCTCTAAATGTAAAGACTTTCCAATATAATTTTACTTTTTGTGGAGTCATGAATACATTTGCTATATAAAAAAAAACTCCATCATGTTTTTAGATATACGTAAACCGCGATGAAATTTCAGATTTGTTAATAGTAGCCAATTACTATAAAACGCAAAGTTGTTCCAAACGTTTGAATGTTTAATTGTCTCATACTTACTTCTATGTGAAGTTGATTCTTGTTCTATGGTTCTATTATCATCACCAACTGGCATTGTGGTGTTAAAAACATCTTGGTCTCTTGAAGAAATTACTACTTCAGTTCTGTTCTTGGATGGTTGAAATGTATTTTCTGATCTGGTAGTTGAGAACGGACTGTCTGTGACTCTAGTCGGGTCGAAGATGTATGTTGAAGAACTATTTGATACTTCGGGTTTCTTTGATGACAAATGACCTAATTGAGGAAAAGAAATTCTGAATTAGTATCGTATTTCACGCAATCGTCTTTAAGAGTGGTGTGTCTTAGACACGCTTAATTAAATTGTTTTGTAACGTTATCGAACGAATATTTAAAACAATAAACGTAAGATGATCTCTTATTTGATTTTCCTATTTGTCACTATTTTACACTTCGCGCTTACCTTGCTATGTTAAACATCTTGCCGAAGGAATAATTCGGAAGACGTGGCATTAAGGTTGAATATTTTTGACAGTACTGCATATATATGTGTGAAGGATTACTCTGTACGTAAAAGACATCTCAAAACCATACTCATACGATAACCGATATTATATAACACTTTGAATTTTCTAAAAATATGAGATATTGTTTTCGAAAAGACGTTTCGATGTATTCCACGTTAGGATAATATATATAATTTTTAAAATAATTGTATAAGTATTTGCGTAACATTGATGCTTAGAACATTTGTGTCAACAGATAAATAAAGACAGTTTTAAAACGTGACATATGGAAAGATCGAATGAACTCTTAGATTGTTATCATATTAATTTGTTCTTGTAAGAATTGTAGAAGTTCTTCGAGATTTTCCTGTGATCTAAAAAACACTTGAAAATTGTTTGGTGTAGTCACATGTTTTCCTATGTTTTCTTCAACGTTCTTTGTTGCTGAAACTGACTCTTAGCACGTACACCTGCAGTTGATGTGTCATTAATTTTATGTTATTTAAAATAAACTGTCAATTCATTTCGATTTTAGTTCCATGTTAATTATAAATTGATAATTGATATCCAGGCCTTTCTGTTTTTTATTCTGTGAGAGATTTTTGTATTCGAATATTTTTTATTCATTCTTTTGTGATTTAATATTGAAAAAATTCATGTAAATTAACATTATGTTTTACTTATTCATTGTCGACAAAAATATGAGAGAAAATAACCTTAAAGTTTCATTGACGAATAAGAAAGTATTTTTAAATTCCGTTTTTGTAGATAGTGTGATATTTTATAGAGTATGTTGGAAAAATAGAAATTCAATATATTTTGGGGTGAATGTGTAGATATATTATACATTGTTGGGTAAGGCTATGAACAGAATTACTGTGCGTGTGTGTTTTGTTATAGCAAAGCCACATCGGGCTATCGGCTGAGCCCACCGAGGAAAATGGAGCCCTTGATTTTAGAGTTGTAAGTCCGTAGACTTACCGCTGTATTAGCGGCGGTTAGCATTACTGTAAACGGTTCAAAGAAACTATGTGAAATCAACGTGTTTCGCGTTTTTTGATTGTTTCTTTTAATTTAAATGTTTTTATCGGGTTCTTTACGATAACAAATGAAAAGTAGCTTGTGCTGTTTTTGTTAAAATTGTCTCAGGATCCTCAATTTCCAAGAAAAAGATCTGGAAAGGAAGAGAAGGCCTAAAGCTCACCATTCATAGAACAGCCAGCTCTCCACTCATAGTCACATACGTTCAGCTCTCGGTTGAAGTGAAGGGGAGCTGGGCAACGCATTAATTTTGGTATTCCATGATCACAAACATAGTACAACGAGCAGTTTTCAGTATGAGGAAGAAAAACTGGAAATTTGCCGTTTTGAGGAGGACACACTTTGGATGGATCGATTGTTGTCGTTCTGATACCTTAAAAGGGTAAAATAAAAATAAATAAAACATACTCACATCTCTAAATGTAAAGACTTTCCAATATAATTTTACTTTTTGTGAAGTCATGAATAGATTTGCTATATAAAAAAAACTCCATCATGTTTTTAGATATACGTAAACCGCGATGAAATTTCAGATTTGTTAATAGTAGCCAATTACTATAAAACGCAAAGTTGTTCCGAACGTTTGAATGTTTAATTGTGTCATACTTACTTCTATGTGAAGTTGATTCTTGTTCTATGGTTCTATTATCATCAGCAACTGGCATTGTGGTGTTAAAAACATCTTCGTCTCTTGAAGAAATTACTACTTCCGTTCTGTTCTTGGATGGTTGAAATGTATTTTCTGATCTGGTAGTTGAGAACGGACTGTCTGTGACTCTAGTCGGGTCGGAGATGTATGTTGAAGAACTATTTGATACTTCGGGTTTCTTTGATGACAAATGATCTAATTGAGAAAAGAAATTCTGAATTAGTATCGTATTTCACGCAATCGTCTTTAAGAGTGGTGTGTCTTAGACACGCTTAATTAAATTGTTTTGTAACGTTATCGAACGAATATTTAAAACAATAAACGTAAGGTGATCTCTTATTTGATTTTTTATTTGTCACTGATTTACACTTCGCGCTTACCTTGCTATGTTAAACATCTTGCCGAAGGAATAATTCGGAAGACGTGGCATTAAGGTTGAATATTTTTGACAGTACTGCATATATATGTGTGAAGGATTACTCTGTACGTAAAAGACATCTCAAAACCATACTCATACGATAACCGATATTATATAACACTTTGAATTTTCTAAAAATATGAGATATTGTTTTCGAAAAGACGTTTCGATGTATTGCACGTTAGGATAATATATATACTTTTTAAAATAATTGTATAAGTATTTGCGTAACATTGATGCTTAGAACATTTGTGTCAACAGATAAATAAAGACAGTTTTAAAACGTGACATATGGAAAGATCGAATGAACTCTTAGATTGTTTTCATATTAATTTGTTCTTGTAACAATTGAAAAGGTTCTACGAGATTTTATTGTGATCTAAAAAACACTTGAAAATTGTTTGGTGTAGTCACATGTTTTCCCATGTTTTCTTCAACGTTCTTTGTTGCTGAAACTGACTCTTAGCACGTACACCTGCAGTTGACGTGTCATTAATTTTATGTTATTTAAAATAAACTGTCAATTCATTTCGATTTTAGTTCCATGTTAATTATAAATTGATAATTGATATCCAGGCCTTTCTTTTTTTTTATTCTGTGAGAGATTTTTGTGTTCGAATATTTTTATTCATTCTTTTGTGATTTAATATTGAAAAATTCATGTAAATTAACATTATGTTTTACTTATTCATTGTCGACAAAAATATGTCAGAAAATAACCTTAAAGTTTCATTGACGAATAAGAAAGTATTTTTAAATTCCGTTTTGTAGATAGTGTGATATTTTATAGAGTATGTTGGAAGAATAGAAATTCAATATATTTTGGGGTGAATGTGTAGATATATTATACATTGTTGGGTAAGGCTATGAACAGAATTAGTGTGTGTGTGTGTTTTGTTATAGCAAAGCCACATCGGGCTATCGGCTGAGCTCACCGAGGAAAATGGAGCCCTTGATTTTAGAGTTGTAAGTCCGTAGACTTACCGCTGTACTAGCGGCGGTTAGCATTACTGTAAACGGTTCAAAGAAACTATGTGAAATCAACGTGTTTCGCGTTTTTTGATTGTTTCTTTTAATTTAAATGTTTTATCGGGTTCTTTACGATAACAAATGAAAAGTAGCTTCTGCTGTTTTGTTAAAATTGTCTCAGGATCCTCAATTTCCAAGAAAAGATCTGGAAAGGAAGAGAAGGCCTAAAGCTCACCATTCGTAGAACAGCCAGCTCTCCACTCATAGTCACATACGTTCAGCTCTCGGTTGAAGTGAAGGGGAGCTGGGCAACGCATTAATTTTGGTATTCCATGATCACAAACATAGTACAACGAGCAGTTTTCAGTATGAGGAAGAAAAACTGGAAATTTGCCGTTTTGAGGAGGACACACTTTGGATGGATCGATTGTTGTCGTTCTGATACCTTAAAAGGGTAAAATAAAATAAATAAAACATACTCACATCTCTAAATGTAAAGACTTTCCAATATAATTTTACTTTTTGTGGAGTCATGAATACATTTGCTATATAAAAAAAACTCCATCATGTTTTTAGATATACGTAAACCGCGATGAAATTTCAGATTTGTTAATAGTAGCCAATTACTATAAAACGCAAAGTTGTTCCGAACGTTTGAATGTTTAATTGTGTCATACTTACTTCTATGTGAAGTTGATTCTTGTTCTATGGTTCTATTATCATCAGCAACTGGCATTGTGGTGTTAAAAACATTTTCGTCTCTTGAAGAAATTACTACTTCCGTTCTGTTCTTGGATGGTTGAAATGTATTTTCTGTTCTGGTAGTTGAGAACGGACTGTCTGTGACTCTAGTCGGGTCGGAGATGTATGTTGAAGAACTATTTGATACTTCGGGTTTCTTTGATGACAAATGATCTAATTGAGAAAAAGAAATTCTGAATTAGTATCGTATTTCACGCAATCGTCTTTAAGAGTGGTGTGTCTTAGACACGCTTAATTAAATTGTTTTGTAACGTTATCGAACGAATATTTAAAACAATAAACGTAAGGTGATCTCTTATTTGATTTTTTTATTTGTCACTGATTTACACTTCGCGCTTACCTTGCTATGTTAAACATCTTGCCGAAGGAATAATTCGGAAGACGTGGCATTAAGGTTGAATATTTTTGACAGTACTGCATATATATGTGTGAAGGATTACTCTGTACGTAAAAGACATCTCAAAACCATACTCATATGATAACCGATATTATATAACACTTTGAATTTTCTAAAAATATCAGATATTGTTTTCGAAAAGACGTTTCGATGTATTGCACGTTAGGATAATATATATACTTTTAAAATAATTGTATAAGTATTTGCGTAACATTGATGCTTAGAACATTTGTGTCAACAGATAAATAAAGACAGTTTTAAAACGTGACATATGGAAAGATCGAATGAACTCTTAGATTGTTTTCAAATTAATTTCTTCTTGTAAGAATTGTAGAAGTTCTACGAGATTTTCCTGTGATCTAAAAAAACACTTGAAAATTGTTTGGTGTAGTCACATGTTTTCCTATGTTTTCTTCAACGTTCTTTGTTGCTGAAACTGACTCTTAGCACGTACACCTGCAGTTGATGTGTCATTAATTTTATGTTATTTAATATAAACTGTCAATTCATTTCGATTTTAGTTCCATGTTAATTATAAATTGATAATTGATATCCAGGCCTTTCTGTTTTTTATTCTGTGAGAGATTTTTGTGTTCGAATATTTTTATTCATTCTTTTGTGATTTAATATTGAAAAAATTCATGTAAATTAACATTATGTTTTACTTATTCATTGTCGACAAAAATATGTCAGAAAATAACCTTAAAGTTTCATTGACGAATAAGAAAGTATTTTTAAATTCCGTTTTTGTGGATAGTGTGATATTTTATAGAGTATGTTGGAAGAATAGAAATTCAATATATTTTGGGGTGAATGTGTAGATATATTATACATTGTTGGGTAAGGCTATGAACAGAATTAGTGTGTGTGTGTGTTTTGTTATAGCAAAGCCACATCGGGCTATCGGCTGAGCTCACCGAGGAAAATTGAGCCCTTGATTTTAGAGTTGTAAGTCCGTAGACTTACCGCTGTACGAGCGGCGGTTAGCATCACTGTAAACGAAATTTATATGCAAAAACGGCTCGTTTTGGCTGAGAAAACACTTTTACATAGAAGAGCGAACAACGTTTCGACCTTCTTCGGTCATCGTCAGGTTCACAAAGAAAGAGGTAACTGACCGGATGCTCACCACATGTTTGAAAGGGGTTGTGTAACTGTGTGTCGAAATATAGAGGGCGGTATTAGATGTTTGAATATATAATTTTATTTATTTTATTAATATAGGTATAAAGGCGTTCCTTTATATTGGTTTATTATGGGTTTAAGTTGTTGTATAAGTAAGGCTTCTTTAATTTTGCGTTTGTTTATGTTTGTTTCTTTATTTAGTATTTGAGTGTTTTCTATGGTTATGTTGTGTTTATTTGACTTGCAGTGTTCGAAAACGTGTGAAGGTGACTTTTTATGTTCTTTGAATCTGGTTTCCATTTTTCTACTTGTTTCTCCAATATAGAAGTCGTGGCAGTTATCACATTGTATTTTATAAATAATGTTGGTGTGGTGTTTGTCAGTGTAGTTTTTACATAGTATAGACCTCAGTTTTGTGCCGGGTTTTTGAATAAATTTAGTATTAATTGAATGTCATATTTTGTTACTAATTTTGCCAAATGTTGGTTATTTGTTTGCTGATGTCAGGAATATATGGTATACAGCAGTATGTGGTTTCGTGGTTTTGATTCGTGAGCTGTATTTACTTTAGTTGGTTGATTTTGCTTTCTGTCTAGGTGTGTGCGTATAATGTTTTCTACGGTTTGTGGAGGAAACTTATTGATGTTGGTGAAGTATTGTTTTATTTTGTCTAATTCATGGTTAATTTTATCTGGTGAGCATAGTTTTATGGCTGTGTTTATTTGGTTTCTTAGTATGTTGAGTTTTTGTTTTGTTTCATGTGCTGAGTCCCAAGGAATGTATAGTCCAGTATGGGTGATTTTTCGGTGGATTTCTGTTTGAAATTGTGTATCAGTTCTTGTAATTTTGAGGTTAAGAAATGATATTTGTTTGTTTTCTTCCTGTTCACATGTGAAGTTGATGTTGGGATGTATAGAGTTAATGTGATTGAAAAAATTAAGTATGTGTTCTGTAAATTTGAATCCCGCAACCGTGTCATCTACATATCTGTACCAATATAATGGTGGATGTAATGCTGTGTTAATTGCATGTGTTTCAACTTGTGTCATAAAAATATTGGCTAGAACTGGTGATACTGGGTTGCCCATGCTTAGGCCATTTGTTTGTATATAGTTTTGGTTGTTGAACATGAAGTTTGTCTTTATCGTGGTGAATTCTATGAGGGTTGCTAACTGGTTACTGGGAATTTCTATAGTCGGGTTAGGGTCTCACTGATTATTACTGTAAACGGTTCAAAGAAACTATGTGAAATCAACGTGTTTCGCGTTTTTGATTGTTTCTTTTAATTTAAATGTTTTTATCGGGTTCTTTACGATAACAAATGAAAAGTAGCTTCTGCTGTTTTTGTTAAAATTGTCTCAGGATCCTCAATTTCCAAGAAAAAGATCTGGAAAGGAAGAGAAGGCCTAAAGCTCACCATTCGTAGAACAGCCAGCTCTCCACTCATAGTCACATACGTTCAGCTCTCGGTTGAAGTGAAGGGGAGCTGGGCAACGCATTAATTTTGGTATTCCATGATCACAAACATAGTACAACGAGCAGTTTTCAGTATGAGGAAGAAAAACTGGAAATTTGCCGTTTTGAGGAGGACACACTTTGGATGGATAGATTGTTGTCGTTCTGATACCTTAAAAGGGTAAAATAAAAATAAATAAAACATACTCACATCTCTAAATGTAAAGACTTTCCAATATAATTTTACTTTTTGTGGAGTCATGAATAGATTTGCTATATAAAAAAAACTCCATCATGTTTTAGATATACGTAAACCGCGATGAAATTTCAGATTTGTTAATAGTAGCCAATTACTATAAAACGCAAAGTTGTTCCGAACGTTTGAATGTTTAATTGTGTCATACTTACTTCTATGTGAAGTTGATTCTTGTTCTATGGTTCTATTATCATCAGCAACTGGCATTGTGGTGTTAAAAACATCTTCGTCTCTTGAAGAAATTACTACTTCCGTTCTGTTCTTGGATGGTTGAAATGTATTTTCTGATCTGGTAGTTGAGAACGGACTGTCTGTGACTCTAGTCGGGTCGGAGATGTATGTTGAAGAACTATTTGATACTTCGGGTTTCTTTGATGACAAATGATCTAATTGAGAAAAGAAATTCTGAATTAGTATCGTATTTCACGCAATCGTCTTTAAGAGTGGTGTGTCTTAGACACGCTTAATTAAATTGTTTTGTAACGTTATCGAACGAATATTTAAAACAATAAACGTAAGGTGATCTCTTATTTGATTTTTTTATTTGTCACTGATTTACACTTCGCGCTTACCTTGCTATGTTAAACATCTTGCCGAAGGAATAATTCGGAAGACGTGGCATTAAGGTTGAATATTTTTGACAGTACTGCATATATATGTGTGAAGGATTACTCTGTACGTAAAAGACATCTCAAAACCATACTCATACGATAACCGATATTATATAACACTTTGAATTTTCTAAAAATATGAGATATTGTTTTCGAAAAGACGTTTCGATGTATTGCACGTTAGGATAATATATATACTTTTAAAATAATTGTATAAGTATTTGCGTAACATTGATGCTTAGAACATTTGTGTCAACAGATAAATAAAGACAGTTTTAAAACGTGACATATGGAAAGATCGAATGAACTCTTAGATTGTTTTCATATTAATTTGTTCTTGTAACAATTGAAAAGGTTCTACGAGATTTTATTGTGATCTAAAAAACACTTGAAAATTGTTTGGTGTAGTCACATGTTTTCCCATGTTTTCTTCAACGTTCTTTGTTGCTGAAACTGACTCTTAGCACGTACACCTGCAGTTGACGTGTCATTAATTTTATGTTATTTAAAATAAACTGTCAATTCATTTCGATTTTAGTTCCATGTTAATTATAAATTGATAATTGATATCCAGGCCTTTCTGTTTTTTATTCTGTGAGAGATTTTTGTGTTCGAATATTTTTATTCATTCTTTTGTGATTTAATATTGAAAAAATTCATGTAAATTAACATTATGTTTTACTTATTCATTGTCGACAAAAATATGTCAGAAAATAACCTTAAAGTTTCATTGACGAATAAGAAAGTATTTTTAAATTCCGTTTTTGTAGATAGTGTGATATTTTATAGAGTATGTTGGAAGAATAGAAATTCAATATATTTTGGGGTGAATGTGTAGATATATTATACATTGTTGGGTAAGGCTATGAACAGAATTAGTGTGTGTGTGTGTTTTGTTATAGCAAAGCCACATCGGGCTATCGGCTGAGCTCACCGAGGAAAATGGAGCCCTTGATTTTAGAGTTGTAAGTCCGTAGACTTACCGCTGTACTAGCGGCGGTTAGCATTACTGTAAACGGTTCAAAGAAACTATGTGAAATCAACGTGTTTCGCGTTTTTTGATTGTTTCTTTTAATTTAAATGTTTTTATCGGGTTCTTTACGATAACAAATGAAAAGTAGCTTCTGCTGTTTTGTTAAAATTGTCTCAGGATCCTCAATTTCCAAGAAAAAGATCTGGAAAGGAAGAGAAGGCCTAAAGCTCACCATTCGTAGAACAGCCAGCTCTCCACTCATAGTCACATACGTTCAGCTCTCGGTTGAAGTGAAGGGGAGCTGGGCAACGCATTAATTTTGGTATTCCATGATCACAAACATAGTACAACGAGCAGTTTTCAGTATGAGGAAGAAAAACTGGAAATTTGCCGTTTTGAGGAGGACACACTTTGGATGGATCGATTGTTGTCGTTCTGATACCTTAAAAGGGTAAAATAAAAATAAATAAAACATACTCACATCTCTAAATGTAAAGACTTTCCAATATAATTTTACTTTTTGTGGAGTCATGAATACATTTGCTATATAAAAAAAACTCCATCATGTTTTTAGATATACGTAAACCGCGATGAAATTTCAGATTTGTTAATAGTAGCCAATTACTATAAAACGCAAAGTTGTTCCGAACGTTTGAATGTTTAATTGTGTCATACTTACTTCTATGTGAAGTTGATTCTTGTTCTATGGTTCTATTATCATCAGCAACTGGCATTGTGGTGTTAAAAACATTTTCGTCTCTTGAAGAAATTACTACTTCCGTTCTGTTCTTGGATGGTTGAAATGTATTTTCTGATCTGGTAGTTGAGAACGGACTGTCTGTGACTCTAGTCGGGTCGGAGATGTATGTTGAAGAACTATTTGATACTTCGGGTTTCTTTGATGACAAATGATCTAATTGAGAAAAAAGAAATTCTGAATTAGTATCGTATTTCACGCAATCGTCTTTAAGAGTGGTGTGTCTTAGACACGCTTAATTAAATTGTTTTGTAACGTTATCGAACGAATATTTAAAACAATAAACGTAAGGTGATCTCTTATTTGATTTTTTTATTTGTCACTGATTTACACTTCGCGCTTACCTTGCTATGTTAAACATCTTGCCGAAGGAATAATTCGGAAGACGTGGCATTAAGGTTGAATATTTTTGACAGTACTGCATATATATGTGTGAAGGATTACTCTGTACGTAAAAGACATCTCAAAACCATACTCATACGATAACCGATATTATATAACACTTTGAATTTTCTAAAAATATGAGATATTGTTTTCGAAAAGACGTTTCGATGTATTGCACGTTAGGATAATATATATACTTTTTAAAATAATTGTATAAGTATTTGCGTAACATTGATGCTTAGAACATTTGTGTCAACAGATAAATAAAGACAGTTTTAAAACGTGACATATGGAAAGATCGAATGAACTCTTAGATTGTTTTCATATTAATTTGTTCTTGTAACAATTGAAAAGGTTCTACGAGATTTTATTGTGATCTAAAAAACACTTGAAAATTGTTTGGTGTAGTCACATGTTTTCCCATGTTTTCTTCAACGTTCTTTGTTGCTGAAACTGACTCTTAGCACGTACACCTGCAGTTGACGTGTCATTAATTTTATGTTATTTAAAATAAACTGTCAATTCATTTCGATTTTAGTTCCATATTAATTATAAATTGATAATTGATATCCAGGCCTTTCTGTTTTTTATTCTGTGAGAGATTTTTGTGTTCGAATATTTTTATTCATTCTTTTGTGATTTAATATTGAAAAAATTCATGTAAATTAACATTATGTTTTACTTATTCATTGTCGACAAAAATATGTCAGAAAATAACCTTAAAGTTTCATTGACGAATAAGAAAGTATTTTTAAATTCCGTTTTTGTAGATAGTGTGATATTTTATAGAGTATGTTGGAAGAATAGAAATTCAATATATTTTGGGGTGAATGTGTAGATATATTATACATTGTTGGGTAAGGCTATGAACAGAATTAGTGTGTGTGTGTGTTTTGTTATAGCAAAGCCACATCGGGCTATCGGCTGAGCTCACCGAGGAAAATGGAGCCCTTGATTTTAGAGTTGTAAGTCCGTAGACTTACCGCTGTACTAGCGGCGGTTAGCATTACTGTAAACGGTTCAAAGAAACTATGTGAAATCAACGTGTTTCGCGTTTTTTGATTGTTTCTTTTAATTTAAATGTTTTTATCGGGTTCTTTACGATAACAAGTGAAAAGTAGCTTCTGCTGTTTTTGTTAAAATTGTCTCAGGATCCTCAATCTCCAAGAAAAAGATCTGGAAAGGAAGAGAAGGCCTAAAGCTCACCATTCGTAGAACAGCCAGCTCTCCACTCATAGTCACATACGTTCAGCTCTCGGTTGAAGTGAAGGGGAGCTGGGCAACGCATTAATTTTGGTATTCCATGATCACAAACATAGTACAACGAGCAGTTTTCAGTATGAGGAAGAAAAACTGGAAATTTGCCGTTTTGAGGAGGACACACTTTGGATGGATAGATTGTTGTCGTTCTGATACCTTAAAAGGGTAAAATAAAAATAAATAAAACATACTCACATCTCTAAATGTAAAGACTTTCCAATATAATTTTACTTTTTGTGGAGTCATGAATACATTTGCTATATAAAAAAAACTCCATCATGTTTTTAGATATACGTAAACCGCGATGAAATTTCAGATTTGTTAATAGTAGCCAATTACTATAAAACGCAAAGTTGTTCCGAACGTTTGAATGTTTAATTGTGTCATACTTACTTCTATGTGAAGTTGATTCTTGTTCTATGGTTCTATTATCATCAGCAACTGGCATTGTGGTGTTAAAAACATTTTCGTCTCTTGAAGAAATTACTACTTCCGTTCTGTTCTTGGATGGTTGAAATGTATTTTCTGATCTGGTAGTTGAGAACGGACTGTCTGTGACTCTAGTCGGGTCGGAGATGTATGTTGAAGAACTATTTGATACTTCGGGTTTCTTTGATGACAAATGATCTAATTGAGAAAAAGAAATTCTGAATTAGTATCGTATTTCACGCAATCGTCTTTAAGAGTGGTGTGTCTTAGACACGCTTAATTAAATTGTTTTGTAACGTTATCGAACGAATATTTAAAACAATAAACGTAAGGTGATCTCTTATTTGATTTTTTTATTTGTCACTGATTTACACTTCGCGCTTACCTTGCTATGTTAAACATCTTGCCGAAGGAATAATTCGGAAGACGTGGCATTAAGGTTGAATATTTTTGACAGTACTGCATATATATGTGTGAAGGATTACTCTGTACGTAAAAGACATCTCAAAACCATACTCATACGATAACCGATATTATATAACACTTTGAATTTTCTAAAAATATGAGATATTGTTTTCGAAAAGACGTTTCGATGTATTGCACGTTAGGATAATATATATACTTTTTAAAATAATTGTATAAGTATTTGCGTAACATTGATGCTTAGAACATTTGTGTCAACAGATAAATAAAGACAGTTTTAAAACGTGACATATGGAAAGATCGAATGAACTCTTAGATTGTTTTCATATTAATTTGTTCTTGTAACAATTGAAAAGGTTCTACGAGATTTTATTGTGATCTAAAAAACACTTGAAAATTGTTTGGTGTAGTCACATGTTTTCCCATGTTTTCTTCAACGTTCTTTGTTGCTGAAACTGACTCTTAGCACGTACACCTGCAGTTGACGTGTCATTAATTTTATGTTATTTAAAATAAACTGTCAATTCATTTCGATTTTAGTTCCATATTAATTATAAATTGATAATTGATATCCAGGCCTTTCTGTTTTTTATTCTGTGAGAGATTTTTGTGTTCGAATATTTTTATTCATTCTTTTGTGATTTAATATTGAAAAAATTCATGTAAATTAACATTATGTTTTACTTATTCATTGTCGACAAAAATATGTCAGAAAATAACCTTAAAGTTTCATTGACGAATAAGAAAGTATTTTTAAATTCCGTTTTGTGGATAGTGTGATATTTTATAGAGTATGTTGGAAGAATAGAAATTCAATATATTTTGGGGTGAATGTGTAGATATATTATACATTGTTGGGTAAGGCTATGAACAGAATTAGTGTGTGTGTGTGTTTTGTTATAGCAAAGCCACATCGGGCTATCGGCTGAGCTCACCGAGGAAAATTGAGCCCTTGATTTTAGAGTTGTAAGTCCGTAGACTTACCGCTGTATGAGCGGCGGTTAGCATCACTGTAAACGAAATTTATATGCAAAAACGGCTCGTTTTGGCTGAGAAAACACTTTTACATAGAAGAGCGAACAACGTTTCGACCTTCTTCGGTCATCGTCAGGTTCACAAAGAAAGAGGTAACTGACCGGATGCTCACCACATGTTTGAAAGGGGTTGTGTAACTGTGTGTCGAAATATAGAGGGCGGTATTAGATGTTTGAATATATAATTTTATTTATTTTATTAATATAGGTATAAAGGCGTTCCTTTATATTGGTTTATTATGGGTTTAAGTTGTTGTATAAGTAAGGCTTCTTTAATTTTGCGTTTGTTTATGTTTGTTTCTTTATTTAGTATTTGAGTGTTTTCTATGGTTATGTTGTGTTTATTTGACTTGCAGTGTTCGAAAACGTGTGAAGGTGACTTTTATGTTCTTTGAATCTGGTTTCCATTTTTCTACTTGTTTCTCAATATAGAAGTCGTGGCAGTTATCACATTGTATTTTATAAATAATGTTGGTGTGGTGTTTGTCAGTGTAGTTTTACATAGTATAGACCTCAGTTTTGTGCCGGGTTTTGAATAAATTTAGTATTAATTGGAATGTCATATTTTGTTACTAATTTTTTGCCAAATGTTGGTTATTTGTTTGCTGATGTCAGGAATATATGGTATACAGCAGTATGTGGTTTCGTGGTTTTTTTGATTCGTGAGCTGTATTTACTTTAGTTGGTTGATTTTGCTTTCTGTCTAGGTGTGTGCGTATAATGTTTTCTACGGTTTGTGGAGGAAACTTATTGATGTTGGTGAAGTATTGTTTTATTTTGTCTAATTCATGGTTAATTTTATCTGGTGAGCATAGTTTTATGGCTGTGTTTATTTGGTTTCTTAGTATGTTGAGTTTTTGTTTTGTTTCATGTGCTGAGTCCCAAGGAATGTATAGTCCAGTATGGGTGATTTTTCGGTGGATTTCTGTTTGAAATTGTGTATCAGTTCTTGTAATTTTGAGGTTAAGAAATGATATTTGTTTGTTTTCTTCCTGTTCACATGTGAAGTTGATGTTGGGATGTATAGAGTTAATGTGATTGAAAAAATTAAGTATGTGTTCTGTAAATTTGAATCCCGCAACCGTGTCATCTACATATCTGTACCAATATAATGGTGGATGTAATGCTGTGTTAATTGCATGTGTTTCAACTTGTGTCATAAAAAATATTGGCTAGAACTGGTGATACTGGGTTGCCCATGCTTAGGCCATTTGTTTGTATATAGTTTTGGTTGTTGAACATGAAGTTTGTCTTTATCGTGGTGAATTCTATGAGGGTTGCTAACTGGTTACTGGGAATTTCTATAGTCGGGTTAGGGTCTCACTGATTATTACTGTAAACGGTTCAAAGAAACTATGTGAAATCAACGTGTTTCGCGTTTTTTTGATTGTTTCTTTTAATTTAAATGTTTTTATCGGGTTCTTTACGATAACAAATGAAAAGTAGCTTCTGCTGTTTTTGTTAAAATTGTCTCAGGATCCTCAATCTCCAAGAAAAAGATCTGGAAAGGAAGAGAAGGCCTAAAGCTCACCATTCGTAGAACAGCCAGCTCTCCACTCATAGTCACATACGTTCAGCTCTCGGTTGAAGTGAAGGGGAGCTGGGCAACGCATTAATTTTGGTATTCCATGATCACAAACATAGTACAACGAGCAGTTTTCAGTATGAGGAAGAAAAACTGGAAATTTGCCGTTTTGAGGAGGACACACTTTGGATGGATAGATTGTTGTCGTTCTGATACCTTAAAAGGGTAAAATAAAAATAAATAAAACATACTCACATCTCTAAATGTAAAGACTTTCCAATATAATTTTACTTTTTGTGGAGTCATGAATAGATTTGCTATATAAAAAAAAACTCCATCATGTTTTTAGATATACGTAAACCGCGATGAAATTTCAGATTTGTTAATAGTAGCCAATTACTATAAAACGCAAAGTTGTTCCGAACGTTTGAATGTTTAATTGTGTCATACTTACTTCTATGTGAAGTTGATTCTTGTTCTATGGTTCTATTATCATCAGCAACTGGCATTGTGGTGTTAAAAACATTTTCGTCTCTTGAAGAAATTACTACTTCCGTTCTGTTCTTGGATGGTTGAAATGTATTTTCTGATCTGGTAGTTGAGAACGGACTGTCTGTGACTCTAGTCGGGTCGGAGATGTATGTTGAAGAACTATTTGATACTTCGGGTTTCTTTGATGACAAATGATCTAATTGAGAAAAAAGAAATTCTGAATTAGTATCGTATTTCACGCAATCGTCTTTAAGAGTGGTGTGTCTTAGACACGCTTAATTAAATTGTTTTGTAACGTTATCGAACGAATATTTAAAACAATAAACGTAAGGTGATCTCTTATTTGATTTTTTTATTTGTCACTGATTTACACTTCGCGCTTACCTTGCTATGTTAAACATCTTGCCGAAGGAATAATTCGGAAGACGTGGCATTAAGGTTGAATATTTTTGACAGTACTGCATATATATGTGTGAAGGATTACTCTGTACGTAAAAGACATCTCAAAACCATACTCATATGATAACCGATATTATATAACACTTTGAATTTTCTAAAAATATCAGATATTGTTTTCGAAAAGACGTTTCGATGTATTGCACGTTAGGATAATATATATACTTTTTAAAATAATTGTATAAGTATTTGCGTAACATTGATGCTTAGAACATTTGTGTCAACAGATAAATAAAGACAGTTTTAAAACGTGACATATGGAAAGATCGAATGAACTCTTAGATTGTTTTCAAATTAATTTCTTCTTGTAAGAATTGTAGAAGTTCTACGAGATTTTCCTGTGATCTAAAAAAAACACTTGAAAATTGTTTGGTGTAGTCACATGTTTTCCTATGTTTTCTTCAACGTTCTTTGTTGCTGAAACTGACTCTTAGCACGTACACCTGCAGTTGATGTGTCATTAATTTTATGTTATTTAAAATAAACTGTCAATTCATTTCGATTTTAGTTCCATGTTAATTATAAATTGATAATTGATATCCAGGCCTTTCTGTTTTTTATTCTGTGAGAGATTTTTGTGTTCGAATATTTTTATTCATTCTTTTGTGATTTAATATTGAAAAAATTCATG
This sequence comes from Tachypleus tridentatus, assembly GCF_004210375.1. Classification (NCBI taxonomy): domain Eukaryota; kingdom Metazoa; phylum Arthropoda; class Merostomata; order Xiphosura; family Limulidae; genus Tachypleus; species Tachypleus tridentatus. Next base: position 46,713,619 of record NC_134831.1, on the reverse strand, counting down.
TAAATTAACATTATGTTTTACTTATTCATTGTCGACAAAAATATGTCAGAAAATAACCTTAAAGTTTCATTGACGAATAAGAAAGTATTTTTAAATTCCGTTTTTTGTGGATAGTGTGATATTTTATAGAGTATGTTGGAAGAATAGAAATTCAATATATTTTGGGGTGAATGTGTAGATATATTATACATTGTTGGGTAAGGCTATGAACAGAATTAGTGTGTGTGTGTGTTTTGTTATAGCAAAGCCACATCGGGCTATCGGCTGAGCTCACCGAGGAAAATTGAGCCCTTGATTTTAGAGTTGTAAGTCCGTAGACTTACCGCTGTACGAGCGGCGGTTAGCATCACTGTAAACGAAATTTATATGCAAAATCGGCTCGTTTTGGCTGAGAAAACACTTTTACATAGAAAAGCGAACAACGTTTCGACCTTCTTCGGTCATCGTCAGGTTCACAAAGAAAGAGGTAACTGACCGGATGCTGACCACATGTTTGAAAGGGGTTGTGTAACTGTGTGTCGAAATATAGAGGGCGGTATTAGATGTTTGAATATATAATTTTATTTATTTTATTAATATAGGTATAAAGGCGTTCCTTTATATTGGTTTATTATGGGTTTAAGTTGTTGTATAAGTAAGGCTTCTTTAATTTTGCGTTTGTTTATGTTTGTTTCTTTATTTAGTATTTGAGTGTTTTCTATGGTTATGTTGTGTTTATTTGACTTGCAGTGTTCGAAAACGTGTGAAGGTGACTTTTTATGTTCTTTGAATCTGGTTTCCATTTTTCTACTTGTTTCTCCAATATAGAAGTCGTGGCAGTTATCACATTGTATTTTATAAATAATGTTGGTGTGGTGTTTGTCAGTGTAGTTTTTACATAGTATAGACCTCAGTTTTGTGCAGGGTTTTTGAATAAATTTAGTATTAATTGGAATGTCATATTTTGTTACTAATTTTTGCCAAATGTTGGTTATTTGTTTGCTGATGTCAGGAATATATGGTATACAGCAGTATGTGGTTTCGTGGTTTTGATTCGTGAGCTGTATTTACTTTAGTTGGTTGATTTTGCTTTCTGTCTAGGTGTGTGCGTATAATGTTTTCTACGGTTTGTGGAGGAAACTTATTGATGTTGGTGAAGTATTGTTTTATTTTGTCTAATTCATGGTTAATTTTATCTGGTGAGCATAGTTTTATGGCTGTGTTTATTTGGTTTCTTAGTATGTTGAGTTTTTGTTTTGTTTCATGTGCTGAGTCCCAAGGAATGTATAGTCCAGTATGGGTGATTTTTCGGTGGATTTCTGTTTGAAATTGTGTATCAGTTCTTGTAATTTTGAGGTTAAGAAATGATATTTGTTTGTTTTCTTCCTGTTCACATGTGAAGTTGATGTTGGGATGTATAGAGTTAATGTGATTGAAAAAATTAAGTATGTGTTCTGTAAATTTGAATCCCGCAACCGTGTCATCTACATATCTGTACCAATATAATGGTGGATGTAATGCTGTGTTAATTGCATGTGTTTCAACTTGTGTCATAAAAATATTGGCTAGAACTGGTGATACTGGGTTGCCCATGCTTAGGCCATTTGTTTGTATATAGTTTAGGTTGTTGAACATGAAGTTTGTCTTTATCGTGGTGAATTCTATGAGGGTTGCTAACTGGTTACTGGGAATTTCTATAGTCGGGTTAGGGTCTCACTGATTATTACTGTAAACGGTTCAAAGAAACTATGTGAAATCAACGTGTTTCGCGTTTTTTGATTGTTTCTTTTAATTTAAATGTTTTTTATCGGGTTCTTTACGATAACAAATGAAAAGTAGCTTCTGCTGTTTTTGTTAAAATTGTCTCAGGATCCTCAATTTCCAAGAAAAAGATCTGGAAAGGAAGAGAAGGCCTAAAGCTCACCATTCGTAGAACAGCCAGCTCTCCACTCATAGTCACATACGTTCAGCTCTCGGTTGAAGTGAAGGGGAGCTGGGCAACGCATTAATTTTGGTATTCCATGATCACAAACATAGTACAACGAGCAGTTTTCAGTATGAGGAAGAAAAACTGGAAATTTGCCGTTTTGAGGAGGACACACTTTGGATGGATCGATTGTTGTCGTTCTGATACCTTAAAAGGGTAAAATAAAAATAAATAAAACATACTCACATCTCTAAATGTAAAGACTTTCCAATATAATTTTACTTTTTGTGGAGTCATGAATAGATTTGCTATATAAAAAAAAACTCCATCATGTTTTTTAGATATACGTAAACCGCGATGAAATTTCAGATTTGTTAATAGTAGCCAATTACTATAAAACGCAAAGTTGTTCCGAACGTTTGAATGTTTAATTGTGTCATACTTACTTCTATGTGAAGTTGATTCTTGTTCTATGGTTCTATTATCATCAGCAACTGGCATTGTGGTGTTAAAAACATCTTCGTCTCTTGAAGAAATTACTACTTCAGTTCTGTTCTTGGATGGTTGAAATGTATTTTCTGATCTGGTAGTTGAGAACGGACTGTCTGTGACTCTAGTCGGGTCGGAGATGTATGTTGAAGAACTATTTGATACTTCGGGTTTCTTTGATGACAAATGATCTAATTGAGGAAAAGAAATTCTGAATTAGTATCGTATTTCACGCAATCGTCTTTAAGAGTGGTGTGTCTTAGACACGCTTAATTAAATTGTTTTGTAACGTTATCGAACGAATATTTAAAACAATAAACGTAAGGTGATCTCTTATTTGATTTTTTTATTTGTCACTGATTTACACTTCGCGCTTACCTTGCTATGTTAAACATCTTGCCGAAGGAATAATTCGGAAGACGTGGCATTAAGGTTGAATATTTTTGACAGTACTGCATATATATGTGTGAAGGATTACTCTGTACGTAAAGACATCTCAAAACCATACTCATACGATAACCGATATTATATAACACTTTGAATTTTCTAAAAATATGAGATATTGTTTTCGAAAAGACGTTTCGATGTATTGCACGTTAGGATAATATATATACTTTTTAAAATAATTGTATAAGTATTTGCGTAACATTGATGCTTAGAACATTTGTGTCAACAGATAAATAAAGACAGTTTTAAAACGTGACATATGGAAAGATCGAATGAACTCTTAGATTGTTTTCATATTAATTTGTTCTTGTAACAATTGTAAAGTTCTACGAGATTTTCCTGTGATCTGAAAAAACACTTGAAAATTGTTTGGTGTAGTCACATGTTTTCCTATGTTTTCTTCAACGTTCTTTGTTGCTGAAACTGACTCTTAGCACGTGCACCTGCAGTTGACGTGTCATTAACTTTATGTTATTTAAAATAAACTGCCAATTCAATATGATTTTAGTTCCATGTTAATTATAAATTGATAATTGATATCCAGGCCTTTCTGTTTTTTATTCTGTGAGAGATTTTTGTGTTCGAATATTTTTTATTCATTCTTTTGTGATTTAATATTGAAAAAATTCATGTAAATTAACATTATGTTTTACTTATTCATTGTCGACAAAAATATGTCAGAAAATAACCTTAAAGTTTCATTGACGAATAAGAAAGTATTTTTAAATTCCGTTTTGTAGATAGTGTGATATTTTATAGAGTATGTTGGAAGAATAGAAATTCAATATATTTTGGGGTGAATGTGTAGATATATTATACATTGTTGGGTAAGGCTATGAACAGAATTAGTGTGTGTGTGTGTTTTGTTATAGCAAAGCCACATCGGGCTATCGGCTGAGCTCACAGAGGAAAATGGAGCCCTTGATTTTAGAGTTGTAAGTCCGTAGACTTACCGCTGTACTAGCGGCGGTTAGCATTACTGTAAACGGTTCAAAGAAACTATGTGAAATCAACGTGTTTCGCGTTTTTTGATTGTTTCTTTTAATTTAAATGTTTTATCGGGTTCTTTACGATAACAAATGAAAAGTAGCTTCTGCTGTTTTGTTAAAATTGTCTCAGGATCCTCAATTTCCAAGAAAAGATCTGGAAAGGAAGAGAAGGCCTAAAGCTCACCATTCGTAGAACAGCCAGCTCTCCACTCATAGTCACATACGTTCAGCTCTCGGTTGAAGTGAAGGGGAGCTGGGCAACGCATTAATTTTGGTATTCCATGATCACAAACATAGTACAACGAGCAGTTTTCAGTATGAGGAAGAAAAACTGGAAATTTGCCGTTTTGAGGAGGACACACTTTGGATGGATCGATTGTTGTCGTTCTGATACCTTAAAAGGGTAAAATAAAAATAAATAAAACATACTCACATCTCTAAATGTAAAGACTTTCCAATATAATTTTACTTTTTGTGGAGTCATGAATAGATTTGCTATATAAAAAAAACTCCATCATGTTTTTAGATATACGTAAACCGCGATGAAATTTCAGATTTGTTAATAGTAGCCAATTACTATAAAACGCAAAGTTGTTCCGAACGTTTGAATGTTTAATTGTGTCATACTTACTTCTATGTGAAGTTGATTCTTGTTCTATGGTTCTATTATCATCAGCAACTGGCATTGTGGTGTTAAAACATCTTCGTCTCTTGAAGAAATTACTACTTCAGTTCTGTTCTTGGATGGTTGAAATGTATTTTCTGATCTGGTAGTTGAGAACGGACTGTCTGTGACTCTAATCGGGTCGGAGATGTATGTTGAAGAACTATTTGATACTTCGGGTTTCTTTGATGACAAATGATCTAATTGAGGAAAAGAAATTCTGAATTAGTATCGTATTTCACGCAATCGTCTTTAAGAGTGGTGTGTCTTAGACACGCTTAATTAAATTGTTTTGTAACGTTATCGAACGAATATTTAAAACAATAAACGTAAGGTGATCTCTTATTTGATTTTCCTATTTGTCACTGATTTACACTTCGCGCTTACCTTGCTATGTTAAACATCTTGCCGAAGGAATAATTCGGAAGACGTGGCATTAAGGTTGAATATTTTGACAGTACTGCATATATATGTGTGAAGGATTACTCTGTACGTAAAAGACATCTCAAAACCATACTCATACGATAACCGATATTATATAACACTTTGAATTTTCTAAAATATGAGATATTGTTTTCGAAAAGACGTTTCGATGTATTGCACGTTAGGATAATATATATACTTTTAAAATAATTGTATAAGTATTTGCGTAACATTGATGCTTAGAACATTTGTGTCAACAGATAAATAAAGACAGTTTTAAAACGTGACATATGGAAAGATCGAATGAACTCTTAGATTGTTTTCATATTAATTTGTTCTTGTAACAATTGTAAAGGTTCTACGAGATTTTATTGTGATCTAAAAACACTTGAAAATTGTTTGGTGTAGTCACATGTTTTCCCATGTTTTCTTCAACGTTCTTTGTTGCTGAAACTGACTCTTAGCACGTGCACCTGCAGTTGACGTGTCATTAACTTTATGTTATTTAAAATAAACTGTCAATTCAATATGATTTTAGTTCCATGTTAATTATAAATTGATAATTGATATCCAGGCCTTTCTGTTTTTTATTCTGTGAGAGATTTTTGTGTTCGAATATTTTTATTCATTCTTTTGTGATTTAATATTGAAAAATTCATGTAAATTAACATTATGTTTTACTTATTCATTGTCGACAAAAATATGTCAGAAAATAACCTTAAAGTTTCATTGACGAATAAGAAAGTATTTTAAATTCCGTTTTGTAGATAGTGTGATATTTTATAGAGTATGTTGGAAGAATAGAAATTCAATATATTTTGGGGTGAATGTGTAGATATATTATACATTGTTGGGTAAGGCTATGAACAGAATTAGTGTGTGTGTGTGTTTTGTTATAGCAAAGCCACATCGGGCTATCGGCTGAGCTCACAGAGGAAAATGGAGCCCTTGATTTTAGAGTTGTAAGTCCGTAGACTTACCGCTGTACTAGCGGCGGTTAGCATTACTGTAAACGGTTCAAAGAAACTATGTGAAATCAACGTGTTTCGCGTTTTTTGATTGTTTCTTTTAATTTAAATGTTTTTATCGGGTTCTTTACGATAACAAATGAAAAGTAGCTTCTGCTGTTTTTGTTAAAATTGTCTCAGGATCCTCAATTTCCAAGAAAAAGATCTGGAAAGGAAGAGAAGGCCTAAAGCTCACCATTCGTAGAACAGCCAGCTCTCCACTCATAGTCACATACGTTCAGCTCTCGGTTGAAGTGAAGGGGAGCTGGGCAACGCATTAATTTTGGTATTCCATGATCACAAACATAGTACAACGAGCAGTTTTCAGTATGAGGAAGAAAAACTGGAAATTTGCCGTTTTGAGGAGGACACACTTTGGATGGATCGATTGTTGTCGTTCTGATACCTTAAAAGGGTAAAATAAAAATAAATAAAACATACTCACATCTCTAAATGTAAAGACTTTCCAATATAATTTTACTTTTTGTGGAGTCATGAATACATTTGCTATATAAAAAAAACTCCATCATGTTTTTAGATATACGTAAACCGCGATGAAATTTCAGATTTGTTAATAGTAGCCAATTACTATAAAACGCAAAGTTGTTCCGAACGTTTGAATGTTTAATTGTGTCATACTTACTTCTATGTGAAGTTGATTCTTGTTCTATGGTTCTATTATCATCAGCAACTGGCATTGTGGTGTTAAAACATCTTCGTCTCTTGAAGAAATTACTACTTCCGTTCTGTTCTTGGATGGTTGAAATGTATTTTCTGATCTGGTAGTTGAGAACGGACTGTCTGTGACTCTAATCGGGTCGGAGATGTATGTTGAAGAACTATTTGATACTTCGGGTTTCTTTGATGACAAATGATCTAATTGAGGAAAAGAAATTCTGAATTAGTATCGTATTTCACGCAATCGTCTTTAAGAGTGGTGTGTCTTAGACACGCTTAATTAAATTGTTTTGTAACGTTATCGAACGAATATTTAAAACAATAAACGTAAGGTGATCTCTTATTTGATTTTCCTATTTGTCACTGATTTACACTTCGCGCTTATTTTGCTATGTTAAACATCTTGCCGAAGGAATAATTCGGAAGACGTGGCATTAAGGTTGAATATTTTGACAGTACTGCATATATATGTGTGAAGGATTACTCTGTACGTAAAAGACATCTCAAAACCATACTCATACGATAACCGATATTATATAACACTTTGAATTTTCTAAAATATGAGATATTGTTTTCGAAAAGACGTTTCGATGTATTGCACGTTAGGATAATATATATACTTTTAAAATAATTGTATAAGTATTTGCGTAACATTGATGCTTAGAACATTTGTGTCAACAGATAAATAAAGACAGTTTTAAAACGTGACATATGGAAAGATCGAATGAACTCTTAGATTGTTTTCATATTAATTTGTTCTTGTAACAATTGTAAAGGTTCTACGAGATTTTATTGTGATCTAAAAACACTTGAAAATTGTTTGGTGTAGTCACATGTTTTCCCATGTTTTCTTCAACGTTCTTTGTTGCTGAAACTGACTCTTAGCACGTGCACCTGCAGTTGACGTGTCATTAACTTTATGTTATTTAAAATAAACTGTCAATTCAATATGATTTTAGTTCCATGTTAATTATAAATTGATAATTGATATCCAGGCCTTTCTGTTTTTTATTCTGTGAGAGATTTTTGTGTTCGAATATTTTTATTCATTCTTTTGTGATTTAATATTGAAAAATTCATGTAAATTAACATTATGTTTTACTTATTCATTGTCGACAAAAATATGTCAGAAAATAACCTTAAAGTTTCATTGACGAATAAGAAAGTATTTTTAAATTCCGTTTTTGTAGATAGTGTGATATTTTATAGAGTATGTTGGAAGAATAGAAATTCAATATATTTTGGGGTGAATGTGTAGATATATTATACATTGTTGGGTAAGGCTATGAACAGAATTAGTGTGTGTGTGTGTTTTGTTATAGCAAAGCCACATCGGGCTATCGGCTGAGCTCACAGAGGAAAATGGAGCCCTTGATTTTAGAGTTGTAAGTCCGTAGACTTACCGCTGTACTAGCGGCGGTTAGCATTACTGTAAACGGTTCAAAGAAACTATGTGAAATCAACGTGTTTCGCGTTTTTTTGATTGTTTCTTTTAATTTAAATGTTTTTATCGGGTTCTTTACGATAACAAATGAAAAGTAGCTTCTGCTGTTTTTGTTAAAATTGTCTCAGGATCCTCAATTTCCAAGAAAAAGATCTGGAAAGGAAGAGAAGGCCTAAAGCTCACCATTCGTAGAACAGCCAGCTCTCCACTCATAGTCACATACGTTCAGCTCTCGGTTGAAGTGAAGGGGAGCTGGGCAACGCATTAATTTTGGTATTCCATGATCACAAACATAGTACAACGAGCAGTTTTCAGTATGAGGAAGAAAAACTGGAAATTTGCCGTTTTGAGGAGGACACACTTTGGATGGATCGATTGTTGTCGTTCTGATACCTTAAAAGGGTAAAATAAAAATAAATAAAACATACTCACATCTCTAAATGTAAAGACTTTCCAATATAATTTTACTTTTTGTGGAGTCATGAATACATTTGCTATATAAAAAAAACTCCATCATGTTTTTAGATATACGTAAACCGCGATGAAATTTCAGATTTGTTAATAGTAGCCAATTACTATAAAACGCAAAGTTGTTCCGAACGTTTGAATGTTTAATTGTGTCATACTTACTTCTATGTGAAGTTGATTCTTGTTCTATGGTTCTATTATCATCAGCAACTGGCATTGTGGTGTTAAAACATCTTCGTCTCTTGAAGAAATTACTACTTCAGTTCTGTTCTTGGATGGTTGAAATGTATTTTCTGATCTGGTAGTTGAGAACGGACTGTCTGTGACTCTAATCGGGTCGGAGATGTATGTTGAAGAACTATTTGATACTTCGGGTTTCTTTGATGACAAATGATCTAATTGAGGAAAAGAAATTCTGAATTAGTATCGTATTTCACGCAATCGTCTTTAAGAGTGGTGTGTCTTAGACACGCTTAATTAAATTGTTTTGTAACGTTATCGAACGAATATTTAAAACAATAAACGTAAGGTGATCTCTTATTTGATTTTCCTATTTGTCACTGATTTACACTTCGCGCTTACCTTGCTATGTTAAACATCTTGCCGAAGGAATAATTCGGAAGACGTGGCATTAAGGTTGAATATTTTTGACAGTACTGCATATATATGTGTGAAGGATTACTCTGTACGTAAAGACATCTCAAAACCATACTCATACGATAACCGATATTATATAACACTTTGAATTTTCTAAAATATGAGATATTGTTTTCGAAAAGACGTTTCGATGTATTGCACGTTAGGATAATATATATACTTTTAAAATAATTGTATAAGTATTTGCGTAACATTGATGCTTAGAACATTTGTGTCAACAGATAAATAAAGACAGTTTTAAAACGTGACATATGGAAAGATCGAATGAACTCTTAGATTGTTTTCAAATTAATTTGTTCTTGTAACAATTGTAAAGTTCTACGAGATTTTCCTGTGATCTAAAAAACACTTGAAAATTGTTTGGTGTAGTCACATGTTTTCCCATGTTTTCTTCAACGTTCTTTGTTGCTGAAACTGACTCTTAGCACGTACACCTGCAGTTGACGTGTCATTAATTTTATGTTATTTAAAATAAACTGTCAATTCATTTCGATTTTAGTTCCATGTTAATTATAAATTGATAATTGATATCCAGGCCTTTCTGTTTTTTATTCTGTGAGAGATTTTTGTGTTCGAATATTTTTATTCATTCTTTTGTGATTTAATATTGAAAAAATTCATGTAAATTAACATTATGTTTTACTTATTCATTGTCGACAAAAATATGTCAGAAAATAACCTTAAAGTTTCATTGACGAATAAGAAAGTATTTTTAAATTCCGTTTTTTGTGGATAGTGTGATATTTTATAGAGTATGTTGGAAGAATAGAAATTCAATATATTTTGGGGTGAATGTGTAGATATATTATACATTGTTGGGTAAGGCTATGAACAGAATTAGTGTGTGTGTGTGTTTTGTTATAGCAAAGCCACATCGGGCTATCGGCTGAGCTCACCGAGGAAAATTGAGCCCTTGATTTTAGAGTTGTAAGTCCGTAGACTTACCGCTGTACGAGCGGCGGTTAGCATCACTGTAAACGAAATTTATATGCAAAAACGGCTCGTTTTGGCTGAGAAAACACTTTTACATAGAAGAGCGAACAACGTTTCGACCTTCTTCGTTCATCGTCAGGTTCACAAAGAAAGAGGTAACTGACCGGATGCTGACCACATGTTTGAAAGGGGTTGTGTAACTGTGTGTCGAAATATAGAGGGCGGTATTAGATGTTTGAATATATAATTTTATTTATTTTATTAATATAGGTATAAAGGCGTTCCTTTATATTGGTTTATTATGGGTTTAAGTTGTTGTATAAGTAAGGCTTCTTTAATTTTGCGTTTGTTTATGTTTGTTTCTTTATTTAGTATTTGAGTGTTTTCTATGGTTATGTTGTGTTTATTTGACTTGCAGTGTTCGAAAACGTGTGAAGGTGACTTTTTATGTTCTTTGAATCTGGTTTCCATTTTTCTACTTGTTTCTCCAATATAGAAGTCGTGGCAGTTATCACATTGTATTTTATAAATAATGTTGGTGTGGTGTTTGTCAGTGTAGTTTTTACATAGTATAGACCTCAGTTTTGTGCCGGGTTTTTGAATAAATTTAGTATTAATTGGAATGTCATATTTTGTTACTAATTTTTGCCAAATGTTGGTTATTTGTTTGCTGATGTCAGGAATATATGGTATACAGCAGTATGTGGTTTCGTGGTTTTTTGATTCGTGAGCTGTATTTACTTTAGTTGGTTGATTTTGCTTTCTGTCTAGGTGTGTGCGTATAATGTTTTCTACGGTTTGTGGAGGAAACTTATTGATGTTGGTGAAGTATTGTTTTATTTTGTCTAATTCATGGTTAATTTTATCTGGTGAGCATAGTTTTATGGCTGTGTTTATTTGGTTTCTTAGTATGTTGAGTTTTTGTTTTGTTTCATGTGCTGAGTCCCAAGGAATGTATAGTCCAGTATGGGTGATTTTTCGGTGGATTTCTGTTTGAAATTGTGTATCAGTTCTTGTAATTTTGAGGTTAAGAAATGATATTTGTTTGTTTTCTTCCTGTTCACATGTGAAGTTGATGTTGGGATGTATAGAGTTAATGTGATTGAAAAAAATTAAGTATGTGTTCTGTAAATTTGAATCCCACAACCGTGTCATCTACATATCTGTACCAATATAATGGTGGATGTAATGCTGTGTTAATTGCATGTGTTTCAACTTGTGTCATAAAATATTGGCTAGAACTGGTGATACTGGGTTGCCCATGCTTAGGCCATTTGTTTGTATATAGTTTTGGTTGTTGAACATGAAGTTTGTCTTTATCGTGGTGAATTCTATGAGGGTTGCTAACTGGTTACTGGGAATTTCTATAGTCGGGTTAGGGTCTCACTGATTATTACTGTAAACGGTTCAAAGAAACTATGTGAAATCAACGTGTTTCGCGTTTTTTGATTGTTTCTTTTAATTTAAATGTTTTTTATCGGGTTCTTTACGATAACAAATGAAAAGTAGCTTCTGCTGTTTTTGTTAAAATTGTCTCAGGATCCTCAATTTCCAAGAAAAAGATCTGGAAAGGAAGAGAAGGCCTAAAGCTCACCATTCGTAGAACAGCCAGCTCTCCACTCATAGTCACATACGTTCAGCTCTCGGTTGAAGTGAAGGGGAGCTGGGCAAAGCATTAATTTTGGTATTCCATGATCACAAACATAGTACAACGAGCAGTTTTCAGTATGAGGAAGAAAAACTGGAAATTTGCCGTTTTGAGGAGGACACACTTTGGATGGATCGATTGTTGTCGTTCTGATACCTTAAAAGGGTAAAATAAAAATAAATAAAACATACTCACATCTCTAAATGTAAAGACTTTCCAATATAATTTTACTTTTTGTGGAGTCATGAATACATTTGCTATATAAAAAAAACTCCATCATGTTTTTTAGATATACGTAAACCGCGATGAAATTTCAGATTTGTTAATAGTAGCCAATTACTATAAAACGCAAAGTTGTTCCGAACGTTTGAATGTTTAATTGTGTCATACTTACTTCTATGTGAAGTTGATTCTTGTTCTATGGTTCTATTATCATCAGCAACTGGCATTGTGGTGTTAAAACATCTTCGTCTCTTGAAGAAATTACTACTTCAGTTCTGTTCTTGGATGGTTGAAATGTATTTTCTGATCTGGTAGTTGAGAACGGACTGTCTGTGACTCTAATCGGGTCGGAGATGTATGTTGAAGAACTATTTGATACTTCGGGTTTCTTTGATGACAAATGATCTAATTGAGGAAAAGAAATTCTGAATTAGTATCGTATTTCACGCAATCGTCTTTAAGAGTGGTGTGTCTTAGACACGCTTAATTAAATTGTTTTGTAACGTTATCGAACGAATATTTAAAACAATAAACGTAAGGTGATCTCTTATTTGATTTTCCTATTTGTCACTGATTTACACTTCGCGCTTACCTTGCTATGTTAAACATCTTGCCGAAGGAATAATTCGGAAGACGTGGCATTAAGGTTGAATATTTTTGACAGTACTGCATATATATGTGTGAAGGATTACTCTGTACGTAAAGACATCTCAAAACCATACTCATACGATAACCGATATTATATAACACTTTGAATTTTCTAAAATATGAGATATTGTTTTCGAAAAGACGTTTCGATGTATTGCACGTTAGGATAATATATATACTTTTAAAATAATTGTATAAGTATTTGCGTAACATTGATGCTTAAAACATTTGTGTCAACAGATAAATAAAGACAGTTTTAAAACGTGACATATGGAAAGATCGAATGAACTCTTAGATTGTTTTCATATTAATTTGTTCTTGTAACAATTGTAAAGGTTCTACGAGATTTTATTGTGATCTAAAAAACACTTGAAAATTGTTTGGTGTAGTCACATGTTTTCCCATGTTTTCTTCAACGTTCTTTGTTGCTGAAACTGACTCTTAGCACGTGCACCTGCAGTTGACGTGTCATTAACTTTATGTTATTTAAAATAAACTGTCAATTCAATATGATTTTAGTTCCATGTTAATTATAAATTGATAATTGATATCCAGGCCTTTCTGTTTTTTTATTCTGTGAGAGATTTTTGTGTTCGAATACTTTTTATTCATTCTTTTGTGATTTAATATTGAAAAAATTCATGTAAATTAACATTATGTTTTACTTATTCATTGTCGACAAAAATATGTCAGAAAATAACCTTAAAGTTTCATTGACGAATAAGAAAGTATTTTTAAATTCCGTTTTTGTAGATAGTGTGATATTTTATAGAGTATGTTGGAAGAATAGAAATTCAATATATTTTGGGGTGAATGTGTAGATATATTATACATTGTTGGGTAAGGCTATGAACAGAATTAGTGTGTGTGTGTGTTTTGTTATAGCAAAGCCACATCGGGCTATCGGCTGAGCTCACAGAGGAAAATGGAGCCCTTGATTTTAGAGTTGTAAGTCCGTAGACTTACCGCTGTACTAGCGGCGGTTAGCATTACTGTAAACGGTTCAAAGAAACTATGTGAAATCAACGTGTTTCGCGTTTTTTGATTGTTTCTTTTAATTTAAATGTTTTTATCGGGTTCTTTACGATAACAAATGAAAAGTAGCTTCTGCTGTTTTTGTTAAAATTGTCTCAGGATCCTCAATTTCCAAGAAAAAGATCTGGAAAGGAAGAGAAGGCCTAAAGCTCACCATTCGTAGAACAGCCAGCTCTCCACTCATAGTCACATACGTTCAGCTCTCGGTTGAAGTGAAGGGGAGCTGGGCAACGCATTAATTTTGGTATTCCATGATCACAAACATAGTACAACGAGCAGTTTTCAGTATGAGGAAGAAAAACTGGAAATTTGCCGTTTTGAGGAGGACACACTTTGGATGGATCGATTGTTGTCGTTCTGATACCTTAAAAGGGTAAAATAAAAATAAATAAAACATACTCACATCTCTAAATGTAAAGACTTTCCAATATAATTTTACTTTTTGTGGAGTCATGAATATATTTGCTATATAAAAAAAACTCCATCATGTTTTTAGATATACGTAAACCGCGATGAAATTTCAGATTTGTTAATAGTAGCCAATTACTATAAAACGCAAAGTTGTTCCGAACGTTTGAATGTTTAATTGTGTCATACTTACTTCTATGTGAAGTTGATTCTTGTTCTATGGTTCTATTATCATCAGCAACTGGCATTGTGGTGTTAAAACATCTTCGTCTCTTGAAGAAATTACTACTTCCGTTCTGTTCTTGGATGGTTGAAATGTATTTTCTGATCTGGTAGTTGAGAACGGACTGTCTGTGACTCTAATCGGGTCGGAGATGTATGTTGAAGAACTATTTGATACTTCGGGTTTCTTTGATGACAAATGATCTAATTGAGGAAAAGAAATTCTGAATTAGTATCGTATTTCACGCAATCGTCTTTAAGAGTGGTGTGTCTTAGACACGCTTAATTAAATTGTTTTGTAACGTTATCGAACGAATATTTAAAACAATAAACGTAAGGTGATCTCTTATTTGATTTTCCTATTTGTCACTGATTTACACTTCGCGCTTACCTTGCTATGTTAAACATCTTGCCGAAGGAATAATTCGGAAGACGTGGCATTAAGGTTGAATATTTTGACAGTACTGCATATATATGTGTGAAGGATTACTCTGTACGTAAAAGACATCTCAAAACCATACTCATACGATAACCGATATTATATAACACTTTGAATTTTCTAAAAATATGAGATATTGTTTTCGAAAAGACGTTTCGATGTATTGCACGTTAGGATAATATATATACTTTTTAAAATAATTGTATAAGTATTTGCGTAACATTGATGCTTAGAACATTTGTGTCAACAGATAAATAAAGACAGTTTTAAACGTGACATATGGAAAGATCGAATGAACTCTTAGATTGTTTTCATATTAATTTGTTCTTGTAACAATTGTAAAGGTTCTACGAGATTTTATTGTGATCTAAAAAACACTTGAAAATTGTTTGGTGTAGTCACATGTTTTCCCATGTTTTCTTCAACGTTCTTTGTTGCTGAAACTGACTCTTAGCACGTGCACCTGCAGTTGACGTGTCATTAACTTTATGTTATTTAAAATAAACTGCCAATTCAATATGATTTTAGTTCCATGTTAATTATAAATTGATAATTGATATCCAGGCCTTTCTGTTTTTTTATTCTGTGAGAGATTTTTGTGTTCGAATACTTTTTATTCATTCTTTTGTGATTTAATATTGAAAAAATTCATGTAAATTAACATTATGTTTTACTTATTCATTGTCGACAAAAATATGTCAGAAAATAACCTTAAAGTTTCATTGACGAATAAGAAAGTATTTTTAAATTCCGTTTTTGTAGATAGTGTGATATTTTATAGAGTATGTTGGAAGAATAGAAATTCAATATATTTTGGGGTGAATGTGTAGATATATTATACATTGTTGGGTAAGGCTATGAACAGAATTAGTGTGTGTGTGTGTTTTGTTATAGCAAAGCCACATCGGGCTATCGGCTGAGCTCACAGAGGAAAATGGAGCCCTTGATTTTAGAGTTGTAAGTCCGTAGACTTACCGCTGTACTAGCGGCGGTTAGCATTACTGTAAACGGTTCAAAGAAACTATGTGAAATCAACGTGTTTCGCGTTTTTTGATTGTTTCTTTTAATTTAAATGTTTTTATCGGGTTCTTTACGATAACAAATGAAAAGTAGCTTCTGCTGTTTTTGTTAAAATTGTCTCAGGATCCTCAATTTCCAAGAAAAAGATCTGGAAAGGAAGAGAAGGCCTAAAGCTCACCATTCGTAGAACAGCCAGCTCTCCACTCATAGTCACATACGTTCAGCTCTCGGTTGAAGTGAAGGGGAGCTGGGCAACGCATTAATTTTGGTATTCCATGATCACAAACATAGTACAACGAGCAGTTTTCAGTATGAGGAAGAAAAACTGGAAATTTGCCGTTTTGAGGAGGACACACTTTGGATGGATCGATTGTTGTCGTTCTGATACCTTAAAAGGGTAAAATAAAAATAAATAAAACATACTCACATCTCTAAATGTAAAGACTTTCTAATATAATTTTACTTTTGTGGAGTCATGAATAGATTTGCTATATAAAAAAAACTCCATCATGTTTTTAGATATACGTAAACCGCGATGAAATTTCAGATTTGTTAATAGTAGCCAATTACTATAAAACGCAAAGTTGTTCCGAACGTTTGAATGTTTAATTGTGTCATACTTACTTCTATGTGAAGTTGATTCTTGTTCTATGGTTCTATTATCATCAGCAACTGGCATTGTGGTGTTAAAACATCTTCGTCTCTTGAAGAAATTACTACTTCCGTTCTGTTCTTGGATGGTTGAAATGTATTTTCTGATCTGGTAGTTGAGAACGGACTGTCTGTGACTCTAGTCGGGTCGGAGATGTATGTTGAAGAACTATTTGATACTTCGGGTTTCTTTGATGACAAATGATCTAATTGAGGAAAAGAAATTCTGAATTAGTATCGTATTTCACGCAATCGTCTTTAAGAGTGGTGTGTCTTAGACACGCTTAATTAAATTGTTTTGTAACGTTATCGAACGAATATTTAAAACAATAAACGTAAGGTGATCTCTTATTTGATTTTCCTATTTGTCACTGATTTACACTTCGCGCTTACCTTGCTATGTTAAACATCTTGCCGAAGGAATAATTCGGAAGACGTGGCATTAAGGTTGAATATTTTGACAGTACTGCATATATATGTGTGAAGGATTACTCTGTACGTAAAAGACATCTCAAAACCATACTCATACGATAAC